>NC_045427.1:423051523-423356166 GCF_902635505.1 Sarcophilus harrisii | reverse complement strand
TCGGAAGCAGTGGGAGGAACAGAAGCCAGCACTTCTCACATACTCCCAGCGGAGGGTTCTAGTCGCAGGGAGATCCCTGAACTCACCACGGCCTCTCAAGTGGTTTCCTCTGAAGACCTGGCCAAAGAGCTCCCCCTGACTAGATGTGAAATCTGCAAGAGCCCAGTTTCCTTGGGTTCTTAGCCCAGGAAAGCAGCACAGGCTGCGGGGTGCTGAGGAATACGGCAGCAGCCACCTCCGCTATCTGGTAAATCGGCCAAAAGAGAAATCCCTTTGGAATCTGTCAGCCCTGGGTGCCTTTTGGCAGATGGGCTCTAAAGGGCCGTTTCTTCTTAACAGACAATCCATCCTCAGTGCAGGGCAGGCCAGGCTTAGCAGGCACCCAGAGCGAGAAGTCCCAAGAAAGCTTCCCTACAAAAGGATGGAAACTGCAGTTGTCCAGCCAGGCAATGCTCACCCTGTTCCGTTTATCCGGACTTTGGTGTCTTTGGCCAGAGACGAGCCTTTACGGCCCAAGGCCAGGCCAGGCCAGCTCAGAGCACCCACCAGCCCCTGGCCCAGCTCCTGGTTTCAGGGAATTACTGGGTAACCCTCCCTCCAAACCCCTCCGCTCCCCAAAAACAGCCACAAGGTCAGTCGTACACGTGACCCTATTTATTCTCACAACATGCCTGTGAGGTAGGGAGGGGCGGGGACTGTCCCCATTGTACAGAGGAGGAAATTGAGGCACACAGAGGTCATGTGACTTGCCCAGTCACAGAAAGTGGCAGAGCTGGGGTTTGGAACCCAGGCCTCCTGACTCCTTCCAGTGCTCACTCCGTGGGACGAGGCCCCCACTGAGAAGCCTGCAATGCCATATAGACATATACACAGTATACAGCATTCGCGGGGGGAGGAGGGGCACCGAGTGCACACGGTCTCCAGATTCCCAAACTCCTGGGCTGGCTTTTTGTTTCGTTTTTTCCGGACAAGAGCCCAGGGGTCTGTTTGAGTCCCGGTGATTCAGCGCCGCTGCCATGAGGGGCTTCAAAGTTAGAAAACCTGAAATGGGAAGGGTCCGCCTGTCTGCCTGCCCCTCCCTCCCCCCGAGGCACGGGCTACAAAGGGGAAAAGCTAACACCAGGGGATGGATTTTTACACTCACTCTTACACACGCCTAGATATTGTACATGTAAAAATAGATGCTCTTCATACACCCATGTCCCACTTGGTGCCTTGAGGCCTCCTGTGCACGTGTGTATGGGGGCGCACATGCGTGTGTCTATGTGCGCAAAATGTACCACTCCTATGGGGAGGGGAGGGGGTCTATGTGCATATGTACACACACGTCCGCAACCAGGCGCGACAGGAGCCCCAGCTGTCCCTCCCCGCTGGGGGCTCCGCCTGTCCGGGATACCTGTGGCTGGCTCGTGCACACCCACCGTCAGCACTCCCCCTTGCCTGCATTAGCTTCCTTTGCCAAGGAAGGGGAGGGTCAAAGAAGGGGGCGGTACATTCTTTAGCCTCCCAACAAGCTGGGCCTGGCCTTTGGGGAGGGTTCCTAGGATGGAGAACTGAGGGATCAAGGAGGTCCGATCCATTCTCTCTACCTCTTATGGGTTGGGCACTTGAGGCCCAGAGGTGAGAAGGACTTATTTGAAGTCACAAAAGTAATAAGCATCAGAGCTGAGATTTGAACCCAGGTCCACTGATTCCAAATCTAATGCTCTTTCCGCTCCACCATGCTCTCTGCACTCAGGACGAACTTTGTTCCTGCTTTCTGCTCCTGGAAAGCCACTTCCCATTAACCAGAGGGCCATGGGTCGGGCCTGGGGCAGGGCCCCCCGGTGTACCCATTCGTCCCCTCAGCCCTGCCCCTTCCTTCCCAGCCTGATGGTAAGAGAGGGAGGCTTGGCCCTGGTCAGGACACCGACTGCCTGCAAGGCAGGAGCCCTTTTAACCTTGGGGAGGTGCTGGGGGTGGAGGCCAAAAACAAAGACCCAGGGATGAGGGGAGGGAAGGGTGGGAAGAGAGATGGGCGTGCCAGGGGCAATAGTGGCTGCTCAGGATTCTTGTTCTGTAGCTTGTAAATAAAACTAATCATTTCTCATGAAACACAAACAGGTAAAAAGATCCACAGTCTGGAGCATGGGAGCTGCGGGAGTCTGTCTGTCCAGTCCATGTGGCAATGCTGCCCTCAGCAAGAGAAGACGGTCCTGTGGTTTGCTTGTCTGTTCCAAATCTTCGTCACTGAAAGCTGGGAAGAAGGGGAAGAGGAAAAAAAAAGCCAAATTCGAGCCCTTTCATTAATTGGTAATTTTTGTTTTAAAGTTGGCTCCGGTGTCTCTAGACTGAATAATCACACTGAAGGGTGGGAGTATTTCATTTGCTCTTTAATGATTTAAAAATTGCTTGTGTTCCTTCCCTTTTCCGTTTCGTTGGCTCAAAGTCGGGTCTGGGCCTCCGGGACATAGATCTCAATGCTGTCCGCGCTCTCTGTCGCGGAGTTCTGCCGCACTGACGCGGCTCTCTTGGCGGCCAGGAGACGCTTTCGGGCTTCCTGGCGCTGCCTGTCCCCAGAGTCCGAGGCCTTGTCCCGGTTCAGAGCTGTTCGAGACTTGGCCGGCTTCTTTGGCACAGGAGGGGGAGGTTTCTTCTCTTCCTTTAGATCGAGACAGTAAGGAGATAAAAGAGCAACATAAAGACGGCCGTCATGTGGGCCCCACACCGGCCCTTCCCTGCCCTTTTCCTCCCCTCCTCCCCCAACCCCGTGGCGTCCACCCAACTGGTGGCTGGGCCACAAGCAACAGACACAATTAGCACAGGATGCAGGAGGGGAGGACGACGGCTGGGGGCAGTACCAAGTGCTTCCATAGGGTGCCAAATGGGGGCTCCCCTGGATTCCTCTCAGAACAAAGCAGCAGATCTAGAACCTCAAAGGACCCTTAAAAATCCAGAGTCCAATACTCCCATTTTAAAGGTGAGCACAGAGGTCTAGATCACAGAGGTAATTTGCCCAGGGTCAAGTGGCCGAGCCGAGATCTCAATCATGGTCCTCTGATTGCAAATCTAGGGCTCATTTCCCTGTATCCTCGTGACCTTTTGAGGCACTGATGTATTCTACCGGCCAATGTTTTGTTTATTATTTTTCCATTAGCATTCATTAACGGAGGCAGCATGGCTGTGACTAGAGAGTCACTTTTACAGTCAAGAAGGTCTGAGTTCAGCTCTCCCCTTCCTCTGACATCATGGGGCCACAGGCAAGTCACTTAACCCTCCTGGGGTCTGTGGACAGATCTCAAGGGGGAGACAGTGTCTATGAACTTGGAGGATAGGGAAAATAATTATACTTTTATCTTGACTAATCTTTGATTTTCTTTGCAAATGTGTGTGTATTTTACATAATGATAAATATTTATCTAGCACTTACTATGTGCCAGACACTATGGTACAACTATTATCTTATTTAATTCTCACAACCACCTTGGGAGGAGGATCCCCATCCTGCAGATGAAAAACTGAGGCAAACAAAGGTGAAGTGACTTGCCCAGAGTCACAGAGCTAGAAAGTATCTGAGGCTCAGGTCTTCCCAACACTAGGCCTTGCATCCTATCCACCATGCCACCTAGCTGCCTTTTATATCATGGAAACCTTTCCATGTCAAAAACAATTAAGAACCCCGTTCTAAGACTATAAATTGCCGATGCAATGCTGATCTGCATCAGGAGAGGAAGATTCTACCCTGAGAATCTCCCAAACAGATCTAGACTGCCTTCTTCCTGTAAAAATCATGAATGACATTAGCTTAGAAGTTTCTTTTTTGTCTTTATCTTTGCCAAGTTTGGGAGATTCAAGATCATATTTACTTCACAGAAGGAATTAATAATCTTTTATCATTCTTTGCAGTTGGAAATGATTTTTATAATGCAGGAAATACTAATTCTTTGAAGATTTGGTAGAAATCACTTTTGAATCTATCAGTTCTCAGTACTTTTTTTGCAGAGCAACTCTAACTGGTCTGATTTCTCCCTAAAAGGAGAAATCTATTTACAGGACTAGATTACTCACTTACTTTGCTAATTCGCAACCTTCTCAATTTTATGAAGTAGGAAACAGAGGCCAACAAGTCCAGAGATCACACAGCAAGTGGGATCAGAGTTGGGATTTGAACATAGGTTTCTCAAATCACCAAACAGGGCTCTAGCAACCCTATGGTGCTGCCGCCACCGTCTCAAGGTTGGGATTGTCCGTGCATGGTACTGTAACAGTCAAGACAGCACAAATCACAAAGGAAGCCACAAGACAGAGCTTTGGGATGAGATGGATGGGATGGGATGAGATGGCAGGAGAAGCATGGATTCCAGGAACAGAAATGGGTCTGCGTGGTCCTAGCTTAGAGACACATCGAGAACCGAGCCGAGCTGCACTGACCGATGGTAGAAAGTGTTATTTCCGACTAGGTCACAGCCCCTGGATTTCAGCCCCTCGGCAGTGCTCCATGCTCACCTTCTTCTCAGGAGGGTCCGCCAGCTGCCAGCTGTTTGCTTTAAGGTGGTATAACTCATCAAACTTCATACTGATGTCTTCAATGGACAACTGCAACAGGTCCCAAAACCCAGCCAAATCCTGGGCTGTGGGCCTGGGGTTGGAGTCAGGGTTCTACAAGGGCAAAGAAAGAGAAAGACTCAGTGGCTATACTCCCCCTTCTCCTTTGGGGAATCATGTCCAGACGGGAACAAAAATGTTTTTTTTTTGTTCATTCCTTCATTCATTCATCACCACACCAACAAACTGTTCAAGCATCAGAAAGGCCATTCCTTATCCTCAATCAAGAATCTGCTCTGTGACTTCAGCCTAAGCTGCAGTGGAGAGGATAATACTGGAAACTTTATGACTATATTCTCTTCTTTGCTCAAGTTTGTCCAAACTGGTATCTTGTTTGACCTTTAGTCAACAACAGCATTTTTCTGATAGTCTATCTCCAAGTTTCTTAAAATAGTGGGTGATGACCCCATTTGGGTTTCATAACTGAAAGTAGGAGTTGCAAAATTATGATTTATTATCTGTAAATGTTTGATTTGTATACCTATTTTATATCATGTAAAAATTTCTCAGGTGAAAAAGGGCATAAGTGGAAAAAGTTTAAGAAGCCTTGTTCTATCTCATACTATACATTCCCAAAGCCCATCTCACACAGTAGGAAAGCAGCTTAAGGGGAAGAGAGGCAGGCTGCAGAAGTATGGGAATGGGGGCTGAGGTATGAGAGAATCATTCTATGACTGCACCAATCATTCCCCAACTCTTGAGCATTCAAGCAAATGGCATCACAGGATCAGAGAGTTAAGAGATGGAAGGGACGGACCTCAGAGAATCATCTAGTATTCATCTATTTTCCAGATGAGGAAACTAAAGTACAGTGATATCCTGTGACTTGCCAAGGCCCTACAGTAGGGCAAGTTGGTGGAGTCTGTATTTATAACCCAGTCACATCTGAACCCCAAATTTCATATTCTTTCCATTTATCAGGGAAATAATAATCCTTGTGTCCTACCTCTCAAGGTTATTGGGAAAATTCAAGGAGGGAGAAAATTGTTGTGATGATGTTTCATCAATGATAAAAATATAATGAACAAAGGATCATAATTTATTTCATAATGATTTTAAAAATGTTTTTTCACCAACCTGGTTAATTCCATCAATATAGGAAGCTATAATGATAAATAACTCCTCCTGTTCAATGTAGATCTGGCACCTACAGGTGCCAAGAACTAGAAATTGAACCCTTATTTTCCTGACTTTATAAGCTTTCTATCTGCCTTTCAATATAGATCTTAATATTCTTAACAATAGTTATTTTTATTGTTCTCCAGAAGGTACTGCTCATGCTGTCTGGCTACTAGGAGCTCAGAAAATCTGTATGAGGAAAACAAAGAAAACAAAAGCCAGATGTAGCATATTTGGCTCTCTAATCATTATTTGGCACTAACCATTATTGTGAGTATTTCAAGTATCATTAATAATAGTGAGAATGATATTATTTCCTCCTGTTTATATTGTAGCATTTAGGAAATGTTATCACATCTACTGTCTCACTGGATCCTCATTACACTCTTGCCAGGCAGGGCCGGGTTCATTAGCTCTATTTTTTAGCATGGATAGGCCCAGAAAGGGAAGATCTGCCCGCCCCTGGTTATGCATGTGTCACAGGGACAGAACCAAGACTAACGTCCAACTGAACTCACAGTTTAGGAGCTGTTAAAGCTGAAAACTCCACTTACTCTTTTGGGACAGCCTGTATGCTGTCACCATCTGTTCATCTCCTTTTTTAAGGGGGTGTCTTAAGAGTCTTTTTTGGATTCATCCTCCCAGTGACTCCTTTCAGCCTTCTGCCCTTTTCCTTGCCCCTAATCTTAGACTAATCTTACAGATTCCAGAGCTCCTCTCACTGCCCCCCACCTGGGCTTGGTGCTTAGAATCAGCCCGGGGTCATCAGGACACAGTCACTAACAAAGTGAGGACTGCCATTTGGGCAGTGGTATTTCACTGCAAGAACACATTCCCTTGTGGGTAAGAGACTTCAGTCCTCCTCTAAGGCCCCTCCTCCCCTTTTTGGGATGTTTGTGGTATTAGAAAGCTCACTGGCTCGAAGTGGGCCAGACTTCTTCCTCTGACATAAGACAAGTTTTACTCTTCCCTTTCCCCCTCCCACCCCAAACTCATGGTTCTGGAATGGGTGAGTCATTTTAAAGATCCAGGACTTGTTGCTGACATTTCTTTTCCTCAGAGAAGAAAGTGAGATCCTGCAGTCGTCACCCAAAGAACAGCCTTGTTCTGGCAGCAAGCTAGCTGGAGGAACTTGTTATGGATGGAGCCAGATCCCTGTTCCAACCCCGTCACCCCCCGACTCAAGCCAAGTGGCAGCTTCTAGGGCCACTAAGGGAACTCAGACTCACCAAGTTTTGGTCACAAAGACCCCGGAACTGCTGGAATTTCTGAGACATCAATAGTTGGGCACTACCAACAGCACTGAGGACTTTCCCTAAGACTGAGGAGAGAGAACAAAGGTTGGTCCAGATCACAACTAGTCAATCTCAGAGAAGGCTTAAAAGGACACACTGTCATAAGTAGTTGTTATTATTCATAACAACTTATCATTTATAGTTTTTACATTTGCAAAACACATTGTCCATAATCTCTTAACATATGAGATTTCATCCCTGTTTGGATAAAGACATTGTGGGAAGAGGCCACGTTGCCTTGTCTAGTACCACCTAGCTTCTAAGTGCTAGAATAGTTAAATCCAGATCTTCTGGGCTAGAGTCTAATCCTTCTCAATTACGGACCCTGCCCACTGCCTCCATGATGTCAACAATTCAGCTCAGCCCTCCCACGAAAGGAAGGCAAGGCTGTCACCTATTGTTCCAAAGCTGCCTCTTTAGCAGCTTAGCACAAACACAGACACAGAAACAGAAAAATCTGCTCCAAACCTCCCACTCTGTTGGTGGCAATGCCAGGGACAATGACAGTGGTAAGAAAGCCCTCATTACCTATACCATGAACTTTAAAAGGTTTCCCAAATGCTTTGCCCCCATAACCCTAAGGAGAGAGATTGTTAAAACATTATTATCTCCTTTTACAGAGTATAGGATGATTTAGAACTAGAAAGGAACTTTAGAGTGCAATCCTCTTCACACTTTTAATAGGTGGAAAATAAAGTCCAGAGAAGAGCTTGTTCCACAGATAACCTCAAGCAACAGAGACAGAATGGGGACAATGAGGCTTTGGGAGGGGGGGCAAGTGACTTAATCCAAAGTCAGATGGAAAATTGGTTAGCTCGAAAATCTTAGAAAAACATGAATAGATTTGTACAAAATAATGAAGAGCATAATGAACAGAACCAAGAGAATGATGTATACGTAATAGCAATATCGTTTTAAGAACAACTTTGGGTGAATAAGTAATTTTGGCTGTAATAAATAACCAAATTAACTCAAAAGGACATATGAAGGAAGATGCTATTCTTTATCCAAAGAAAGAACTGATAAACAGGAGTACATAAAAAATGATTTTTACATTTATGTGCATATTTATGTCTAATGGTAGCCATCTCCAGTGTGGGTGGGGTGGAAAGAGGGAAAAAGGAAAAAAATGAATTTGTATTTTCAAGTATAATTATCTTTTTAAAAAATTACACTGTTATGAAAATGCTTGTTTTATTCCACAAATTAAAAATAAAGAAAACATAAAAAGAATTGGTTAGTACCCAAGGTCTCTTGGCTCTTAGAACCTGGAGTTCTTTGCATATTTTCCATTCTCCTTCCCAACATAGAGGCAGAGAAGGACAAGGGCAGAATGCTGTGGTAATGGGGGCTGACAGTAAAAAAGGGAAGGTACTTCCAGAAATGACCGATAGACACCCTCTAAAGACCTCAAATAAAACAACTTTTTAAAAAATGGTCTAATCATATGAATCCCATTGATTTTCTGGTACATGTTTGGCAGTATAAAACAACAAACAGATTCAGACTTTAAAAATCTTTAGTACAGCTCCTTCCATTTAAGAGATAAACAAATGACCCAGGAAATAATGGTCATACAGGCAGAAAGAGTCGGCCTGGAATTTTTACTTCAAATCCATCATTTAAAAAACTTTATTGTACTGCCTCATTTGACATTTATCAAACATTCTTAATGTCCTTTCTTTTTCTTCTTGTTCTCTTTTTTTTTTTTTTTTTTTTGCGAGGCAATTGGGATTAAGTGACTTGACTAAGATAACTCAGCTAGTAAATGTCAGGAATCTGAGGCTGGTTTTGAACTCAGCTCCTCAAGATTACAGGGCCAGTGTCCTATCTACTGTGCCCCCTAGCTGCCCCTTAATACCAGCCAACTTCCTCCCTCCTCTCCTCTAGTCCCCCAAATCCAGGTAAGGATTAATTTCCAGGGAAAATGCTGTTCTCCATGTCCCTATTTGAGACTGAGGGTACTTAGAATAAATGAAATGCTTTTCTTTTCCACCTCTCTTTCCAAAGGTTGACTCGACCCACTCACTTACCAAAACCATTCCACTAAGACCATTCCACTGACCTCCCAAAAAAGGAGGGTAGGGCAGTATAACTGGTCAGTTATTATTCATCAACTCCTATATGCCAGGCACTTGGTTTTAAGTGCTGGGCAAAGCCCTGGGATGCCAGGGAGAAGCAATGAGTAGAATCTTGGCTATCACAAACTCACTGTATGACCTTAAGACAAATAACTTCTCTCTCTTATGGGGAACAGAAGAGAATCCTGAGTAAATGGAAAACATGGGCTTCATGTTTCTACCTTCTTGGTAATTCCTTTCTTTGTTCTTAAATTATCTTGGACGACTTAAGCTTTATGATCAGGGTGCAAAAGGAAGCTATTTAACATTCCGTCAAGGATGGATGACCAAGCTGTATTGCACTTCCTAGTTATATCCTAAACATATGCTGAACATTTATTTATTATTGACATTACTAATAAATATTAATATAATTAATACAACATAACAACAACTACATAATTGTTAATTATCTTTTTATTGATTTCCCCCCCACTGCACTCGTTTTGTTATTGTTGTGTTAAGTTTTGAATATACACCTTTCCACTACAAACAGTGGTAACTAAGATGAAAAAAAGGGGGGAAAAGTTCAGCAAAATGAACCACGTCTGCAACATTCCATCTTCATTTCCCCACCTCTGCAAGAAAGTGGTAGAGGTACTAACCAGCATTTCAAGGTCCCATATACAGCCCATTCTTAGCCATTTCAGAACATTCTAATTCCATCCATCTTCCCTAAAAGCTCCAGGGGCCCTTCTCCAGGACACAGACTCTACTAATAGCTAACAGTGCAGTCTTTCCCTTCTCTAGGCCTCAGTTTCCTAATCCAATTGGCCTTGGTGGTCCCAGTGCTTGCCCATTCAACTTTAACACCTATTTCTGTGAGAAAGAGCCAATATTCTAGGCTGGAGAGTGTAACTTCTGTACAAGCCTTGGCAGCTGGTTTTCATTCAACAAATATGTGCAGAGCACTTTTCACAGTGGTTTAAGAGGCTGAACAAAAAACACCACAGACAGAACAAAATGAGCGAGGAAGAGCCTGGATCAAAAGCTAGTAAACCTGGGTACTAGATCCCCTTCTCTCGGGACTCGGTTTCTCCTCTGTAAAACAAGCAAATTGTACTGGACGGTCTCTGAGATTCCTTTCACTCCTGGAGCCTGCAAACTACATCTCCAAGACTAATAATATTTATAGTAGCAGAGAAATACAATTCTAGCCCAGTATCCCTTTCTCTCTCAGAGAAGAGCCAAGCTTCTGGACCCAAATTCCTGATTCCCCCCCTCCTGGAATTCAGCAGAGGGAGATTCCAAAACAGCACTTTTGAGGAGGCCTTCTGTGTCTGTGCTGCACTCAGAGGAGGAAGAGAGAAAAAGAGACAGTCAGTCAGGCCTAACTGACTCCTGAGCATCTATAATGTCACTTATGGGGAACATGGGCTCCTCTCCTTCCCCTCCAGCCCTCTCCATACAACTTGCTAAAGTGATACTCCTCAAGTGCAGGTCTGACCATGTCCCTCCCTTGTTCAAGAAGCTTCAGCGGCTCCCTGTTTCCTCTGGGATAAAATACTAAGTTCTCATTTTGGCATCTAAAGCCCTTCACAGTAGGGCTCCTGCCTTCCTTTCCAAGCGGTTTCCACCTTACTTCCTTGGAGCGCCACGGAAGTACCACTTTCCGCCTAAGTGGCCTTTTTGCTGTCACCTGTGGACACATGACATTCCATCTCCCTTCTGGAATGTCTGCTCTCTTTCCCTTAACCTACTGGAAGCTTCTTCAAAGCTCAGCACAAACACTACCTCTTGTTCCAGGTCTTTCCTAACACTCCTGCCCCTTTCCCTCCCTATCAAACTAAAAGAGCCTCCAGTACTCAGAAATCATAGCATCACCTCAGGAAGGACAAATATCAATCATCATCTTACCTCGCCTTAAACATTGATTGGGCATCGACTCAAACTGAGACCTGTTAAAGACCTTAGCTCAAAAAGGCCCAAGTCTCCCATTGCATCCGGGACCGTCCCCAGCTGTCCTGATCTCTATTGGCCACCAGACCCAGAGGGCTCTGGAGGAGAAACTGAGGCAGGGGACCCTGCCTGGCCAGGCCTCCCTTAAATCCACTTCACGTGCACGTCATGGCATCCCCTCCCTGATGTCATGGTGTTTTTTGAGAAGGAAGGACAAACAACACTCTACTTAATGTATATACATTCTTCTCCTATGAGGGCAGGAATCGGTCTGTGTCCCCAGTGCCCTGCACAAAGCGGGTACTTAATGAGTGGTTACTGACTGCTTGGGCAGGAGAGAATTAATGGGTCCCAGGGATTCCACAGAATGTCCCAAACTGGATGGAATGAAGAGGCAATCTCCGTACCAAGAGCTCTAACAGATGAGCTGCTTCTCCTAATGGTGGGGACCTCACACCAACTCCCAAGGGGGATCTGCTCACCCCAGTATTTCAGTCTCACTATTGGGAAACAGTTTCTTCTATCAAGCCAAGAAGCTGCCTTCCAGTAACCTGACCTATATGGCATCTAGTTCTACTTTTGTAGTCAAGTAAAACTGGCTCAATTCCTCTTTCCGGAGACAGTTCTTTCTATATCAAATCAGGGACTCTCTCCCCAGGGGAGATCATCAGTTCCTTTAAGAGATCAACTTTTCAGAGTTCCTTTAAGAGATCATTTTTTTAGGGAGTAAGATAGCAGTGAATGTTCTCCCTGAAAAACTGCAATCAAGGAAGTCTCAATCCAAAAGAGGCTTTCTGATGCAGACCAGTTTAATTCAACATATTAAGAGACTACTGTGTACAAAACACCATGCTTGATTAAAGAGCAGCCCTGAGTCATATTATAGCTCCCAGAACATGATATCATGAGTCAGAATGACAAAATAGATAAATGGGCACTTGGGTTTGGGATCAGATGGATGTAGGGCTCAGGTTCTAGCTTGTGTGATATTGGGCAAATCATGTGATCTCTCTGTTGCAGGTGAACTGGAGACAATCTGCATTTGGTAGAAGGAGTTTCTGCACTGGGAGTTCTAGACACCAATTATACCACAGGCTGGCATGCAGAAATAAATAAACAAAATAAAAAGAGCCTTCAAGGCTTTAAGTACTGAGATGGATGCAGCAGATTGAAAACGACTTCCAATCAGAAGAACTTAGTTCAGATCCTGTTCTCAGATGCTGTAAACTGAGGGAGCTGCATTTGAGGGTGTCTCAGGTCACTGTCCACCTCTGAGTCTATGATCCCAGATTTGAAGAGCATTTACTTTTAGAAGTACTATAAGAGGTGTGTGTACAAGTTCTGCTACTGAGTTGCCCAAAGTCAAACAGCTACTGAATACTAAAGCAGGATATGAACTCGAAGTATCTGATTCTCAGAGAAATGCCTCTCCTCTCTCAGTCAAAGCCAGTCATAGAAAGCTTTATGTCAAAGGTTTATACCCTCTAACATTCATTCAAAATTTCAGAAATTAGTCACCCACTCCCTAATTGACTCATCAGTAATTTCTGCTGTTCCTCAGAATTACAGAATCTCAGAGGCAATCTCCTCCCATCTATATCTTGAAGAGAGATTTTCTTCATACAACAACTATCTTTGAATAAATACCTCCAGGAAGAGGAACTCACTGCCTCTAGACTCAGACCATTCAAATTCTCAATAGTTCTAATTGTTAGAAAGGTTTCCCTTATAGGCAATCTAAATCTAAATCCTCCTCATAACACTTCTACACAGAAGTCAGTTTGGCCCCTTGGGACAAGCTAATCAAGTCCTTTTCACAAGTTGGCCCTTCAAATATCAGAAGACAGTTACCCAATCTCTTTTTATGTATGGACTGCTTCCACAAAGAACAATTACAGGGGAGTAAAGAACAGGAGAGCTAAAGTTGTTCTAATTATTGCTAAAATCTACCAAGGGCTGATCTATTGAATTGATTATCAGAAGCTCTTTATAGTACTGACCATGTTCTTTTCAGGGAAGCAGCTGTGGTATAGAGGAAACCTGATTTCCAGGTTAGTGTTCTTTGACTAGCTTTATGATCTTAAGTAAATCATTTTCTATCCATTCTTTAAAGAAAAGATTTTTATTATTATGAATTTGACAAACATTTTTAAAAAGAATATTTCCTTATGCTTTTTAAACATAATAGGTTACTTCCATATAATAGTATAACATAAATATATGTTTATATTGTATTATATAAGTCTAATTACATACTGTAATACTATATAAATACATTTAATATAGACATATATTAAACTTAATGTCCCAGTTCTAATCCTGTCTGTCTGTGCTATACTTCCTTCTATTCTTTTCTGTACATTTTACATGTTTTGTTGCGGTGCTTTTCTTTATTTAAGGCATCCCATCATTACCTCTCTCTAGTTCCTCCATCACTTTTTCCCCTTCTTCTTTGTGGGAAATAATGATAGCCAAGCACAAACCTAAACATCTGCTGTATATCAATATATTCAGGTCTCCTTCTGCACCACTAACCATCACCTTCTTCTTACAAGACTTCTAACTCATTCTAAGCCCAACTTGGATGCTATCTCCATCAGCAGCCTTTTCTGATTCCTAGGCTCTCTACCTGCCAAGGTGAGGAACTTGTTTTCTAACTCTCTAAAACGATTATTGTATAATACTGTATATTACCAGTTACACATAATTGGGATAACTTCTCTCCTTCGAGACTGGGAATACTATGAAGGCAGGAATGTCTCTTTATCTAAATTTGGCATCTCCCGTAATGTCTGCCTCCTCAAATCTGGTCTCAGACACATACTAGCTATGTAACCCTGAACAAGTCACTTTATCCTGTTTGTCTCAGTTCCTAATCTGTAACATGAGCTGGAGAAGGAAGTAATCATTCCAATATCTCTGCTGAGAAAACCCCAAACAAGATCATGAAGAGTTGGATACAACTGAAAAATGAGTGAGCAACAGCACCTAATGCCTGGAATAGTGCTCTGTAAATAGTAAGCACTTAATACTTAACTGCTGAATTTCCAACCATCTCCTAGCTGATGACAATGGACACATCAGATTTGATCCAACAAGCATTTATGAAAGAGCACTGGGCTCTGGTGTCCAAGAGGTGCAGTTTAAATCTGACCTCTCTCACTAAGTGTGTAAATATAGGTAAATTTACATCATCTTGCAGGGTTTCAGTTTCCCAATCTGTAAAATGACTTTGAGATTAGAGGAACTCTCAAATTCCAGCTCTAAACATGAAGTTTTAGTAAAAGCCCATACTGTGATCCAGGCACTGCATTCTGCCCTGTGGAATCAGAAACAAAAATGAGAGGGACATTCTGCTATCATAGGAGTAAAAAAATTCCTTTCTGAAATACCATGCCCTAAAACTTTTGTATAATCTTTTTGTGGAAGAGTCTGGAAAATAGGTTGTCAGAGCTGAAGCATCAAGCAGAATCAATTCAAGTAACAGCTGGGTTGAAGCATCTCATTCTATACCTAAATTCTTTGTGTTAAGACACACACACACAGATCTTTTGAGGGGAAGTGTTGGAAAGGCCCTGATGTGGACTGTGTCCCCCTTTGGGGGGGGGGGGTAAGGGTGCTCCTGACGCTCCAATCCTGGGAGGGGCACACCCTTCCCGGACAACTCCCAGATAAGTAATCTCATTCAATTTTGAATTGAATGAATTGAAAATCAGTCTCTCAGATTCATCCAGAGATTGGCTCAGGGCCAAAGATCAAAGAAGCCCCAGACCTCAGAAGGCTAATAAAAAGCAACTCTGACACCCCAATCTTTGCTAAATGCCCTTCTGGACTTAGCCCACTGATGAAGATATTTTCTTCTCAATGTAAACTCATCTTTGCAAAATTATCCTAACAGGATTCTTTGCCCACTAAGCAAGCTGCTTTCTTAGTGTAAATGAATTCATTCTTTGCCACAAACCTCATGCCAGTATTCATTGGGGTTTGTGAATTCTTTCACAAAACCTGTGCAACTAGCCAAGGGGATCCCATTGCTATTAGGGGATCTTTTATCCTCAATTCTTGTACCTCATCATATACACATATATGTACATATACATCTTCTTAACAACTTCTTAGAAATTTGTCCTCAAGAGACCATGGAATCCAAACTACTGAGACTCCTGGTAGGGAAAAAACATCTGCATAACAAAGGCTACCCACCCCCAGAGTGGATGAACTACCTTGGGAGGTAGCTCCCAACTGGAGGCCTGGCAGGGATGTAACAGAGGGTATTTTCATCTAGATGTGGTTTGGCGTCCTCAGAGGGTCCCTGTAAACTCTGAATTTTGGTAACTAAGTATTTATGTATAGAGAGCATTGTTTTTGGGCTTAGACAAGAGTATATTGAACCTGATCTCTACCCTCAGTGGCTTGTAGGGAACTAGGAGAGCACAACTAAATGAAATAAAAATTAGAACAATGTAGAAAGACAACTTAAATGCTAGGAAAAGAGAGAGGTCACACTGTTGCTTATGTTTAATGGGAGCTCTTTGTGTCTAAGAGCAGAGAGATGAGCCCTGGCTATCAGAAGGTACTATCCCTTTCTGGGGCCTGTGCTCTAGAAATTAAGTGGGTCCTGGGGGTAGCCCTGGATTGATTGAAGCAGGACCAGAGTGAGGGAACTCAGAGGAGTCTGCAGAATATTTGCTTGAAGGGGCCTTAATAACAATCTCCAAAGACAGGATACATATTCCTGAAGAATTCAAACCATTAGTTTTTGGTATCTACTCAATGTAACAAAGGAGATTGAGATCCCACAACTGGGGAAAACTGAGGCACTGGGAAAGGAAAAAGTGGCTAGACATTAGGACTCTGCCCAATCATCGAATGACATTTATAAAGTATCTATTATGGAGATACGAAGAGAGAGATGGGGGACTTTGGTTATGGAATGTGGCAACTGTTGTCAGACATGGTTGATGTAGAATGGTTAGGTTTTTTAAAAACTTATTTAGTGTTTTATTTTTACTCAGTTACACGTAAAAACAATTTTTAACATTTTTTTTTTTAAACTGACTTCCAAATTCTCTTGCAGACTCCCTCTCTATCTCCTTCATTGAGAAGGCAAGCAATTCAATATGGACTATACACATGTAATCATGCAAAACAAGTTATAAAAGAAAACACAGACCCTTCCCCCAAAAATAAACCCCTCAAGAAAAAGAGAAAAAATTTAAAAGGGTTCTTCAGCTTCAATTTGTATTCAGACACTATCAGTTTTTACTCTGGGGATGGACAGCATTTTTCATGATAAGTCCTTCAGAATTGCCTTGGATCCTTGCATTGCTGAGGACAGCTAAGTCATTCACAGTTGATCATGTTACAACACTGCTATTACTTTGTACACAGTACATCTCGTTTCGCATCAGCTCATGGAAATCTTTCCAGGTTTTTCTGAGAGAACTGTGCTCATCATTTCTTAGAACACAAAAGTATTCCATCATAATCACATAACAATTTACTCAACCACAGAATGGTTAGTTTTTCTGGACTGTTTTCCTGCCTCTTTCTTTTGTAATTCTAGTAATGAGGAATAGCTCTAGCTGGATAGGTTGGGGGAGGAAATATTCAGAAATAAATGTGATGTAAAAAAGACATTAAAAATAGGATTAAATTAATCCCCCAATATGTAAACTTTACTTTTCGAGAGATTTGCCCAACTCTGCTCCAAAGATGACTTCATCAAAGAAGGCCTTCCTCTATGTGGAGCCCACATAGACCCAACTCTGGACCAGTGGCCTAAATCTGCTGGAGGTCTGCACAAGGAAACAACACAAATCTACTGTCCTGAAATAGGATGTGAGAAGCATGGCTCAGCCTGTCAGACCAGACCCTCCCATCTAGAGTATCGCATTTAGATCTGGGTCTATGTTTTTAGAAGGACACATTGGAATGCATTCACAAAAGGATGATGAATGAGCTGGAAATCAGGCCATGTGGGAACTGGAGTTATGGGGGATGGAGGAGCTGCTTTCATTCTTGAAGACAAGATTTCAGTGGGTCATGACAATGGGCTTCAAATATGTGAAGGGGATGATGAGGTGGTGATGAATCAACCAACATTTATTTTGCACCTCCTAAATGCCAGGCACTTTGTTAAGTCATCGGGAAGAGGGATTAAATTTAATCAGATTGGTCCTGGGGGGAGAAATAGAGGAGAAAGCAGTGTCTCTGAATTCAGAGGATTTGGGTTCAAATTCTGTCTCTGATGCCTACTACCTATGTGACCTTCGGTAAGACACAATGTCCCCAAGCCTCAGTTTCCTCCTCTGTAAAATGGTATATGTGTGAACTAGATGGCCTCAGTTCTGGGACAGCTCTATGATTCTTTTAAGTGAAAGGGAGACAAATTTCTACCAACTCTGAGAAGAAGCTAAATGATAGAAGGAACAGACAGAGTAAGAGTAGAGCCAGTGTTCAGTCCAGGAAGACCTGGTTCGACAACCTCCCCTCTAACATCCACTGACTGTGTGACTCAGTTCAATTCAAAACCTCTCTGTGCTTTGATCCCTGAGGGTTCAAAAATAAGCACTCTCCCCTGCTTCTCCTCAGCCCCATGCAGCATGAATTAGACTAAAAGGTAACAGGAGGGCAAAGGTTCTGATAAAGGCCTCATTTCCAAAATATATAGAGAATTGACTCTAATTTATAAGAAATCAAACCATTTTCCAATTGATAAATGGTCAAAGGATATGACCAGACAATTCTCAGATGAAGAAATTGAAACTATTTCTAGCCATATGAAAAACTGCAAGTCTTATTAATCAGAGAAATGCAAATCAAGACAATTCTGAGATACCACTAGACACCTGTCAGACTGGCTAGAATGACAGGGAAAGATAACACGGAATGTTGGAGGGGATGTGGGAAAACAGGGACACTGATACATTGTTGGTGGAATTATGAATACATCCAGCCATTCTGGAGAGCAATTTGGAACTATGCTCAAAAAGTTATCAAACTGTGCATACCCTTTGATCCAGCAGTGTCTCTACTGGGCTATACCCCAAAGAGATCTTAAAGAAGGGAAAGGTGCCCACATGTGCAAATATGTTTGTGGCAGCCCTCTTTGTAGTAGCTAGAAAATGGAAACTGAGTGGATGCCCATCAATTGGAGAATGACTGAATAAATTGTGATATATGAATGTTGTGGAATATTATTGTTCTGTAAGAAATGACCAGCAGGATGATTTCAGAAAGGCCTGGAGAGACTTACATGAACTGATGCTGAGTGAAACGAGGAGGGCCAGATCTTTATATATTTCAACAACAATACTATATGATGATCAATTCTGATGGATGTGGCCCAATTCAACAATGAGATGAACCAAATCAGTTCCAATGGAGCAGTAATGAACTGAACCAGCTACACCCAGCGAAAGAACTCTGGGAGATGACTATGAACCACTACATAGAATTCCTAATCCCTCTATTTATGCCCACCTGCATTTTTGATTTCCTTCACAGGCTAATTGTACACTATTTCAGAGTTCAACTCTTTATACAGCAAATTAACTCTTTGGACATGTATGATTATTTTGCATTTAACTTATACCTTAACACATTTAACATGTATTGGTCAACCTGCCATCTGGGGGGGTGGAGGGGAAGGAGGGGAAAAATTGGAACAAAAGGATTTGCAATTGTCAATGCTGAAAAATTACCCATGCATATATCTTGTAAATAAAAAGCTATTTAAAAAAAAAAGGTAACTGGAGGGGCAGCTAGGTGGCACGGTGGATAGAGCACCAGCCCTGAAGTCAGGAGGACCTTAATTCAAATCTGACCTCAGATACTTAACACCTCCTAGATGTGTGACCCTGGGCAAGTCACTTAACCCAAATTGCCTCAGCAAAAACAAACAAACAAAAAGGGTAACTGGGAAATATTTTTTAAAATAAATAAAATACAATCGAACACAGATAATATAATGTGGCTTTCTAAGCCAATATACAGTCCTTAGGTATAGTTTAGGTGGCCCCGGTTTCTAAGTTTGACAGTTCCCCAGGATTATTAAGCTGTAAAACGGGTGCCAACTTCACTGTACAGAAGTTTGTTTCCCAGGAGAGCTCCTTCTCTACCAATGAGAGCCCAAGTCCACCCCGTATCCTTGTTATCCCTGGGAGGAGGAATTCCTAACCATCAGACTGCTCCAGCAACAGAGCAGGCAGCCCAGAGGCAGGGAAGCTGCTCCTTCCTCGCAGACTTTGGGAGATTTCTAGCTGTCTGCTGGAGCCCCTTCTGAAGGGGACTCGCTGGGACCTAGCTATAACTCTGGGCCGATGGTCCCATGACTACTGCCCACGGCCCGCCGTCCCCAGGCGCCCTGCCCATCGTTCCTTCTTACCTTCTTCAGAGAGATTGTTCTCTTTGGCCTCCTTGTCCATCTGACAGCACCATCCTTCTAACCTTTCTGTCTCTGCCTGAAGCAGCTTCAGGAACCAGTAGCCATCCCTCCGGCAGGCCCCGGGTGGGGAAGGCTCCAGGGGAGAGCTGGAGGTTGTCTCCAGCCAGGGATCGGGCGGGGGGAGCGAGGAAGGCTCGAGGGCCGGGTCAGTGTTGTCTCCATAGGAGAGGTTGCGCTTGATCTGGGAGGCCTTGGCAGAGGGCCGGGGGCTGGCATCGATGTTGATGGAGTTGTGGTGCGGCGGGCAGTCGGACAGGCTCCTCTCGGAGGACTTGCAGCTGGAGTCGTTGGCCTCCTGTGTGTCTGAGTCAGTGTCCCGCTTGGAGGACATGCTGTGAGGCGCGCCGCTGTACCTAGGGGGACGGCGGCCTGTCAGAGCAGGCCCCCGCCGGGCCGCACGGCCCGTGTCTCGCCACACCCAGCACACACATCGGGGAGACAAAGGATGCACCACTCCATCATGCCCGCAGCTGGGCCCCGCAGCCCCTCCTCCCGGCCCCCCGCCGCATTCTCTGCGTAGCCCCTGCCTGCCCTGTGCGCGCGCACACACACACACAGACACACAGTTATAAGGTTGCCTGCGTACTGCGATAGGCCATGACACCAGAACGACGGCGCCTCTGCCCTAAGCTCTCGCAACGTCTGCTTTCGCCTTACAGAGCAGAGGCTCAATTCTGGCAGCACACGGTCACGGGGAAGCTTTCATGGGACCACCGAGCGCCCGCTGCCTGCCCCTGCCCCAAAGCCCAGTCTAGTTATCATCAATGTGGGAAGGAGAGACACGGGTTAGAGCCAATGGTAAGTGCAGCTTAAGGGTAGAGGAGGAAGAGGAGGGAGGGAGGAAGAAGGAAACAAGGCAGGAAAGAGGTCAAGGTTAAAGGGGGAAATGGAGGGGGAAGAGGAGGAAGAGATTCAGAAGGGGACAAAGATAAAAAAGGAGGGAGAGCAAGAGGAGGGAGAGGAAGCAGAATGAGAAAGAAGGGGGGAAAGGGGGGAGGAAGGGGAAGAAGCCGCCGCCGCCTCTCTCTGACTTACCGCCACTCGTCCTCTACCTGTACCCCGATGGACTGGAATTTGGTAGCGGGAGGTGGCTCTTCCTTTGGCACTGGCTGAATGCAGTCAACCTTATTGAACGACAACAAAAAAAAAAAAAAAATACACAAACAGAAACAAAAAAAAAAAAAAAATAAAACAAAAACACAAGAACTTGCAGCTGGAATTCACATTAGTAGAACACAAAAAAAGGTCCGTGCAGACGGACAGACAGACGAACGCAGAGACAGGCATGCGGACGTTGCACGCTGGCGTACAGGCTGAGCAGGGAAGCCGGGCACCGCTCATACCACACGGGCGGGGGGAGGGTGGCAAAGGGAGTGTTACTGGCTGTCCCTACTCTGAAGAGGGAGGCATCAGATCGATGGCTTTGGGTCCGCTGTCCTCGGGGAGTTGGAAACCGTTCCTTCTAGTCCTCTCCTTTATACACATCAGAGAGAAGAAGAAAAAGACACACACGTACACACACGCACGCACGCACACACACACAGAGCCACGGTGGTTATGCTGGGCCGCGGGAGCCGCCGGATGGGGAAGCTCCCGGCTCCCCCCAGGCAGGACCCCGCAGGGAGGACCGCGGAGCCAGCCTGGACGGTCCAGCGTGGAATGAGTCAGCCCAGAAGAGTTCTCACAGCCCCCACTGAGCAAGAGTCCCTCGAAAATCTCTGGGGAGAATTAGGAGTGAAAAATGGCAGGTGAAAACAAGTTACTTTCCGTTGGAAAACTCCAAGGACACCTGCACTGCATCTGCTAGGGGCCCAGGATGGGGGGGTATGGGAGAAACCACATCTCTGAGGAACAAGCAGTGTCTCTTCTTTCTGTTTTTTCCCCAGGCAAAAATGTGAAACTCATGCCCAAAGGCACGGTAAGTCTGGGAAGAGCAGGCTTTCTATCTGCTCAGGGCAAGCCAGAGGGTCCCCAAGACTACAACCCTGCTATTGCAAGGGTTTCAGGAGGAGGGAGAGGTCAGCCCCAGGAGCAGTGGTGAGACTCCAGTCACTGGGAGCTTCTCTAGTAGCTTCCTGCTGGAGCATGGGCCCAATTACGGTAGTGAGTCCTTGCCTCAGCATCCAGGTTAGGGAAGGGGAAAGGGACTCACTCCGACCTCAAAAGGTCTAGGATAAAGCTTTCAAAACCGTCCTTCACTCGAGACTAAACCAGGGAACTTTAGACCTGGAAGGGACTTTAAGAGACAGCCCAAGCATTTGGAATCTCTTGTTACTGCTCTGTTGTTTTAGCTGTGCCTAACTCTGTGTGTGATCCCACTTGGGTGTTCTTGGCAAAGATATTAGCCATTTGCCATTTCCTTCTCCAGCTCATTTCACGGAAGAGGAATTGAGGAAAACAGGATTTAGATGAATTGTTGCAGCCAGCAAGTATCTGAATTCAGGTCTCCGACTTCAGGCCTGCTCTTATCCATTGTGCCACCTGGCTGTCCCCCCAAATTTTACAGAGGAAAAAAGGGAAAATGGCTTGTGCTCAAAGCCCCTAGGTGGCAGGTGACAGGATTCAAAGCCTGGTGCTCTGACTCCAAAATCAGTGCTTTGTGCTCCCTTTCACCCTGCTTCAAAGCTCCACACACAGGGCACTTCTAGGCTACCCCTTCAGGTCACTGCACCTTTGTGGGCCATTCCTACCCTGAGGCAGGAAAGGAAGGAGGGAGCTAAGTGCTCCAGGAGAATATGGGAACAGACCTATCTGCCATCGATGAAGTCCGCCAGCATCTAGGCCCAGGTAGGAGGTGACATGTCTGAGAACGAGACCTGTCTTAAGAATTTAGTTTCCTTTGCCCCGGGTCAATACTTGGGAATTCTTTCATTTATCATCTCCCGGAATCTATAGAAAGAACTTCTAGATTCCATTTATCTAATTATAGAATCTCAGTGCTAGAAGGGACCTCTTCTAGAGAACTTGTACCTGGCAGAGTGGACCTGCCACATCTCTGCCCAGAAGCCACGGCCTGTTACGCTTCCCGGAAGTTCCTGTGTTAGGAAGTTGAGCTGAGACCCATATCCTTGCAACTTCCAGCCACTGGTCCTACTGAGCTCAGGGACCAAGCAGAGAAAGACTAATCTCTCTTGCCACATGGCAGCCTTTCAGATGCATCATTCTTTCTACTCCCAGCTGGAGTCCTCATGGGACACACCCTCCTAATCACAGCTGGTCTGTCGGCAGCCCAGGGAGACAGGACCCTCCCCCATCCCCACCTGTTTTAGGCTTTCACCACCTCTCAACTGGACATTTCCAACATCTTGAGGCTCAGGTCACATCCTTTCCCATTCTCAGATTCTTTCACATCGACCCAAGTAAGATCTTAGAATCCAAGAATAGATCGAAGAATCCTTAGAGGTCATCTAGTCTTGGTCAGAGACAAGAAGGGCAGTGTCCTAGGTCATACAGCCACATAGCTAGCGAGTGGTAGAACTATGTCAAGAACCCAAATTTCAAAAGGGCTGAAAAATACTAATAACTTATATCACATTATAGTAGGAGTCTGGAAACCTGAGTTCTAATCCTACCATTAAATAATTACGTGCATGAAATAATTCCCTTTTTCTCTCTGGGCCTCAGTTTTCCCATGTGCAAAATGAGAGAATTGAACCCCACACCATGATCTCTCAAATCTCTTTTGATTTTTAAAAATTAATGATTTTCCATTTTAATTAATAATAATTAAAATTATTAATGATATCTACTCTCATTTGCTGCTTTGTCATGGGTGAAATTGCTCATTTTTAAAGGTTCACTCTTTAAGTGGTTTTATTTAATAAAGCAAGGCAAAGATTCTGGGCCCCAAACTCAGAGAGGCAGGAAATAAAGAGTGTGAGAAGAGCAGTGTATCTGAAAAAGTTGCCTTTATGAGATAGATCTAGTCCTCCAATGGCTGAAGCCTTGATAAATAAGACATGCTGAATGGAACCCCTACAGACTGACATCTTTAAGGTCTGTCTTGTTTAACTTGTCAGTACTTTATGCCCTGTATTACTCCTAAATGAAAAGATAGGCTTCTCAGAGGTCTTCTAAGTCCAACCTCTTTTCCAACCAGAAAAAAAGCCATTCTAACTGATAGCTGTTTAAATTCCATTTGAATACTTCCAATGACAGGGCACTCTCTACCTTTATTATTAGGATGGCTTTATAAAGCTGGAATCTGCACCCCACTAAGTCTCTGCATTTGTTCCCTTCTCCCCATCATGTTAAAAATCTCAAACTGGAATCATTGCCCCTCACACCTCTCACTCCCCCCAATCCTCTAAGACAACATCAAATAGGTCTGTTTCCTTGCCTATAATAGGAATTTTGAGCTTAAGCCAGAGACCTCCAGAGCTGATCTGGATGAGTCCAAGAACCCTTATTGTGATTATCTTTCATTCTTGTCCACCAGAGGAACCTACTCAACACCCCAGTAGGTTTATCAGTGAGTCAGGCAGGCAGGCAGGGCTTCCTGAAGGACTCATTCCCCACCCTAACCCACCCTCCACCTTCTAGAGTCCTTGACTCGCTTCCCAGGTGTAGTAAAGTACTTTTCAGGTGCAGCTTTTGGGGAAAAAAAGCAAGGTAAGGAGAAGAATATTCAAGGATTCATTGGGGATGAGCACTGACTGATTACCTGCTGCGAGCATAGCAAGGGCCACATTTTGGGGCCAGAGCCCTCTCTAACCATGCTCTCTGCTTCCAGGGCGGACTTGTAGCCTGAGGGCTTTAGTCATTGAGTAACAGCAGAAAGGTCTCATCCCAGTAACTGGCTGTCCAGCTTCTTCCCCTTTGGTCTTTAGCCACCTTTTAACTTTGGTGATCCTTTCCACACAATCTAGCCCCATTCTAAATGTTGGTTTCAAATCAATTCTGTTGAATTATGAGTCAAAGCAAAGTTTTATCCTACTCGCTGACAAAGGACAGAATGGTACAAAGCTCTGAGAGTCTGAGGCTTGACCTCAGGAGGAACATGCCCATGAGATGCTGTCCATTCTCCCAATAGTTCAAGGCTGATGCCCCCCCCCCCCCCCCAGACTCGGGGCAGCAGGGTCAGTGGTTGTGGCTCCCGGATTGGAGCCCAATCCCAGCTCTCCACCCATCTCCCGTCCCTTAATCCCATTCCCTTTCCACCTGCCCAGCAGGGAAAGGAGCTTCTGGTAGAGACAGTGAGAAAGAGCACAGCAAGCAGCTTCATCCCCTTCCAGCTGGGGGAGGCACTCCCCAAATCTCTATTTTGAGGGGGCTGAAGGAAGAGCTACCTTCTTGTGCCCTCCCCATCGCCCCCCACCCCAGCTTCAGACTGTCCTTGTGCCTGGTACAAGAAGCAACCTACCTGTTCTCCAAGCACTGGGAAATGCTCTTCATGAGTGACCCCTATATCTTGGGGTGTCTGGCCCTGGGGGCTGGGTACTGTGGCCTACATGCTTCGGCTGCTTTGTCCAGCTACTATTACCAGCCTTCTCGACTTTAAGGGACACCTTGGATCAGAAAACCTGTTAGGTGGCAACCTGCCTCGAGGAGACAGGCCAGCAAGGAAAAAGATTGTATGGACGGACAGTGGACGAGCAAACGTACAGGACATGGTGGGATGAGTGTAACTACATTCACCAGGAACCCCATCGGGAGGGAGGAAAACAAAGGCACAGCACTTCACGTCCATGCCGCGAGTGGGGCACGACGGAGTGAAATTTGGTTTGGATCAGGAGCCGAACTCTGGACTGCATTTTGGCCAGACCCTCAAGGAGAGCCGGGGAAAACCGGCCTCCAGTAATGGTGAGGCCGGTTCCTCGAGATGGGTGAGTGGGGTCAGCCTCCGATGTAATTACACCCACGTGCACAGAGTGGAGTCTGACATACAACCAAAGGGACCCATACTTGTATTCCTATAGACGAAAGTTTCCTTTTGGGGGCGGTCTCGGCCTTGGGCTCCTCACTCGTCAACGTTCCCTTGTCGTTCTTCAGAGCTGCATTTTTTTGGGGTAACTCTGGTGCCTCCCGGGCCTGAGCTCCTCCTCCACCGCCCTGGGTCACGCTGGGGGGCCGGGTGCTGTCCAAGCTGTCGGAGGAATTGCTCAGCCCAGACTGGCTGTTGACCTCGCTCTTGTGGTCCTGGCTGTCAAGGTAGGTGTCCTGGGCCGACTCGGTGCTGCTCTGGACGGTAACTGATATGAACGGCTTCGAGGTGGTCCGGGGAGGGACAGGAGGCGGTGTCTTCTTATACGCCACTAGGCATGATGAACCTGCAGCCGCGGGAAGGGGGAGAGAGAGGGAGGAGGGAGGAGCAAGGGCAAAGTCAGAGCTGAGAACGAGAAGACGCCCATCAGCGCCCGAGGGGGACCCCCGAACTCCCTGGGCTAGGTCTCCTATGGTCCCTGGGCCTGGCTGAGGGCCATCCGTCTCCCTAGCTTTGGAATACTTAGTAAATGCGAACTGCCCCATCCTAAGCAGTTAATGACTTAAAAAAAAAAAAAATTCCATCTGATACAACTAAAACACCCTGCGATTATAAGGGTCACGCTTGTCCACAGGGAAGAGAAGAAAAAATGCAAAATGCATCTCTTCTCCCTTTTATTGGCCGAGGGGGCAAGCCCGCAGCAAGCTGCCTACGCTCTCAGATGTGGGTAATATTGCTTTTGCTGAACTGGTTTTCTCCCCTTTTACCTTTGTTATAAGGGATGATGTAGAAAGTGCAGGACGGGGAGAGGGAATGCTCTATTTGGAAACGAATGCAATGTAAAAACAAGATAAACATTTTTTAAAGCCTAATCTCAAGAGGGATAATAAAAAAAAAGACTTTTGCAAAAATAGCCTATAATCTGGTTTTTTTACCCTTTTCATCACAGAATTGTAGTTTTAGAGCTGGGAGAATGTTTTTTCTCTTCTTTTTCACAGATGAGGAAATTGAGACCCAGCATGGTTAAGTCCCCAAAATCTCTCTCTCTCTCTGACTCTGTCTGTCTGTCTGTCTCTCTCTCTCTCTCTCTCTCTCACACACACACAACCAAGCTCAAGGATCCTCTGACTCCAATTCCAGAGTATATCTAATATCTCTACACCAAACAGCTTTTCCATGATCAGGTCTCAATCTGGGGACTTCAGGGATGAATATTAACTCACTATTGGGGGACAGTAATTCTAGCCTGAAAAAAATCCTCTGTGGGAATGGGGCCAAATGTCCCATCTCTTTTTGGGCCCTGAATTTGGTTATGGGTACTAGAGACAGCTCAAATTTAGTGGTAAAAAAAGAATTCTGAGATTTACACATGTTTAACATATACTGGATTATTGTTCTAGGAGAGGGGGGAAGGGAGGGAAAATTTTGGGGACACAAGATTTTGCAAGGATGAATACTGAAAACTATCTTTGCATGTATTTTGAAAATAAAAACTATTATTTAAAAAAAGGGGATTTCTGAGGTCATATAGTCCAATCCTATTATTTTAAAAATGACAAAATTAAGATCCAGAGTTGTTAAATAACTTGTCCAACCAAAGATACCTAGGCAGTAAGTATGAGAGCCTAACCCAGGACTCCTGACTTTAATGGAATAGGGTTTTATTTTTAACCAGTAAAAAGCAGTGAGATTCTCCTGATTATCCCTGGATGATACAACCAAGCCTACTGACAAATGCTTGCCTTGAAGACCCACAGTTTTTTCCAAGGGTCTGACCAGAGGCTAATGATTCAAACACCAGTCTTGGAGACCTGGGAATTACTACTGGCATAGGGAGCCAATCCAAGGCTGCTCTTGATCCTGAATGCCTGGCTGATACTTCCCTATCTCTGTATCACTTATTACCCTGTCTATAGGACATTCAGGTTCCAAATGCATTTTTTAAAAACAATAATATGAAGTAATTCCAACAAATGTGTTCTCTCAATGGGGTCAGTCCTTCCACTGGATGAGCTATAGTGATTCTCTCATCTTATTCATTAATAGGCATTTTATACACCTACTATGTCTATTATGTGTGGGGCACTGTGCTAATTAAACACTTAGAAATTATCTTGTTTGAGCCTTATAAAAAGTAGATTGTTTTGAAGGTTGTATAACCTTCAAAGGTAGATGCTGTTATTTTCTTTTTACAGATGAGAAAATCAAAACAAACAGAAGTTAAGGGACATGCCTAAAGTCACACAGCTAGTAGTGATACTTCTTTCCTCCTATGTACCTCTCCAGGTAACAAGTGCAAATGTTATTATTCCCCTGTTATAAGGCCTGCAACTAGTAAATATCAATCAGAACCAGGAACTTCAAATTCAGTCTTTTCTACTTAATTCTTTCTACTCCAACACAGGCTCTCATTTAACCAACCTGTTTCTTATTAAGAAACATTAATCTATTTTGTTGGGAGCTGAGTATAGAAAAATTAAAATGAGACAATTCCTGCCCTCAAGGAGCTTACATTCTACGGAGAGGGAGGGAGGGGGGGAGTCTTGAGGGTGACAAAGACCCGAATCGTTCCCAAGATGGAGCCTTTTTGGCTGACTCTAAAACCAGGACCCAGACTACCTTGAGTCCTTACTCAACTTCATGGCTGGTGAAACAAGTCTTTAAAAGCAGGTTACGAATTCCCTGAGTTTCATGTATTGCCAGTTTTCCTCCTTACAGTAACTGCCAAGTCAGCAAAACAACCTGCTATTAACCTGAACACATACATCCACACGAATTGAACAGTGTCAGGTTAAAGGAACCGCTTAGCCCAGCTCTCTCATTTTACATCTGAGGAAACTGAGGTTCAGCGACAGGACGAGATTTGTCCAAGGTCTCAGAGTTGGGATCACAGTGAGATTGGGTTAGAATCAGTCTCCTGTCTCCCACCTCAAGCTCGTCATGGACCACGGTCCTACAAGGGAGGCAGGAAGGGACATGCTCTACAGATGGGGAAAGCGAGCTCCTCACAGGGAGAGGAACTTGTCTGTGGTTGACCTGTAGTCTACTGGTAATGGTAAATCTGGAAACTAGGAGGCACAGAATTTAATAGTTTGAAGAGACCTTAGAAATCATTTAGTCCCAGCCTCCTGTTTTTGTTAAGGAGGTCAGAGAAAAAGTTTTTCTAAAGTCTCACATAAGCTAGTGTCCTTATTACAGCCTCACAATGACTAGAACCTGGTCTTTTTATCCCAAAGGTCAGGACTCATTCCATCACCCTGGGCTGCTCGTGACAAAGGCATTTCCAAACATGTTACCCAACTCCAGCCAAGATCCCAGCTGATTCTAGTAGACAAGAGCTCTCCCCCCTTTTCCCCTTGCACACCAGCTGCCTTAGACTCCCAACAAGGACCAGAATTGTTCATGAGCTCAGGTTTCTAGAATGAGCGCCAAATTGTATCTTTGGATGCTGGAGTTTTCTTATTTTTCACAAACAGTGCTCTGAATTCTGACTGAGGGGTTAAGCATAGTAACCCTCCAGTCTATTTAAAAATACTCATACACATAATGCAAGAGCCCCTTTGACTGCCCTGACGTTTTCTGCAGAAAATTCAGGGAAATGAACAATTGGAAGAGCAAAAGGAACATCACTTCTTTCTATCTTTTTTTTTTTTTAAAGGAAAAAAAAATCTACTTTTTCACATTGTTATTGGATATGCCTAACCACTTCCTTCCTTTTTTTTCTGTAGAGTAGCAGGGAAGCTGTCTGATATGGTAAAAGAGGTCTGGATTTGTGTCTTTAGGGTAATTTAGCAAGCATTTATTGAATATCTGTAGCTGAATGCAAACAACTAGGGTACAAAGGAGAAAAAAGGGGAGAAAAAGCCCTCAAGAAGCTTATATTCTATTGGAGGAAAGCACATATACAAAGAAAATGAAAAATAATTTTTTTGGTAGAGTACTAGAGGTGTGAGGATCAGGAAACTGGGGGTATAGGAGGCAGCACCTGAACTATGCTTTTTATTTTTATTTCTTGAAAACTGGATATTTTTCCTATCTCAATCAGATTGAAAACATAGGTGCTACTACTAGTCATGGGACTAATCCCATTACTGATTGTCATAATAGCTTTGACTTGCTTTATTCTGTTTAGGCCAGTTGGACCACTAAAGGTTGGACCCACTCTTGTGGGCTCATGATGTTGATGCATGAGATTTAGTTCAGAACTCGTGAGCTCAAGAGAGCCACCAGCTTCAGATTCCTCCTTAGCAAAGATTACAGCCTGTGGCACACCATAAGTGCCTTTCCTGAGCCATATTCAGAAGGAAGTAGTAGAATCTATGAGTTGGATACAACAGAGAACATCCTAGGCAAAGGGACAACCCACAAAAACACATGAAGGTAATAGAGGGATGATCAATTGGAATACAGCACACTGGTTTAGCTAGAATATAGAGTGCCTTTGGAACTTGATCTTACTGCAATTTTTTGTTTTAGGACTCATCATCAAATCTTCATCTTCACTTTGAACCTCCAATCTTCCATCATCCCTTCCTTTAGTTCTTTACTAATTGGAAATTGAGGGGATGCTCATCAGTTGGGGAATGGCTGGACAAGTTGTGGCATATGATTGTGATGGAATATTATTGTATTATAATGCTCTCAGAAAACTGGAAAGATTTACATGAAATGATGCAAACTGAAAAGAACAGAACTAGAAGAACAGTGTATATAATAACAGCAATTCTGTGTGATAATCAACTGTGAATGACTTAGCTATTCTCAGTAATACTCCAAAATCATTCTGAAGGGACTTGTAATGAAAAATTTTACCTATCTCCAGAGAAAGAACTGATAGTCTGAATGAAGGTTGAAGCAAATTTGTTTACTTTAAAATTTTTTCTTTTTCGGGGGGAGGGTGTCCTGTGTTTTCTCTTACAATAAGGCTAATATGGAAATAGGTTTGCATGATTGCACATGTACAACCTATATAAAATTGCTTGCCTTTTCAATGACAGGGATGGGGGAGAAGGTGAAAATTTGGAACTCAAAATTTAAAAAAAATATATAAAATTTTTTTAAAAGGTAATTTGGAAAAAATAAAATAGAAAATAAATTTTAAAATATGTAGTCTATAGCTCCACACTGGAGTAGAGTATTTTGGAAGATAAATAGGCTAAAAATATAATGAAATCTCCCAGGGCTTGCCTCAGTGAGCTCATGCCAAACTAAAAGTGAACCAATTTATGGGATGGAAAGACCTACTAGATCCTGAGTTAGAAGATTTGGGTTAGAAGGGACTTCAGAGGTCTCTAAACCATAAAGGAAGTAGAATACCTTCAATGACATGGTTTATAAATTGCTATCCAGCCTCTGCTTGAAGATCTTCTTCAGTGGTATGTAAATCTTTCCTTAAATTGTGCATATTTCTTTACATCTATGTCCCTTTAACTTAAATCTTTGTATTAGTTCTGATTCTGACTTTTGAGTCCAAGTTAGGATAAATTCTCTTCTCAATGTGACAACACTATATATATATATGCAAGTAACTTGCTTAGAGTTATACGGCTGGTAGGTATGAGACTGGATTTGAACTACGGACTTCCTGACTCCAGTGCTCTATCCACTGGCACCTAGCCACCACCCCTCTCCCCTTCAAATATTTTAATTATCATATCCTAAGTCTTTTCTTTTCCAGATTAAATAACTTTAGCTATTTTCCTGGATCATTTAAATCATATACAGAATAGTCTTTAATCTCCTCACCTGGTGCCCACCCCACTCCATACTCAATGTTTTCCCTAAGATGGAATAAATGCTTCGAACTAAATCCAACACTCAAAAAATGCAAATCTCCATATATACCATTTCAAACAGTGCTGGGCACACAGAAAGTGCTCAAATGAGATGATGCCCCATTATCAAGTATTTTGTAAATTTTAAGAAGCTATAGAAATATAAGTCCCAGAATCATGAGCAGAACTTTCCATTAAAACTAAAATCCTTTACAAATGAAGGGAACTAACATTCAGAGAGGTTTAGGTTACATAAGAGTTCTGCTTAATGTTGCCCTGGAAGAAGTGCCATAACACGATTTGAATCTAGGACCTGTGACATCAAAATCACAGCTTTTTCATGCTTCTTTAACCACTCCACTCCTCATGCTTATCTGTGTTCATGTACTACTGTCCTCCCATCTCAAGTTGTATCCCCTTTTTATGGAGGATCTAAAGTCTTCCTACAGGGAAGGTGCTTAAAAGGCTGAATTAAAATGATTTTTAAAAAGTATTATAGTCTTCTCTGAAGTTAGAGCAATTTCTAAAAAAACTTCCTATCAGAGCTGCCCCAAGCAGAAATGGGTTGCCTGATTTATGGATATAGTGAATAATTCTACTATCACTGGGTAGCTTCGGGAGAAAACTGGATGACCATATGTCAGGAACTGGAATTTCGGTTCAGGGAAAGGTTGGAGAAGATGCCCTGGCTCTGAGAATCTTACTCTGATGCTGAACAGGTAGAATCCAGCTGCTGAGTCAAAACAGGCTGAATCTTTCAGTTTGGCTGCTGGGGGTCCAGAAGTGAGGAGTCAGTATCAGAGCTGACCTGAAGCACTTGGGAGATGCTATATACCTAGGTATCAGAGTCAGCTCCAGCTCAGAGGTCACGTTAGGTTCCAGCTCAACTATCACAAAGGGCACTCTGGGCACTGCCAGCTCAGGGAAAGTGAAACTGTTAAAGTTGTTCCAGGTATAATAACAAGAAAGTAGAATTTTATCTTTGAAGCCCTTTCTCGCTCTTCCACCAACAACCCTATTACTATACCGGTGGAATCACAGGATCAGATGTACTGATTTTTTTCTTCAAACACACTGAACAGGGCTCCTAGACACCCATGTGAGTGTGTCTCCTCCAGAATGAAGAGGAAAAGGCTACTAAAAAAAAACCCTATATGGACAACTCTTCAAGAAACAAATGCACTTAGGATCACATTCTTCTGGATCTTTTCAAAGGGAAAAAATGTCTTTTTCAGATTGGATTTGAATTTTGCAAATCATAAGAGTCATCTGAAAGTGACTGTAACTAAAGGATGAAAAGTATCCCGATTCTAGTTGGGGTTCCCAAATGGAAAGGTGATAATGAAGTCATTAGATGGAATTTTTCTCATTTCTCTTCTAATCTGGCTTTGAAGAAAGTTCCCCTTGAAAGGACTTTAAATGTGCTGTAAATTGAATAGTTCTGTTAGAATGGACCCCAATACACCACTGGCAAAATATGAGTTAGAAAAGACTTCAAGAGTCATCTAGTTTAACTTCTACCCAAAGCATGAATCTGTCCTAAAAATTAGTATCATCTCATTTAAAGCTAGAAGGGTTTTTATAGCTCCAGTTCCCCACTTTCCTTTTAACCAGGTAAGAGGATATAGTAGAGTTAGAATGCTAGATCTGAAGTTGGCAACACTTGCATTCAAATCTCAGCTCTATTACTTAGTAGCTTTGTGACTGAGCAAAATCATTCAAGTTCTGAGCTGTGGTTTATCTATAAAATGGGGATGATGTTGCCTGTGGTACCCACCTGAAAAGAGTTGTCATTAGTAAAATGCTTTGTAAACCCTAATATTTACAAAGGAGCAGGGAGCACTGTTCACTTTATTTATTTATTTAGCCTTTAATTTGATATGTTATTTTTCCTTCAATTGCTTAAGATTTTTTAATGTTTAAAAAAAAAAAATCTTGAACTTCACATTTTCTCCTTCCCACTCCTCACTAAGAAGGCAAGTAATTTGACATAGCTTACACATATTCAGTCAAACAAAACATATTTCCATGTTAGTCATATCTCATTACCTGATTGAAATAAAATTTTACATTGACACAAAAATTTTCATGCTACTATCTCTATTTTTCTTTGTCTTATAGGTTTTAAAAAATGCACTATTGTCAATAGTACAGCTTACTGGGCTTAATTTTGATCTTAAATAACTAGCTCTAGTAATAATCTTTTATCTATAATAATAATCATTCTTAAATTCTGATCCTTCTAGTACTAAAACACTATCTAAATATTAGCTATTGTTATTAGGACTCTGAAAACCAAAGGAAGAAATGAAGCAATTTGCCCAAGATCACATAGCATTAGGTTGCAGGGCAAAGGTTTGGAGCTTTGTTCTTCCTGACATTGCATCAAGAATTCTTTTGTATGTGAAATATCCCCAAAGACTTTGTGGACACTCCATATATAACAATGTCCTGCTTTTCTCCCATGGTATCACTTTGTATCATAGGTTTTAAATTTGCTTTGGGTATAACTTCCTTCCTCTCTGGGCAGGTGTAAGCCCCAAAGGAAATGCTGTTTTTACATTTGCAAGTCTCTTGAATGGACAATAAAGTATTCTACTGCTGCTAACAAGGTTTGAATGGTCAAAGATGATTGGGGGGGCGGGGAGGAAGTGGGGGAAATGATGCAGAAATCTGTTTGCTGAAAAAGTCAATGCTTTGAGCCTAGAATGTGGGATGGGGGAAGGAAAGGACGCCCAGAGACTGGGTAGCACTATCTCTGATATCCCAAATCTTATAGTTGGGGAGAACTAGCCCAGAAAAGAGAGGGGACTGGTGAAGATCAGTGTAAAGTCAGGTATGAGATGTCCCAGCCCATTACTGGCTGAGGAGAGAATGGTTTGCTTCTCAAGAGCCCCAGATCAGCTAATGATGGGTGATTCTGAATATGCCCGATTACCCATCTGACTCTTCCTTGCTCAGTGATCTCTAAACTCCCTTAAAGTTAAAAGAGTTGCCCCGAAAGTGCTCTAGGGTTATACTAGCCAAGGTAGTCATGGTAGTCAAGATGGTTCCTGAGGCACATTTGAAAAAGGGGGACATACTTAGTTGCAGCTCAGAGTTTTCATCTGTTAACAAACCCCATATTATATAAAACAATCATTAAAAGATGAATTTGCATTTGATCCTTGCTGGGAGCTAAGGGGCCCCTGAGGCCTTTCAGTTTAATTTAATTTTGAGTTTATGCATCCTCTTCTCCCCTCCCCCTCCAGAAACCTTGCCTAAGGTTTCATAGCTAATACTAATTGGCAGAGCATGGACTGAGTTCAGATTTCCCAATTGTAAATCAAAGGCTCTCTTAAAACTGGGTTTGTTCACAGCAAGAAAATTTTGGGCTTGTAGGATTTTGAAGCTCAAAGGGATCCCAGATTCCCCTTTCTTTAGAAAGGGAAAAATTACAGCTCCCTCAGTCAGGTTAAAAAATAACTTGTTCAAAGTCACACAGGTATAAAGCAAGCAGCCATACTAGAACTTGACCTGGGGTCTCTTAATTCCAGGTACAGAGCAGCTTTTCTGACCAGGGCTGGGGAGGGCCCATACCAGAAGTGGAGTCCCAGGTGAGGCTCACCCTGCTATTTGGGGCTAGTCAAGGACATTCGGACCTGATGCTGATGATGACAACAACTTCTTATACACTCCATTACTGAGACCAGAAATGGCTCAATTTCTTAGGGCAACACCCACTATATCAGCACTCTGACCTATATTCTTTCTGCTGCCTCCTTGTTGCTAGGTAAGGACTCCTACTCCCTATAGTTTCTATCCTACAGGTATTCCTGTCATATCTGTGGGGACAGGGGTTCTATTGTCTCTGAATGAATCCCTATTGGGTGAAGCAGTTTCTAGTGCTGAGCTTAGCACCTTAAATATTAGCCCAGGATTAAAGGATTTTTAGATTTTTTTTTTTTTTGGGGGGGGGAAGTGTTGAGAGCACAGTATCAGACATCTATTTTATGGATGGGAAAACTGAAGAGGAGTTGATTTAAGATTCTGTCTCATCCACTAGACATGAGAAACATCCCATTAGCTTGGTAATTAACCCTTTGAAGGGCTGAAATGAACTGAAGACTCCCTGCATTCATGGGCTGAGATGGTTTCTGACTCTCATCATCTGGTTTGACATAAAATGTTTTTCTCTAAATGGGTCTCTCAGAATATGTATGGATTTGAGGAACTCAAAACAAACATTTCTCAATCGTGATGGGCATGTCTCGTCAGTGTGGAAGCAGAAGAGAGGGAGGGGTTTAAGTTGTGTAATGACTAAAAGCTGGGCCACAACATATTAAACACTTGCTTTATTCTGTAGGGGTTGGGGAAGAGGAGAGATGGAAAAATGGAAAAAGGCCCTGCCTGATGAAACTCCTGGTCTTGTTGTGGGGGGCTTGTTGTAAGGCAATTCTATTGGATGCAGATTAGGGCCTGGTAAGCACCTACGGATTCCAAGGAGCATCTGTATGGAGAATCAAGTGGAAACTTGACAGAGGGATGTCAACATCTGAGATCAGCCTTCAATGTGAAGACAGGAGGTAGAGACTGGAGAGGTTCCAAGGACAGCGGAGTGCTTTGTATAGTAAACAGCTCAGCTGAGCAGGAAATCTAAAGAGCAGGCTGGGCAGTAATGAGTGGGAGAGCGTAGCAGGGCAGCTCCACCATGAAGGGCTTTGACCACTAACATTGAGCAGAGTTAGTAGGCAAACTCTCCTTTGCTGTTCAGATGGAAGCTTGGACGAAGACTTCTTAGGGATAGTGCAGAAGGGCTTATCTTGCTTAGGCATGGGTTTCCTAACTCAGAAACTGCATGACTAAGCCATACAGACTATAGTCCTGACCTCCCCCCTATCCCTCTTAAGACTCTTCAGTGAGATAATTATACTTAAAGCTGTTGTGACTTGTAGATCATTATAGTGTTAGTTATTATTCTCAGTTATCATTAGGGGCTCTCTGTTTGTAAACTGAAAAGGGAAGATCAGATGATTTAAGGACCCTTTCTGGCTCTGATATTCTAAGATGATGAGAATGAAAAGGCATCCCTTAAGACAGAATGTCACTGCTAGGATGGATTTTTAAAGCTTACCTAGCCAGCAGCCCGAAGGACACAGAGTAAGTCAAGAGGCAGAGCACAGAAGGGAATCCAAGCATCTTGTCCTAGGCTCCCAGGGCCACCCATCTCCCCTTAAACCACAAACATTTACTAATCTGTTCACCTGGCAGGCTGGGGAGCGAGCCAGGCAGAGCATGTTTAATTCAAAAATCCTGCTCTGAGCCTCTCCTTTCTACAAGTGAAAGCTGATACTGGCCTGAGCTGGGAGGACTGGCCTTCTGCAGTTTACAGTACAGCTATCCCTTCCACACCAAGGAGATTAGGAGCGTGCTCCCCCACAATCTGGAAAATCCAGGTTAACTAACATTTGTTGGCCCTTCCTTCACACCAGAAGTCTCAATTACATATGTTGACATTATATTACACATATTTTATACATTTGAGTTTCAAACCTTTTTCTGTATCTATAGCTTCCACAAAATTCCCTAGAAATTCCCATTTCTTTTTGCTTTTTTGCTGAGGCAACTGGGGTTAAGTGACTTGCCCAGGGTCACACAGCTAGGAAGTGTTAAGTATCTGAGAACAGATTGGAACTCAAGTCCTCCTGACTTCAGGGCTGGTGCTCTATCCACTGTGCTACCTAGCTATCCCCTCTTCCCCCCACCCCCCCAATTTAATTTCTCATGCCAACTCGAGATATATCGAAACTGTGATGGGGAAAGTCACAATATGGAAGTATGCCTTTTCAGACAGTAGAGAGGAGATAAATTTAAGAGTATAATATGCTCCTCGAAGACAGGCAATTTGTAGTTTTTCCTATTTGTATCTCTAGGACCAAACAAGGCCTAGGACACAATGGACACTGTATGTTTGATGGCTTGAGTTAAGTCATCACTTGACAATTAGTCTGGCTTAATGATTGAGGGAAGAGATGGGGGATGCTGTACATAAAGAGATTTAAAATAAAATATTAAGTGAGGTTGGTGGGGACAAACAGTTCTTTTTAGGGAGGCACTGGTATGGAAAAAGAGCCCAGAGTTCAGAAATTGGAAGGCCGGGCTTGTGGGGTGGAGGAGACCCAGCATATGTGGTATTTCACCTCTCCACCTCATTTTCCTGCAAGATAAATGCACTAATACTACTGTACTGCCTGCCTCACCAGGTTTTTTAGTTATAGATTTAAAATACTATGCAAATATGAGATCACCTACTGTGCAACTGTGAACGAGTCCCTTTAATTTCTATTCCTCAGCTTACCCACTTACAAACTGAGGGATTTGGACTAGAGGATCTCTTTTCTACAGCTATTAGATCTACGTCAGAACTGAATGATCATACTACATTTGGCTTTTCCAAGCAGGCCCCAGTTTCCTGAGGAGGTTGGAGTCACCTAGGCTTTTCTCTACTGTCGTTTCTAGCTCTGAGTTCTAGAAGCTGGCCCTTGTTAGAGATACTCTCAGACTTTAAAGGGCAACTGTGATACAGGCTAAGTGAAAACCTGAAAACAGAAAGCCTGAAACCCTGGGAATTCTGTTTTCAGCCTCTAAGCAACAGGAAAACACCCCATGTTGGCTCTCCTCAGTGGTTCCCATCCACGCCCAGCTCTGGGGGTGGCTGCATTCCTGTGAAGGTGGGCAGGCTGGACTGCACACAGATGGCCAGCTGGCTGACCTGCCTCTCTCACTCCTCCTCCACCCTGTTGCTAGAGGAACAGCTAGCCTCATTAACAGCTGACACATGGGGAAGTGCTGACTCTGGTCTGGGGAGATTACTCACCCGCTGGGGTGGAGGTCTCTGTCCCAACATGCTTTCCCAGAGTGAGTCTGGGAAGCAGCAAAAACAACATACAACAGTAATAATGGTTACTTTACTACAGTCACTTACAATTTGACAAAAGGCTCTCCCCTCAGGCTTTCAGAGGTAGGGAGAAAGAATAAGTCATTATACCCATTTTACAGATGAGCTGACTCAGTAAGAGGGAAGTGACTAAGAAGTAGTGGGTGACAAAGAAAGAACACTAGGAAATGAATGTAAACTGCTTGCATTTTTGTTCTTCTTCCCGGGTTATTTATACCTTCTAAATCCAATTCTCCCTGAGCAACAAGAAAACTGTTCGGTTCTGCACACATATATTGTATCCAAGATCTACTGTAAGCTATTTAACATGTATAGGACTGTTTGCCATCTGGAGGAGAGGGTGGAGGGAGGGAGGGGAAAAATCGGAACAGAAGTGAGTGCAAGGGATAATGTTGTAAAAAATTACCCTGGCATGGGTTCTGTCAATAAAAAGTTATTTAAAAAAAAAAGAAGAAGAAGAAGTAGTGGGTGAAAGAGCTACTTGAACCCTAGTTACTTAACTTCACCTATAGAGTATCTTAATTCTGGCCTTCACCTACCTCCAGATGCAGGGATAAAAAGCTGCTACCTAAGGCAGGGCTACTGGGAAATGAAAAGTGGGTTGTAGTTTCAAGGGATAAAAGAAACAACTGAATTTAGACAAGATCTAGTGTAGGATTGCCCAAGGAGGTCCTTTTTCAACTTTGAGAGTGGATGACTAAATTACAGCCTCTAACTTTGACCCTTGCCTTCCTTCCCTCCCTCCCTTTTAGGATTCTCCAGTTAGAGAGTCAATGAAAGCACTGTGCAGGTATGGAAGAGGACAGGAGTTGTGACATCACCAGAACAAGGAACAACCAGGTGAAGAAGCACTTGACTTGATCAGCTAGAAGCTCCTAATTTAGTTTAAAAACTACTACTATATTCAGAAACTTTCCTTCATAGTATCCCAGCTTCTGCTTGAGTACCTCCAGGGATGGGGAAGTCACTACCAGTCTGTAAGCCATTCCTTTAAAAAAAACAAAAACAAAACTTGCAGTTTCAAGAAAAGGACAATCTCTCAGGCTTTCACAAAAACCAAATGAACTTCATTTCTAAATGAACTTCACAGGCCCAGATGCCAAAAGGCTGGGGAAAATAAAAAGAATCAGCATGGACCTTACAATGATCTCTTCAAGTTGGATATAAGGTTATTGGGGTGGGTGAACCGGCAGAAGTCAGGGATGGGGATTATGGGTCTGTTACCAGCAGAAGTTAGGAATGGGTGGCTCTCCAGAGCTCAGGAGTTCTAAGCTGCCCAGTGATCTAAGTCAATGAGGTGTCTGAACTCCAATATGGTGGTGGTATGTCACTAGGTTGCCTAAGGAGGAATGGGAATCAACCTATCATGACAAAACTCAGACACGCCACTGGGTCAGTTAGTGGCTGCTACTCTTTTGGTCTGGGGAAAAAAAAAACCTAACCTAAAAAAAAGCCACCAGAAAAGCTTGGTTTTCAACATGGTCATGGCTTCATGTAACAAGCATTTACTGCATCCTAAGATAGTAGTGAATGGTAGTAAATTCCCTTCTCATCGTTGAGGAAGGAATTTCCTACTTTTGCCCTCTGAGGTTCTAGGATTCTCTATGACTTTACCACACTTACAGAGCTGTCAAGAGTTGCAGAGAAAGGGCTGATATTTACTTCTATGTTTTTTCCTATTCTAAATTCATCCTGTTGCTGGTCATAGGCTAAAAATAATAAAATGCCATTAGTTTTCCACTTTGACTAATGATTGAGACCAGCTACTTTAAAGGCTGAGTTCTTTCCCTCACCCTGCTTCTTTAAAGGAGATTTTGATGGAGCTTTCTTTCTTTTTTTTTTTTAAGTTTTTTTTCCCTTAACTACATGTAAAATTTTAACTTTTTTAAAAATTGAATTCCAAACTCTCTTTTCTCTCCCCCTCCTTGAGAAGGCAAGTAATTTAATATAGATTACAGATGTGCAATCATGCAAAACATACTTCCATATAGCCAGAGTGCTAAAGACACACAGACACATGCACACAGAAAAATAATGTGTAAAAATGTATGCTTTGGTCTACTCTCAGATTCCATCAGTTCTTTCTCTGCAAGTGGATAGAATCTGTCATCATGAATCCCTTGGAATTGTTTAGGATCATTGTATTGCTGAGAATGGGTAAATTATTCAGAGCTGACCATTTTACAATACTGCTGTTACTGTGTGGGTTCTCCTGCTTCTGCTCATTTCACTTTGTATCAGTTAAGGCCAAGTTCTTAGAAAGGAATAGAAAGGGCATTTCTAAAGCTTTTACCTTTGAGAGTCTGCTCTCCAGAAAGCACAAAATAGTGGATAAACCTTTCGGAATAATAGGTCAGGAAATGTGGCCCTTCCGTCCCTTTCTCTGTTTTATCTGTTAAAAATGGATAAGATCAGAGCTGGAATGTTCCTTAAAGATCATTTTGTCCAATCCTTATTTTACAAGGGAGAAACTGAGGCCCAGAGAAAAAACTTGAGTTAGTGCCAAGAAAGGACATTTCCTGGCTCCCACGTTTTTACAATCATTCTATTATTATTATACTCTCAGAGAATCATCTGAATGACAACCTATCTTTAACAGCTCATAACTTTCAATTCAATAGCATCTTTATTAAGATAGCTATGCTTGGAGGGCTCAGATTCCCCAGGCAGTCCATGCCATTTCTTTTTTATTTTCAGCTTTAATTTTAGAAAGTTCTGCCTTATATGTACCTTCTTTCCTTCACTGTGGAGATTGTGCACACACTGTATAGAAGCTGATAATAAAGTTTGTTTACTCAACTGCTTTCCCCTTTTTGTGTAATCTTTATCAAAAGGGAGGTATTTGATGAATATAAGAGGGAAATATTAAGAAATGTAGGATAAGGCAAACCAAATATAGCAATGAAAATAAAAGTGTGGGAGGAGGGGAAACCCAGTGATTGGCTTAGGAGCCAGAAGAGCTGGGTACAATTATCAAGCCCTGACCCCCACAGTTCACAATCTCTTTTGAGTATCTTGGCTTTTTTACTTCTATATGGGTATTATTATGGTCTCCTGTGGCCAATTTTACAGGATAGTGATGGGGAGAACATTCTGTAAACTTTAAAGCACTACAGAAATGTGAGAAATGGGATTATTCTCCAGCCTTTTTCCTTTCCTCATTCTAGCACTGCCCAGGGCCCAATACTTTGCCTTCACCCTCCCAATTGAAAAGCTTTGACCTGGAGGACAGCAGGTTGTGACAGAAAGAGCTCTAGCCTAGGAAACCAGGAAGAATAAGAGATTTGGGGCTTAAACAGAATTTAGAAAAGGTCAATCTAGTCCAATCATCTCATTCAATTTATAGAATGAAGAAAATGGTGTCTGAATGAATTCACTTCAGGTGGCACAGGTGTAGTATGTATGGGCTGGAGACCAGTTTTGCATTAAGTTCTCCAAAGTCTGTGTTATCCACTTACTCTGATATTTTATGTTAAGAGACTGGGAGAAATACTCCCAGTATTAATTAAGATTCTTCTATCCTGGTCCCACTAGGAAGGGCAACAGAGTTTTGTCAACAATTTGGATAAAATATAGTTTAAAATTTTCTTAAAGGAACTGTGCTGGGGTTTTAATTTTTATGAAGTCCTCCAAGCCAGTGTTCCCTCTATTACTTACTCTAATATTGCATGTTACGGGAGTGGAAGAAATACCAATAGCATTAATTAAGATTCTTCTCCCACTAGGCAGGACAAAAAGAGTTCGGAGGAACTGTAGTTTAAATTTTTTTTTTCTTTTTAAGGAATTAGATTGGGGTTTTAATTCTGATCACATTCACATATACTCTGTTGCCTCCAGATAGGGAAGCTGATAGATCTTTGGTTCACAAGCCAGTGGTTGACTGAGTGTACCTCCTCCTTCCCCTGTCCTCTGGCTTTAGAAGATATCCCAAACCTTAAGGGGGGCGGGGTGTGGAATAGAAGGGAAAGGAAAGAAAGGGGAGAGTACAATGTTATCAGCCAGCCTTAGGCCTGATATTAATAACTGGATATACTAAGAAATATAACTCCACTCTGGATCTCAAGTTTCCCCCAGTGATGAGGAGGTTGGTTTAAAAGATTTAATTATGATAAACTATGAATCTAGACTCCTCTCTACTGAACCCGTTGCGGGGAAAGGGGAGCATACCACCATTAGATTATTAAACTGTCTTTTTGGAGGATGCTGGAGCAATGGATCTGGATCCAGCAGATGGGGTCATCTGTGGCAGTCTTCATTCTCCCCAGAGCCTTCTTTTCATAGGGGCCTGGCTTACCCAGCAAGTGTTTGGATTTTTCTGCAGAGAGAGTCTGCAAGCACTGAGCCCATGAGATTAGTAACACAAACGTTACTTCCCAGAACCAGAGAAACAGGAAAAGACCTTTACAATTGGGGGCTCTTTCCAGGTGTAGCAAAGCCATTTCTATGAGTATTCTGATAGGCTATTGGGGAAGAATGTAGGGTGCGCCCAAAACTATCATTTTTAAAAATAATCTTGCCCCAAATACTGAGCTTTGTACTTAAACATTTCCTAAAAGGTTTGTAGTAGAATTTTACCTTTTAGACTTTCTTTCTCCAGGAAAGACGGCCTCTTTTAAGATGGTCTTCCAGTCCACAATGACTGTCTACCCCCAAAACCAGGAGTTTGGTTTTGGGGTTTTTTTTGGCCAAAGCCCCTGGGGGGTATCTCAAAGGTCTATGACATCAGCACACATCTTGCTGTCTACTGCACAATGGGGTAATGAGGGCCAACTCTCAGCCTGGTCTAAAGACTGAAGCTTGAGCAATAGTTTGTGCATTCATAAGCAGGATCAAGGGGTCAAACTCTATTGGAATCTGAGAGCAGAGCTGGAGCTTTACACAAGTGGAATGGCCTGACATAAAAGGAAGTGAGCTCCCCTTCCATGAAGGTATTCATGCAGAACCTAGTTGACTTTGTTAAGGATGCAGTAGAGGGCATTCTTTTTTATGTACAGATAGGACAAGTTGCTGCCAGAAGTTCTTGGCAACTCTGATATCCTAGAAGTGAAGGTACTTGCTTGAGCCAAAGACAATAAATCAATGATTTATCAAATGGTTTGACCAGGAATATAATCTAATATGGAGGTTGCTTTTCATTGTGTAGACTCTGAATTAGAATAGAGAATGACTGAGGGGGAAGTACTTTCACAGACTGCTTCAAATTTTGTTCATTAAAAAGAATCACTTTGGAAATATTTTACTCCATTGAGCATACATAGCTTTGGAGTGGGGCCATGGAAATACCCTATCTTTTTATCTCTAAATATGATGATCATTATAGAGGCAGCTCCACTACATAGTGGGGAGAGCGATGGATTCAAAAGACCCGAGTTCAAATTGTGCCTCTAAAACTTAACTACACGACACTGAACAAGTCATGGCTGCTGTTTTTTTTTTTTTCTTATCTATAAAATGGGGCCAGTAATATCTGAAACACTTCACTGGATGGTGGAATCAAATAGGCCAACACTTTGCAAACTGGAAAGCACTATATAAACATGAGCTACCAGTACAATGTTAATCAATATTTTATATCTTCCCACTAAAAAATCATCTTTGCTATTTGTGGAGTAATGGCTAGTGTGCTAGGCAATGCAGTCCAGAAAAAACCTAAGCATTTATATAGTGCTTGCTCATGTGTTAGGCACTTTCCTATGAATATGAAAATGCAATCTATACTATATACCTTTAATACCAGATTGCCCCAAGATAGGGAGGGCACTATTCCTGACTATTTAAGCATGAGCAAGAGTAATTAGAGAAGGAGAATTTATTACTTATATCAAGGCAACATATTCCACTATAGGAAAGCTCTAAGTATTAGGAAACTCTTCCTTATACTGGCTGAAACTGGCCTTTTTCCCCATTCCATAGCACTTAAAAAAATAAGGTCTGTCTCACTGTCAAATTTAATCATGTAATGTGGACAAGAATAATGTCATTTATACAGTATTTTAAAATTTACGAAATACTTTAAATCCATGACTTCATTTGAACCTCATAAAAATCATTTTGAACCTCAAAAAAAAATAGAGATGAGTTCACTGAGGCTCAAATAAGCTAAGTGACTTGTCTATGACCTCCTAAATTAGTAAATATATCAAGAGGGAGGATTTGAATCTGGGTCTGCCCAATTTCAAGTCTTGAATTTTACTTATGTTAAACACTACACTATGCTGCTTTTCACTAAAGCAACTAGTGCCCAGTTTTTTTTTTTCCCCTCTCTCCCTTCCTCTCTCTCTCCAGAGTAATGTCTTTCTGTCCCCAAACCAACAAGTTAGAAGCTAGTGTAGCTTTCCAGGCTCTAGAATTATGTTATGTGAATCACTGATTTGTCTAATTCTAAGTCTTGGACTTTATTCATGCTATTCATTATACAGTGGTGTCAAATCCTAATAGAAACAAACGTGCTCAACCACTCATTAAGATCCCTAGACTGTAATACTGACTTAGAAACAGACACATTAAGATCATTTATGTTCCACTGTATTTTTATTTATTTTATTAACTATTTCCCAATTACATATTAATCTGATTCAGCAAGCCCTGGGTAGGGCCAGTGTTTGACACTGGACAGCCCCAACTCCTTGGTTTTTGTTGCTGCTGTTGTCGAGTTGCTCAGGCGCGTCCAACTTTCTGTGACCAAGATCTCATAGCTAATAAATAGCAGAGTTACAGGCATCAAACTATAAATCCAGTGCGGGCCACTGTACTACATTGTCTCAAGACAAATTAGAGATTTGCAAGAATGAAATCACAAACCAGAGCTGGATGGGACCCCAGATATCAGCCAATCTAGCCCCCCCCCCCCATTTTATGAGGCCAGGAAACCAAGTCATTTAGGAATAGGATTTGTTCCAAAGCCACATGAAAAATGAGTGGTAGAACCAGGAATAAGATCCAGGCTTCAGCTTCCAGGACAGTGATCTTTCTATCATTCCCACACTTTCTAATTATTACTCCCCACTGAGAAGAACAGAGGGATGTGCATTGAGGTGATAACCTGATTATTCTGGGATACCTAAAGGAGGATTTCTTGCTCAGACACAACAAGAGTGCAATGCCCTTGAAGCTCCTTCCATGCACCTCCTAGAATCTAGGATTCTGTCACCAATCCCCAAGTGGTCCCAGGATTAGGCTGAAATGGGGAGCCTGTCTGAAGTTACTCTCTGGCAAGGTCTGAATGGCTGAGTAAACTCCAGGGAATGGCTGGTACCTGAGCCAGCTGGGGAAAATCCGGCGCCAACTCATATAGGGAACTTACAACAGACTCTGGCAACCCTGGGAGTTTCCTTAGAAAAGGAACAGAGAAAAATGGAAACTGCAGAAGAGAAAAGCTGCTTAAATAATAGCTACCCGAAAACTTAATCCTCAGGTAAAACAAGTCTTATGATCCTTGCCAAAAGAGGAGAAAGTCCCACAAAAGATGGATATCTAACCTGACTAGGAAAGCTGCCTGTCTGCTGTTTGAGAAGAAATTGGCTGGGATGAAAAGAGCTTTGCATATGGAGCCAAAGAGCTTTGGATCTGAATCCTGGTCTCTGCAACTCATGTGACCTTGAGGGTATGTCATTTCCCTGTGGCCTTCAGTTCTCTCAATCACAAAATGAGAGGATTCAACCAGTTTCTCTAGAGAAAACCCTCAGTTAAGCTGTAGCCAAAACTTTGTGGGAGACATGATCACCAAGGTCCTTTCTAGCTTTACATAGCATGATCCCCCAAAGGTTGGGGCTAAAGTGATACCAGCAAGGAAAAATTGGGTAGGGGAGGGTCGGACCTGTTAGGGATAAAATGGCATCTTACCTTTGGGGAGGGGAGATCAGAGACCCAGGCTCCATGTGAGGCTCCCACAGCCCCCACCAGCACTGTCAGACAAAGGCATAAGGTAGTCTAGCTGGGCTGAGGTTTAAAAGGCCTGCCAGGCAAGCCGCCCACACCTGTGCCCTCCTGGCAGCCACACCTTTAGCCAGTCTCCCAAGCACATTTAACCATCAGGTTGCCAGACTGCCTGGCTTCCCAACCCTGGGAACAAGGCAGCACCTGTTTCCACCAGAGTCTCTGGACAGGCAAACCACCCCACCCATTTAAGACTATCCTCAGAGGGACCAAACCCAGGAGCCTGAGCCCCAACCCCAGAACCGGATACAAAGCAGTCTGAGCCAGCTGGGGCGGGGCCAGGATACTTCCTCCAGGGCCACCTACTTTCGATTTTGTTAAAGGCTCGGGGCTGGGGAGATGCTGACTCAAGAAAGCGGCCTCCTACAAGGGACCCTGGGTGCCCTGTCTCCTTGTCTTCCCCCATTCCCCTTCTGGGCTCTTCAGCTGACTTCGGCCCAGCTGGCTATACTTACCAAATATAATGAGCTTTTAGACCTTTCTTTCACTACTCTTGGCCCAATCCCTCCCCTCCAACATTCCCCCAGGATTCTTCTCAGAACCACCCTGTTCCAACATTTAACAAACACTAAGCTCTTCCTTTCCCCCAATGTAACCCCAAATCAGAATCTAGAAGGAGCTTACCATCTAGTTGGAAAAACACGGCTTTCTTTCACTAAGCTAAAGAGTAACAATTCATTTATGTGAACTGCACATTATTATATTAAACTATTCTAACAGCTTCCTAATTGGGCTCCCATTCACTGTTCTATTTCTTCTGTCATCTGACTCTACTAAAATCTTCCTAATGTATTCAAAACTTTTATCTGTTCTTTACTGATACCAAATAAAGCAGCTGAGCCCTTAGTTCTGCATTACCAACTCACTGCCTATTGGCCATTTCAAACTGGATGCCCCATAAGTACCTCCAGTTCAACTTGTCCAAATGAGAATTTGTTATTTTCATTCCAGACCCAGACCTCTTCTTAATTCCCCATTTCTGCCCAGAGCATCATCATCCTTCCAGTCTCTCAGCCACGATTGGGACATCCGTGGTAATCTTGACTCTTCTCTCACTCATCTGATCAGCTGACAGATCTTGTTTTTCCTATCCCCATAACATCACTGGCAACTGGTGCCTTCTCTTTACTCACACAACTACTTCTAAGAGTGCAGACCATCCTCTCTCGTCTAGTTCTTATAATTGGTCTCCCTACCTCAACTAAAAAACTACCCTCCACATGACCACCAAAATTGTTTCCCCCAACGTGAAGGTCTGATATGTCACTGTTGTATTCAACCTCCACTGGTGTTCCATGAACTTGATCAAAAATACCTCTGGCATAAAAACTCCTTTACAATCTGGTCCCAATCCACAGGGACAGATCAAATTAGCCTCCTGACAGTTCATTCCATTTCCTCTAGCCTTCACTGGCTTGTTCTTTGTGCTGAAAATACACTTTCTCCATCATCTCAGCCTTCTGGAATTCCTTTTTTCTTTCAAGCCTCAAATGCCACAAAGAATCAGATATTGAGAAGATGCCCATTAATTAGAGAATGACTAAACAAGCTGTGATGAGATTGTTGGAATACTGTAATGCTATTAAATGAAAAGACTTTAGAAAAACCTGAGAAGACTGATGGGAGTAAAAACAGGAGAACACTGTACAGAACAGCAATATTTTTACTATCAACAGTTGAAGATTTAGCTATTCTGATCAATATAATGATTCAAAACAATTATAAATGTCTCATAAGAAAAAAATGCTCTAGAGAGAGAACCAATGAATTCTGGATACAGAATGAAGCAAATACATATACACATAAATGTATTTTTTCATTTTCATTCTTTGCAACATAGGTAAAATGGAAATGTTTTACATGACTTTATATGTACAAAGAGTGTTATTCTGTTTGCCTTCTCAGGGGGTGGAGGATGGGCTGAAGGGAGGGAGAAAATTTAGAACTCAAAATTAAAAAAAATATATATTAAAAACCCCAAAAATCCTAAAAAGAAAAAACCCTTAAGTACTACCTTCTATACAAAAGTCCTTTTCTGGTATCACCAACTACTACTACTAGCACCTTCCCCCCCTATCATTTTGTAGTTACATGGACAGTACAGTTTTCCCCATTGGAATATAAGCTCCCTGAAAGTAAGGACTATTTCTATCTTTCTAAATTTTATTGTCAAACACAGTACCTCAAACATGGAGGACACTTAATATCTGAATGCTGAATGATATAGATTAGTGATCCTGGCATTCAAGGACTTCTATAATCTAACTCCAAATTGAACCTATGACTATTTATTCTAGTTTAAGACAAATTGAACTATTCTCTTATCCCTGTTCTGTATTCTCTTCTCTCTAGCTCTAGTACAGTGTTAGGTGAGTGAGTTTTTATTCAGTTTCAGCTAATTCAGTCCCTCCCTTAAAAAAAATAGCTTTTTATTTTCACAATTTTTGCAAGAATAGTTTTTAACATTCACCCTTGCAAAACCTTGTGTTCCAAATTTTTCTTCCTTCCTTCCTCCTTTCCCTAGACAGCAAGCAATCCAATATATGTTAAACATGTACAATTCTTCTATACATATTTCCACATTACCATGCTACACAAGAAAAATCAGATCAAAAAGGAGGAAAAATGAGAAAATAAATAGCAAGCAAACAAACAATAAAAAGTGAAAATACTATGCTGTGATATACATTCAGTCCCCATAGCCCTCTCTCCGGATGCAGATGGCTTTCTCCATCACAAGTCTAGAATTGGTCTGAATCACTTCATTGTTGAAAAGAGCCACTTCCATCAGAACTGATCATCACACAATCTTGTTGTTACTATTTACAATGTTCTCTTGGTTCTGTTTATTTCACTCAGCATCAGTTCATGTAAGTCTTTCCAGGCCTTTCTGAAATCATCCTGCTGGTCATTTCTTATAGAACAATATATAGCAGAGATTCCAAACATGGTCGCCATGTGAGCACCCTCTGTCCACTGGACCCTCTGTCCAGTGCCCTCTTTATCTCTACCTTCACCTATCTCCTACTTCTAAACTCAATAATAAACCTCTTTTATTAGTCTAAAAAAAAAAAAAAAAGAACAATATATAGAATATAGAACAATAATATTCCATAACACTTATATACTATAACTTTTTCAGCCATTTCTCGACTGTTGGGCATCCACTCAATTTCCAGTTCCTTGTCACTACAAAAAAAGCTGCTACAGACATTTTTGCACATGTGGGTCCTATTCCCTCCTTTATGATCTCTTTGGGATACCAACCCAGTAGAGATACTGCTGGATCAAAGGACATACACAGTTTGATAGCCTTTTGTCACTCCCTTTCTTAAAGTTATTTACTTTTCTCCTCCAATTAGATGGTTCACTAATGGGGACAAAGTCTGTCATTTATCCTTGTATTTTTGGCCTGGAGCCCAGGGCCTTGAACATTATAGGTGTTTAATGAAAGCTGGTGGAAAGTTCAGTCAAGGAAACCCAGGTTTGGAGGACAGTGTGATTTGCATAAAAAACAACACAAGGCGAGGTATGATTTAAAGCACTGAAGGAACATCACTGCAGACCAGGAGCAGCCTGGACTAGGAGAGTATAAGGAGACTGGAAGGGGAAAAGGGAGGTGTAGATATGGAGGGAGATGGGGAAGAGGGTAGGACTTAGAGGGAAAGTACTTCAGGCAAAGACAGCAGTGGCAGAAGAACTCAGACTGGATACTATGCTTATTAATCATCACTGAGTCCTAAGACTCTATATGAAATCTGATCTGCAAATTTAGGGTGGGATAATGCAAATAATTACTGCAGATTGGAGAGCCAGGATAGCGACCCAGCTCTGTCCTAATTGTATGACCTTGAGGAGTTCTTTCTCCTTGTTGAATACTAGTTTCTTCATCCATTGGGAAGAAGATCTACCATTGGGTAGATAACCTCTACCTGTTCAACTTAACAACCTCCACTGCAGTGCCCTCCTGGCTGAGGGTGAACTAATTATTAAAACAATAACAAAAAACCCTTCTAATAAGATGTAGCTCCCTGAGTTCTGGAACTGTTGGGGAAGGGGTAACAGGCTTGGTTTTTTTTGACCCTAGAAAACAGAGAATCCAGGCCAACTGTAAGGAATGGCAGGAATGACTTTTACACTACTTAGCTGTTTGGAGAACAGATAGCTTTCCCGGGGGGGGGGGGGGGGGGGGGGGAGGGAAAGGGGAATAATGAACTTATTATCAAAATCTTCAGGTTGACATTTGAAGTCCTCTGCAATCTGGTTCCCATCTACCTTCCTAGTCTGATTTCACATTACTCTCCCCCTCATTTACTCTGCTCCAGTTCCAATCAAGTTATTCTGTTGTCTGTACCCATACACAACATCCTGTCTTCCTCCTTGGGGCCTGTGGAAAAAGTCAATGGTCCCTCTCCATCTGGAATGAACATCCTTCTCATCTACACAGGATTCCATCAAAGCATAGCTCAGGTGCCACCTTCTACATGAGGCCTTTTCTGACTTCTACCTCTCCACTTCACCCCTCCCCCACCAGCAGACTCTTTAGAAATGACTTTATAGTTACTGGTATACCTACTGTTTCCCACCTCATTTTAAGATCCTTGAGGGTGGGGGATTTTCTCTTTTCTCTTGTAAACCCAGCACTAAATAACTGCATTTAAAAATATTTGTTGAATTGAATTTTGGCAGAAAGCAGATAACTTCCTGTCAGGGAAAGCAAAGAGATCTCTGAAGGATCCTTTTCAGCTCAGAGATTCTATGTGCACTGGATCATTTAAAGGAAATGGAAAATGATGTTTCATCCCCAATTGAGAGCTGGTCACACTTCAGTCTATCCCCCTGGAATTAGAAGGGTGCCTACTGACTCTTCACACGATACCGGCACAGAGGAAAGCAGCTTTTGGTGGGTAAACCAGTGGTCTAGCAAGCCGGAAATGCTTACTGGCGGGGAGCTGTTATCCTAGTCGAGACACCAACTGTGGTCATATTAACTCTGGGCAAGTCACTTCCTGTTTCTGTGGGCATTAGTTTCCTCCTTATTAAATTGGGGATGATATTTTTTTGGGGAGGATTAATGAAAAAGATTGAGAAAATGCCATCCAAAACAATTGTTACTAAATCTGCTGTTTAGAAAAACATTAGCTTCCACATTTCTTCAGAGAAGCAGTTTTTGATCAGCCCCTCTCTGAAGCACAGAACACAGAATGTCAGAGCTGGGGAGGGATGTTGTGGACCTTAGAACACAGGATATCAGAGCTGAAGGAGAGTAAATGAGGGAGAGAGTAGTGTGAAATCAGAAGGTAGATGGGAACCAGATGATAGAGGACTTTAAATGTCAACCTGAAGATTTTCTGTGATAGGGGTGGGAGGGTAGGGGGGTGGAAACTTAGAACAAAGAATGTCAAACCCAGAGGGATCTCAGAGATTATCAAATGTCCCATTTTACAGATACGGCAACAAGGTCCAAGGAAGGACTTCAAAGTCAAGGAAATTCAGAACTAGAAGAGACTTTCAGGATTATCAGGTTTATTAACACATATGTGAATGAGAATTATGAAATAATAAAGGAATTCATAACCCCATTGAGATAGGAGGGAATGGACCTCTCTGAAAGTCTGGTGATACCTATGGATCCCTTCTCAGAATATTTTAAAATGCAAAAATAAAATACATGGCATCCCAAAGGAAACTTTTATTAAAATAGTTACAGAAATAAACATACTATATATCTATATAAATAACATTATAGATATGTATTTAATGTTCATGGATTCTAACTTTAATACCTCCAGATTCAGCCTTCTCCTGTAGATCTTTGGTCATAGAGATCACCCTCCTCCTCTCAAGCTGCCCTTCCACTTTTAAATGGCTTCTTTTATGTTAGGCTAAAATCTGTCTTCTACTATTTAGTTCTGTTCTTCCCAATTCCAGGCAGAATGATCCCTTCTTCTATGTAACGGCAGTTGAAATATTTGAACACAGTGATTATGACATCCCTTACCCCCCAAGCCTTCTCTTCTCTGACCTATCTAATGTCACACAGTGAATTAATGGCAGAGCAGACCTAGAAGCCAGATTTCCTAATTCCCAGGGCTGGTTTCTTTCAAGTGTCTAACTCTAATACCGCCTAACACTTAATAAGGTACACTGTCATGTGATTGCTATCATTATGTAACCTAGAAGAGAAAAGAGAAACAAAACGGAAACAATTTTCTCCTTGACCTTGTACAAGTTTTTTTTGGTACCTGGACCTCACATTCCTGTCAAATGTGAGGGATGGAATAGTACACCTGCCTCCTAAGACCCTATCAGTTCTGACAATCTCCAAATATGAGATTTGTATTCTTTACTTTGACCTGTGAAGTTTCCTGGTCTTTAAGCAGGAATTCATTGGTATAAACTCAATCACAAGCACCCTCAAAGAAAGGCAAAGCCATTATTAGTAAAGGTTGAGGCCTTAGCTAAAGGCTGTTGCAGCATATAAGCTGCATCTAGACATTTGTAAGAGGCTTAGGTTGTCTGCCTTGATGCCTCAAAGCACTCCCCACCCCAAGTTACCAAATGCTGTTGATTTATCTTTTCATCAGTTCCCTCCTTTCCATACCCATGGCCTCTGAAGAACATCTCTCCCCTCCTGATTGTACTCTGGGTCACCAGTCTAGTTCCTTCTAATGCATCCCCAAAAGCCTGCCTTTAACAGTCAGGAGGCCTCTAAAGACCACCTACCCCAACATTTGTCATTTCTAAGATGAGGAAATCTAGAGGGGGAGAGATTTCCAGGGCACTGAGTAAGGAGGTTTCCTCTCAATTCCAGAAGTTTTTATCAGCAGTGTACTTTTTTTTTTTTTTTTTTTTTTGCAAGGGGAAGGAGAGAAAGAGAGGCAACCTGGGTTAAGTGACTTGCCTGGGGTAACCCAGCTGGTAAGTGTCTGAGGCAGAATTTAAACTCGGGTCCTTCTGATTCCAGGGCCAGTGCTGTATCCTCTGCTCCATCTAGCTTCCCTGCAGTGTACATTTTAATAGTACACAAATATGAGCTGAAAGAAATCGCAGAGACCATCCAATCCAATTTATATCTTATCAGGAAACCCTCTCTACAAAACAGATCCCTGGGAAGCAATCACTGAATATCTTCTTGGAAGCCTTCATGGTTGGGGAGATGACAATGTCTCTGTGGTAACCCATTCTCCCTGTTGAGTTCAACTAATCCTTAGATAGCCTGGTCTTGTTCCCTCACCATCAGAGTCATCTTCCTCTGGACTCTCTTTTCTAGCTTGTACATGTCCTTCCTAAAAGGTGACACTAGGAACCTCAACTCTCTGAATGGGACAAGGGACTGGAGAGGTGGGAGAGGGGAAGCCAGGGGACAACCAAACTCCTTTTAAACTTTGGTCACTGTGCCTCTATTAACATAGGAGACAATTATGCTACCTTTGGGGGGAAGCCATGTATCTAGTTGATACATATTGAGATTGATTCTATATGGTCTGATACTTTATAACATCGTGGCTTTACATGGGAAGATTTCACATTAGGGACTGAGCAATCAACTACCTGCCAGCTGGAAAGCTGTTGTGAGGATCAGATGAGATGACATAAGCATAAAGCTCCTAGAAATGTGAGCTATTATACAATGGGGTTATTTCATAGGAGAAGGCTCCACTTTTGCTTTTAAAAGCAGAGCTATTCCTTTTTGTTGTGGCAAGAAACTAGAAACAAAGTAGATGCTTGTTGATTGGGGAATGTCAAAAACAGACTTTGGTACAAAAACATAAGAGAACATTATAAAAACAATGGATTAAAAATACAGAAAATGGGAAGACCTTTATAAAGTAATATAAAACGAAGTAAGCAGAATGTGGGAAACAATTTTACGCTACAAAAAACTACAGAGAGAACACAAAAAATTTAAATGCAAAGAACACCTCTCCCTGTTCCCAAAGATGAATACTATACAACATTTAAGTCTATCCCAGGAATTGAGAAGATATACTCCAACCTTCTTAGTAAAGATGGGGGGACTACAGGTGTGGAATACTGCAAATGCTGTCAGTTGATATGTTGGTTAGTTTTACTAAACTGCTTTTTTTTCATTCTTTGTTAAGAGGGACGACTGGAGAGGAGAGGGATTTGTTCAGAGATAACATAAAAGCAAAACATTAATTAAAAAACCTCTCCCCACAAAAAGACAAAAACTAGTGCTCATGCTTGTGGTACTTGAAATCACATTTACAACTGACCACTTGTTATCCCTGGAGAACCCAGGATCACAGACTCTTCATCGTCAGGCTTCAGAAGGCTTGTGGAGCCACGAGTTACTCATAGAAGAATCACACCCTGCTTTTAAAACCCCCATCCAGTGTCAGCATGCTTGGGGGCGGGGGACCTCAGCACTAGATCATTCATTTAAGTAACTGGCAAGAACAGGGAGGGGACAATAAGAGAAGGCCAGAAAGGTGGGGTGGAATCCAGATGGCAGAGGGCCTACTTCTTGGGTAAGCGTTCCCTTACCCAAGATTTAAACTGAGTAATCCTTTGTCAGGGATGTTGTAGGGGGAATTCTTGCTTAGGCATGAATTGGATGAAATGCTCTCTGAGGCCCCTTCCTTGTAAGCCTGAGCTTTGAGGACCAAGTACATTATAGTTTATAATGCTGATCCTTTTAGGTCACTCAGATCCTATTCCCCCAGATTTATTAAAGGAGCTGGCCTGATCTATTAAGTTTGTTAAGCTCTCTTCTGGCTTTAACATCGTACAACACAACATGAAAGAGGTGGAAAAGATCTTAAGAGATAAATGACTTCAAAACCTTTGTATTACAGATGAGGAAACTGAGGTCTAAAGAGCTGTGAGGGACTTGTCCAAGGCTAAATAGCAAACTGTGACCAAAGCCAGCAGTCATTATTTTGAGTATCTCACCAGTGATTCATTTCTTTGCCCTTCCCTTTTTATCCCTCTTCCATTCCATTTCCAAGGCCTCCTCCTAGTCCAAGCCTGGTCCCATGGAAGGAAATGAATATGAAGTTAGAGGTTGTAGGTTCAAATTCTCCTTCCAGTACTTAGTACTTGTTTTGACAGTGAGCAAGTTATTTCATGAAAGCTGCATGATATCCTCATCTGTAAAAATGGAGAGTCAGAGCTGGGGAGATGGGGGGGATTGGATAAAGAGTTCTTAAAGTTCTTTTGGATCATGGATCCTTTTGTCAGCCTTAGAATAATGTTTTAAATGCATAAAATAAGATGCATAGAATTACAAAGGAATCCAATTATATTTAAATTACTACCTAATTTTTTTTTTTGGCTGAGACAATTGAGGTTAAGTGACTTGCCCAGGGTCACACAGCCAGGAAGTGTTAAGTATCTGAGACCAGATTTGAACTTAGCTCCTCCTGACTTCAGGGCTGGTGCTCTATCTACTACACCAACTAGCTGCCCCTTACCTAAATATTTTTTAGAAGTATACAAACTGCAGGTTAAGAACCACTGATCTGGACCAAACCTCCTCTTAGAACAAACCTAAAAATGGAAGTGACTTATGTCATACATGAAAGCAAGCAACACAAGTCATACAAATATGAACTCATCTCCCCAGTCCAGAGTCAGAGTTCCTTCCTTGCACTGCGTCCCTTCCTGATCCCTGGAACCTAAGAAATAAAAGCTCCTTCCTCAGAGCAGCCTTCACTAATCTTCCCAACCCTGGTGTGCCAATCTCTCTCATACTTTCACAGCTAGCATACCCATTACTGGTTATTTGTATCGTGTCCATTAAATATAATGCCCTGCAAACAGTCCCTTAGACCAATTTCCTCAAGTGCTGGCGAGGGCTGATAAAGCATTTTCCCCTCAAACATTATCCCATGCTGAGCCCTCTCTGCACACAATCAGCAATGAGTATAGGCTTGCTGAAGAGAGTCCTATTCTTCTCTACCAGTAGTAGGGTATGCAGTCCCTCAATTTCCCCCAAGAATCCTTGAAAAGGCATCACCCAGAAAGACCCCAAACTCTGTCCACTGTCAAGTTTCATGAGGTTAGATGGGGTCATTGGGAGCCTCTGGCAGCTGAAGCCTAAGAAGCGGCAGAGGCCGGCCAGGGCCAGCTGGTCATGAGCGCTTCCTGGAAGCTGGGAGGGAGCCTGGGCGGACTCCTCAGCACAGCTGCAAGCCAGATCATGTTTCCCCTAGAAGTGCCAGGGATGCTCAGGGCCCATAACTGACCCCAGAAGCTGGGAACGGGAACACTAGCAGAACCTTTAGAAGCGCTCCTGATCATTGGGAAGCCAGATGAGATGATGTGGAAGGAACAGTGTAGACTTGCTGCACTTTGGAGTCTGTCCCAGCTTCTGATGAAAACACCTCTCTGTGGCATTCCAAGCCCTCTACAATCTGGTATCCCCTAGTCATTCTTCTCTCCTATGATTAACCTACAACCAATCTGCAAATGTAGGGAGGCAGGTTGGTATAATGGAGAGTGCTAAATACAGAGACGGGAAGATAATAACTACCTGTATGACCACGGGTAAGTTGCTTAACTTCTCTGGGCCTGTTTCCTCATCTCTAAAATGAGGGGTAGGAACAGACTAAATGGCCCCTGAGGTCCTTTCCAGTTCTCAATCTGTGGTTTTATGATTCTACTCACTTCTGCCTTTGCTTACGCTGTTCCTTATGTCTAGAATACCCTTCTTTTGCCTATTGAATTCTGACCCATTCTTTCATGTCCAATTCAAATGCTATCACTTCTGGAAATCCTCCTCTGCTCAGTTCCCTGAAGTCTTCTCATCTACAAAAATGAGAGGGTGCTTCTTCCCCTTCTCTGGATTAGATGGTCTCTTTGGTCCCTTCCAACTCTGTGTGTCTTTTATTTTTGTAATGCTTTCATATCTTTCTAATGTGCTTACTCAAATAATTCCATGTATTTTGTTTACTACTGTTTGCATCGTATTCCTTTTCAAGCCTATGAGTTTCCAGAGGGCAGGAATAGTGTTTCATATAAACTCTGCATCTTCAGAGGCCTCTAGCACAGTGCCACTAAACCTTGTAATGTTCATTTTGGTATTCAATCACAGTCTGTCTCCCAGAGATTTTTAATTATAAGTCTGGTTGCCCCAGTTGAACCAGACGGTCCTGGACAGCAGGGAGCAGATCTCCTCCCTTGCACAGAACTGGAAAGCCAATAAGGATGCCTGCTTTACAAGTATGTTCACACAGAACAAAGTTTGTCCTTTGAATTAAACTGATCAGTTTCCACAACAAAAGGAGACGCTATTTTTTAGGGAGAAGGGCTTCCATTCAGCTTCGGTTGTTTAGTCAAGTCGTGTTAGACTCTGCATGACCCCATTTGGGATTTTCTTGGCAAAGGTACTGGAGTGGTTTGCCATTTCCTTCTCCAGCTCATTTTACAGATGAGGAAACTTGAGGCAAACGGGGGTGAAGGGACTTGCTCAGGGTCACATGTCTAATAAATGTCTGAGGCTGGATTGGAACTCAGGAAGATGAGCATTCCTTTCTCCAGAATTTTCATTCTATCCCCTATAATACCTACTTGACCTAAGCTGCTTATACTCTAAAGAAAGTGATTCTTTCAAGAGATTACAGGTTCAATCCTTGTCCTGACTTTCTAGCTATGGGAGTATATACCTCTGGCCTTCAAATTTCTACTTAGGTTAGGTAAGTGATTTATTAATAAATGTTTACTGATTGACTTATCTCCATTCCCTAATCTATACTATCAACGGAAGCCTAAGAACCCTCTGGCATCTCATGACTAAGATATCTGCAGACCTTCCTTGCAATTAAGGGAAGAAGTCCGAAAAGAATGGGTTCCCCTCCCCCATGAAGATAAACGAATAGTAAAGGCACTTAGCATTTCCTGTATACTTCAGAGTAGAGCACATAATCTCAGAGAATGCCAGTGAGGGAAGGGACATGAGGGTCAGAGAGGGCTGTAGTCTTGACCAAGGTCACACAGCAAGTTAAAGAAAAAGGACTAGAACTTAGAATTTCTGACTTCTAGTTTGGGATTTTATTGAGAGCCAAGAAATTATGGTCTGATGATTAGGTTTTAATTACTTCTTGTGTCTATGACCCTTCTTGAAAATGGCTCATCCAGATAAATGTGCCACATGAGACTGCCTTTCCAGATTTCTTTGAAATCCTGGGGTACCATACATATATTAAAAGAGATGCATCTATACAACAAAATATTTGGAACCTGTGTATTTAACTTTTGACTACTACATCCTGGCAGGAGCTCATTCAAGAGAGCACCAATCTAGAGTGGGCCATTGGGGTAGGCAGGTAGAGAGAGGGAGTTAAATGATTTGCCCAAGAACACATAGGTAATTAAGTGTCTGAGGCAGTGCCTTTAATCTAGAGACAGTGTTCTTTCTACAAAGACAATGGGATTTTTTCTTTCTAGATTTCCTAGAATAATTTCTTCAACTCTGGAACTAGTCTGCTTTCTTCTGCTGCTCTAAAAGTGACCAAAAATTTAGTAAGTGCACAAGCTAGGCAGAGGCCTGGCTCAAGGCAGAATCCCTGTTCTACTTAGTCACCTCTTTCCAGTATTAAATTAAAAATCTTCTGGGATTCACAAATTCAAATTCCTTTGCCTGGCTCTTTATAATTTGGTGCTATCAATTCAATTAGATCCAACAAGCATGTATTAAATGTTTCCTTTATGCAAGGCAACTTATTTTTCTGGCCTCTCCCATTCTCCCCCTTGATTCACATTATGTTGTACCTTAACTAGACTCATGTCTGTCGCTCCTGAACATGTCCTGCAGCTCCATTTTTGTTGCCTTTACCCACTTTATTTCCTATTTCTGGAAGGTCTTCCCTCAGCCTTAAAAAGCACCACTCAAATGTTCCAATCTCCCCGGGATCTTCTCTCACAGACCTCACAAAACACTTTGTTTTTCACTTCTTGAATGCATTTAAATAAAAATGATTGTGAAAATTATCTGCTGTAGTCATTTGCTGGATGGTAAAATCCATGAGGGCAAAGATTCATCTAAATTTTTCTTCCCAGTTTTTCACGGAAGAATAACAGTCTTAACATCTGGTTTGGGGAGATTCCTCTGGTCTGTCAACTTCCCCTTTCTCCTACCTCTAGGACAACTCACAGCTCCCTGTTTCCTGCAAAATCTGGGCTGGCATCAGTCCACTGTGTGATATTGAATAGGTCCTGTGTCTTTTTTGACCACTAGCTTCATCTGCCCAGGGTACAGGTTTTGATTCTCTCTCTCCACCCAATCTCAGAATTCTGAGGAACTAAGGGGACTGATCCCGAGGAAGATGAGAGGGAGAACTAATCCCAACCCTAGTTCTCCACAGTGAGAATTCAGATGGTGACTCAGAATCTAAAAACTGGAAGGGACCTCCCTGGCAGCTAGTCCAACTCACCCAAAAGAAAAAGAATCTCTAGAATTACACGCCCAGCTTCAGATTCAGGATCTCCAAAGAGAGGGGGTGGATCCTCCCCCTCTCGCCCAAGGGAAGTCCACAGTTCTTTAGTATGGCTTTCATAGGAAGTATTTGCCGACCTTAAACCTACATTTGCTCCACTCCCCTCCCCAAGTTCTCTCTACAATAGCCAAACAAAACATAATAATAGCCTTTTAGGCACTTGAAGACACACTTTCCAGTGCCCTATCTCCAACTCTTCCCTTGCTTCCTCTTCTACAAGTTAAACAGTTTAATCCATTAACCAACCCTCAAGTGACATTGGACTCAAGGCCTTACACTGTTCTGGTGGCTCTTTCCTGGTCATTCTCCAGGTCAATAGTGTCCTTTCTAAAATGCAGCATCCAGAAGGGAATACAATACTTGAGATATGTTGTCTGATCAGTACAGTCAAAGGTGGTTTAAGATTGGGATTTCTGGTTTTTGATACCCTACCCTGCTGCAGTAGTGGCCCATCTCTCTGGTCTTGTCCCACCCCTTACCCCACCATGGGGGAAGGAGGGGGAGAAGGCGGGAGGGGGGATCCAGGCAGCTTCACTCTGCATTGGGTTTCTATATCACTTCCTATTCGGGATGAAGATTGTGCTTCTTTTCCTATTATCAAACACCCTTACTGCAGTAGAGGTTTAAAAATGTGGCCTTTTTTTTTTTTTTTTTTTTTTGGAGGAAGGGAACTCAAGGCATTCAAGGCTAGAGATTCCTACACATATTCAGTCCATAAAAACACTCACCTAAGTGCCGCGCCCCCACCCCCCATATTTACCTGTTGGGGAAGAGTATGTGGGGAAGACTATCCAGGCTCATCTAAGCTTCCTCCTTTACCCCAAAAAACAATCCATCAATGTCCCTTCTAAGCATGACATCTCTCAACACTTAGACAACTGCAGCTGCCTCTGAACTAGGTCACAGATGATAAAGGATTTAGACTGGAAAGAATCTGTAAGACCATCTAGTCTAAGCCACTGATTTTACAGATGAAAGAACTGAAATCCAGGGAAGTCAAGTAATAGCAACCTCACAAAGGATGTTAATTGATTCAAGGGCAGACGGGTACCATCAAGGGACCTGGATTCAAGTTCTGACTGTATGTGTGAGTTGATATGTCTCTTTCCTTCTCTGGACTTCAAATTCCCCCACCTGTGAATTCTCATAAGATCATAATATGAGTTAGATCTGCAAGGAACCTTAAAGATCATTAAGCTGTGACCTTTCACTTTATAGAAGAGGCAGAGTAGCTTGGCCAAGGTCACTCAAGTAGCTTGGTGCAGGATTCAAATCCAAGTCCTCTGACTCCAAGACCAGTGCTCCTTCCAGTACCTTCCCAACAGTCCTTGTGACAAGTGTTTTGTAACCAGTAAAGTGTCATGAAAAAGAGAGCATGGTTACCTGTAGGCTGCCTTTCTCTCTCCTCAATCTGCAGGATTCTTATAGGTAAAGGACCACCAAAAGGTTACCTGGTTCCCTTCCTTCCCTTATTATACTCACTTAATAACAATTAACAAAGGACAGATGTGGAAGAAAAAAAAAGCCCTCCCAAAATGAATTTGGGGCCAGAGGAGATAATGAGCATCCCATCGCCTGCCACAATTTGGTAGCTGGATGGGCAATATAGTGAGCATTACTGCTCCAATTCTGAATTATAGATTTCTATTAAATATAGTCATCTCCTATTCGCTAGCCCTGTGTTTCAAGAAGCAGCTTTTATTAGCCCCATTAATAGTGAGTGAAGACCTTCCAGAGAGAAAAACTGCCTAATTCAGGGTCACATAGTAAATTAGCATCACAAACCTTATTTAAAACATCTTATTCTCGTGTCAGTTTCTCTTTCCACTATTTCTCATTAATTTCCCCCCTCTTCCTTAGATTATTTCCTAGTTTTGGTCCTGCTTTAAAAGGAGGAAAGGCTCACATAAAATACAGTGCCTGGCACTTAGTAGGTGCTCTATATACATGCTTATTATCTCTCTCAAGCTGCCACCAAACTGCCATGTTCTAAAAGAATGTCCATTCCTCTCTTAGAGCCTTGGTTTCTTCATCTGCAAAACGAAGGAGTTGGAATTAATGATGCTTAAGCCTCCTGGCTCTGAGATTTTTTAACTACCCGCACTCTTTTTAGAATTTCCTTCTGTGTTTCTGGGTTTTTGTTCCCCTGCAAGACTGATGGAAGGAATTGGGGGTTGAGGAGGGAGATCTTTTTGCTGCTTGGGGCTGTGTCACCCAGAGAAAGGGGGTGGATAGGGTAGGGCTCAACTCTGGGTACACTGAGTCACTCCCTCTCAGGAACAAAGCTGTCAGCTAGTGCAACAAGCCAAAAAGAAAAAAAAAAGAAAAGAAAGAAAGGGGAAAAAAGGAGGCAGGAGACAACCAAAGGAGGCTAAAAACGAAGGGAAGGGTGAGAGAGGGAGGAGGCCCTCACATGAGAGGATGGAAAATACAACAGACTATTTCAGCAACCCTTCCCAAAGGCGCACACCCGCCTATCATTACATGCCCAGCTTAATTACCCATCATTATAAACTGAATCCACAATAGATGCCAACTGCATTTTCTACAGATAGACCGCTTCCCTCCCAACTATCCGGGGGAGAATCTCCATAATGTCACATTGAGATTGACTCCCCTTTATCCCTAGCTAGCTGAGATGTTCAGAAACCTCGTTCCTCAGTGGGAAGAAGGGGGTAGATCTGGGGTCATCCGCGGGCCGAAGTCGGGGTCCTAGGCAAGCCGCGGAAGGCGGAGGGGCCCCTGCAAAGTTTGTCCTTACAAACACGGGCTCCGAGAAGCTGCCCGGGGCTCCGGGGGCCCGTGGCGGCCAGCTCCGGCTGGGTGACCGGCATCTCCCTCTCCCCACCCCGAAGCCAGGCTCCCAGAAATAAACGGGAGCTGAGCTCACATCCCGTGGGGATCTGAAATAGCCCAGGCAGGTTAAAATAGCGCAGCGAGTCCGTGGCAGCAGAGTCGGGTCGGCCCAGGCCAGGCAAGCGGAGTCCGCTCCCTCCCCGCCCACCTCCGGGAGAGCCCCGGCAGCAGCCCCCAGCCAAGCCGCCCCCCCCCCCCGCGCGCCCCCGCGCACAAAGCGGCAGCCCTCCCCCTTCCCAGGGCGTGGGCCCCCAGCCCCGCTTTGTTAACGAGCCTGCGAGCACTCCCCCCGGGCCAGCCGCACAAGCCGAGCGGAACAGGGCCGGGCCGGGCCGGGCCCCCGGGGCCGGACTCGGCCCCTCATGCTGGCGCGGGTGGGGGGCAAAAAACCACAAAATCGCTTCCACTCACATTGCTTCAAGAGGTCCAGACACAAAGCCATGAGACCCGAGGGGCGGAGGGGCGGAGACAGAGAGAGACAGAAGAGGGAGAGGAGGGAGAGAGACAGAGACGCACGGACAGAGGGCGGGGAGGCGGCGGTGCCTCGGTCTGCTCCGGGAGGAGGAGTCCCCTTGGCTGCCAGAGGCCGGAGCCCGGGAGGAAGCCGGAGTCCGCCCCGCCCCGCCCGCTCCGGCACAAAGCCCCGGCGTGGCCGGTCCGGCGGCGCGGGGCTGCGCGCTCGGGGCCCGGGCCCGGACCCCAGGACGGTCGCGGGGCGCCCGCGCCGGGGAGGAGAAGGCGGCGGCTCGCGGCTCGGCCAGAGCCGAGGGCGCACGGAGACAGGGAGAGCCCGGTGGGGGCGGCTGCAACTCACCCTCCTCCCTCGCTCAGCCCCGGCCGCTCCGCTGATGTACTTGCAAGGGGAGGGGCCTCTGGGTTAAAGCCCCGCGCGCGGCCCCACCTCCGGGCCCGCGTCACCGGCCGCGCGGCGGCTCCCCGGCCTCTCCCCCTCCCTCCTTCCCAGGGCTCTGGGGCGCGGCGGCGGGGGGGGGGGGGCCCGGGAAGGGACGGATTTAGGGACACATGCACGCGCACACGCAATACAGCGCGTCGCGTGCACGCAGGGAGTCCGCGCTCACGCGGGCACGCGCCCGCCCTGGAGATGCAGGGTAAGGGGGTGGGGGGAGGGATGCACACAGGGAGCCCCAGCAAACCCAGCTGAGCGGGAGGGCACGCGCACGCGACCGCGGCTAGGACTGGATGGGCGGGCCCCTACATACGGGCCGGAGGGCGGGTAGGAAACATGCGCGCACAACGACGTCCAATCAGACGTGCACGACAGCACAACTGTACTCCCGTCGGGGCGCGCCCGCGCCCGTGCACACCCCCCCCGCGGGCGGGGGCGCGCGCCGCGCGGGCGCGCCCACGTTCTGGGCACGCCCACCGCACACGTCCTGCCCGCTGCGCCGCGGGTCCCGCGGGCGGGGAAAGCGGCGCTTCTCCGCGCGAGCTTGCCGCGGCTGGGGCGGGCCCGCAGCGACTAGTCAGTCCCCCGGCCCTGCTCGGGACCGGGCCCACCCGCGCTGTCCCCAGCTGGCATCCTGCACGTGCTCAGGGCCGAGGCCCGGGGGGCGCCCGCGGGCCGCTGCCCCTCCCCTGGGAGAACACGAGTGGGGGCGCCCTCCGGTCGCCGCTGGCTAGTCCCGGTCAGCCCAGCCCAGCCCTCCTGTGGCCGCGAGCGGCGGCGACCTGACGAGTCCGTGCTCCCCCTCCCCCCCCCCCCCCTCTCCCTGCCCCTTTCTCCCGCTCCCCTTTTGTCTCCTCCGTCCTAGGCCAGCCGCCAGAGCTGCAGCCTCTCTTTCCCGAGAAGGACGTCCGGGCCGGGCAGACGGCCTTCTCTCTCTCCGCGCCCGAGGGCCGCTCCCCGAATCCTCCTGGCACCCACTAAGCAACGTCCGGGAGGCATCGAAGGGGCAAGCAGGGCGCTGGGAATCGCACGCTCCAGGGCCCCGAGGGACCGGCGGGCCAGCTATCTCCCTTTACTGTCATCACTCACGTACGCAGGAAAACTAGTTGCCCTGCCCTGTGACTTCATCACACTCCACAACCTCGTACCTCTTTTCTCCACTCACTTCCCTGAACCAATTCAGACCTAGATTATTGGTCCCCTGTCTGCTGCCTCCCTTTGCAGTTTCATCCTCTTGGAGCTATACTTTTCTTAACATTTGATTATAGATTTAGAGCTAAAAAGAACTTTAGGGAATCATCTAATTCCAATCCCCTCATTTTGCAGAAGAAAAAAAGGAGGCCCCTTCGATCCTAAGCATATTCCCTACAATATTCAAAAACCTCCTGCGGATGCTTATTTATTTCTTGTATGAACCCCTGATCCTGGCATTCAAGGCTTATCACAAGCTGGCTCTAACCTGCCTGTTTAGATTTTATGCTTTTTATGTTACTCCTCCTTTCACACGGTCTACACCCAGCTAAGCGGACTACTTTCTCCCTGGCTGTTGACTGGCTGTTTCCTCTTGAGAGAAGAATCCACTTCCGACTCAACATAGTTTCCCTATGGCTTCTAGGATCCTGAGAGCTCTTTACAATTTGGTTCCAACCCATCTGCCCAGTCTTGTTACTGCGGTTTCTTTTCCTGCACTCTGGCCATCCTACCCGAATTCAGTCTCTTTTTCTTTATTTTTTCTTTTTTTATTTTTTCTTTTCTTTTCTTTCTTTTTTTTATTTTTTTATTTAATAGCCTTTTATTTACAGGTTATATGCATGGGTAACTTTACAGCATTAACAATTGCCAAACCTCTTGTTCCAATTTTTCACCTCTTATCCCCCCCCACCCCCTCCCCTAGATGGCAGGATGACCAGTAGATGTTAAATATATTAAAATATAAATTAGATTCAGTCTCTTTTTCTAACCCACAAACAACGCTCCATCTCCGGGTTCACTGCCTTAACACTGCTAGAACGTTCTTTCTCCTCACCATCTTCTTCCCCCTAAGTCTCAGTTCAAGAGTTTTCTCCTACCAAATTATTCTGTTTTTATTTTGTATGATTCTTTTACTATACTCCCTTCACCCCCCCTACCCCCCACAAAAGCTCCTTAAAGGCAGAAGACATTTACAAATCCAATGTCTAACTCATAATAGACCATAAATGCTTGTTGAACTGAACTGGAGTAATTTCTTGGCTCTAGGTCTCAGTTTCCCTCTCTGTAAAATTGGATAACTCTTGTCCGGCATCCCTCAGAAGATTATTACGAAGATCAAATGAATAACATGTCACTTTAAAGGCAATGTAATGGTAAAATGGCAATAATATGAACACTCTCTTCTATAACATCACTGTGAGGTAGGTAGTATTGTCCCCATTTTATGGATAGGGTCACGTTAAGTGACTTATTTAGAATCACAGAGGTCATAAATGTCAGAACAATGTCAGAACTTCAATTAGGTTATTTGGCCAGAACCATTTCCACTATATCAGAATCCTTAGTGTTATTATCAGGTTGCTGAAATCCTCCCACTGAAAGCATGGGAGTTTTGATGGGGCAGAGGAAGGAGGGATAACTTGGGGTACCACCATGGATGGCAGGCCTGGGAAGAGTTTTGTACATTCAGAGGGTGGCCTGGCCTGAGAACTCTGGGAGAAGAAGCAGTGGGAGACAGGAGAGGGGGAGCTGGAGGTTGGATGACTTGAGGACTCTCTTCATTGTATAGGTCTGTCCAAAAGAGCTGGTCATGCTGCTTCCTGTCTTCCAGCAGCCTGGAGGTCAGCTAGTAGTAGACTCGAGTAGGAATTTTGATGCCTTACTTGGCGTCAGTACTAAGCAGCTCCCACCCTGATGAGCAAGCTAGGGCTCTGAGGCATTGCTATTCCTGCCTGCTGAACCCTTTCCTGAGAGAGATACATGCTACAAGACTGGTGTGGGGGAGTAGGGGAGGGGGGGAGGCAGGGTCTATCTGGAAGGAGCCTTGCATCACACCCATAGCCTCACTAAGATGCAATAGTTACGATGCCTAGTTTCTACCTTGAATTTAATTCGGCTTTGCTGGAGTGAAAGGACACAGGCTGGAATCCTTACTCTGATATTTATATAAGATCTTGGCCAAGTCCCTTCCCTTTTTGGCACCTCAGGTTTATTTTTTTAATCTGCAAAAAGAGGGGATTGAATTAAATAATCTCAAGGGCTCTTCCCATTCTAAATCCTATGATTCTATGAATAAACCTTTTTTTCCCCTGAGGCAATTGGGGTTATGTGACTTGCCCAGGGTCACACAGCCAGGAAGTGTTCCGTGTCTGAGACACATTTGAACTCAGGTCCTCCTGACTTTAGGGCTGGTGCTCCATCCACTGCACCATGTAGCTGTTTCAGGGCAGCTCTTTTATCCACTATGCTATGAGCACCTCTCATATCTACCTCTTTCTCTATGTTAGGGAAGCAACAAAAACTTGTAAGTTCTTTGGTATGGGGAATTCCCCTAGAGGGAACTCCTATTAATACAAGTAGCATTTTCTCTACAATTTGTAGTCTGGAGAGCTGTGATTAAATGACTTGCTCAGGGTCACAGACAATATTGAGTCAACAGCCAGTAATGTGTCAAAGATGAGACTTGGATTTTGATCTTCCTGGATTCAAAGGTGGCTCTATATCCACTACACCAAGTTGCTTATCTCCAGAAACTTGTCATTCTGCAAGATGAAATCAGCTAGGAAACACTGAATCCCAGCACCTCCTACCCCTCAGGCTCTTCCCTCCCTCTGATTGAAAAGGGTGAGATTTGACCTTGGAGAGTTCCTCCTACATTCTCCACACTGTAAGAAGGGCATTCAAGGGAATTCTTTTCATCATTTTCCACCTGCTACTTTTCTTGTTTTTCATCTTCGCTAGAAATTCACCATTTTGCAAGATGAAATCAGTGCAGAAACTCACACCTCCTCAGATAATTTCCCACCCTGATTGAATGCCTCTATGCCTCCTCCCAGTTTATTTTCTCCCTACTTCAGCTTTCTCATTCCAGTGTGATCTCCTTGAAGACAGGGTCTTATGTCTTTCTTTCTTTCTTTCTTTCTTTTTTTTTTTTTTATTCCTAGCACTTAGCCCAGTGCCTGGCACATAGTAGGTACTTAATAAATGTTTATCAACTCTGACTGGTTTATCCCACTCGAGTTTCTTTCTGCTTTATTATGGAGTTCTTGAAGGCTATATTAATGGAGCACAAGCTTTAGTGGCTCCCATCCAACTGGAAAGACTACAATACAATCTCAGTTGTGTTGGTTTGTTGCCTCAGTACAGTTTGTAGAAACTTATCAGGCTAGGCAAAGAGAAATTGAAAACTATGGACAAATTGTGTGATCTATTTTGATAGGGAGCATCTATACTGATGAAATTATAGTTCCCTGATTTATGATTGTATATGTGTGCGTCAGTCAAACTCTATTCAAAATTCTTTCTCTCTAACAATGCATATATATGTATACATATATTTATACATATATGTGAATGTAAAGCACAGAGAGTAAACAAAAAATGATAAAATTATAGAATCATACAACATTGAATATTGGAATCATGGAATCTTGGGACCATAGAAAATAGAGCCATGGATTCTTAGAACTATAGAATAAAAGGCAGCTAATTGGCATAGCAGATAATGCCCTGGTTCTAGAATCGGGAAGACCTGAGTTCAATCCAACCTGACACATATTAGCTATATGACATTAAGCAAGCCTGTCTACCTCGGTTTCCCCATTTGTAAAATGTGGATAATAAAAACCCTTATCTTACAGGGTTGTCATAAGGCTCATCTGAGATAATACTGCAAAGTGCTTTGTCAACCTTAAAGTTTTGTCTACATAAATGCTAGTTAACTAAATAGAATGTTGGAGGTGGAAGAGACCTCAAACACCATCTAGTCCATAAGATCATAAAGCTAAAGTTGGAAGGAATCAGAAAGGCCATTTGCTCCAATCTTATTTTACACATGAGGGAACTGAGGCCCAGAGGGGTTAAGTAACTTGTCTAAGTTGTAAATAGTAGAGGTGGGATGTGGACCCAGGTCTTGTGGCTCCAAACCTGTTATATCATACTGCCTCCAACCTCTTCATTGTCTAGAAGAGGAAACTGAGGTTCTGGCCTTAGAGTTCGATAAGGAATGGGGTTTGAAAAGGCCCAAAGTTAAGAGAGAATCCCATAGCTAACTATCCACTCTAAATCCAGAAGTCTTGCCTGCTTGAAGCCCATATTCTGGTAGGACATCCCAATTGTCAGACTTTATAAGAAAGGAGTAAAGCAGAAGAAGATCCATTCTTTCTTTCTTTGGCAAATAAAATCTGTGTGTCTCTTGCACAGAATTAGGGGCACTTTTGGAAACTCCACATAAGACTGTCAGGTCAAGCAAGCTCTCAGACAACAAATTTTTGTCTTTATTAATTAATTAAACTTATAAATATAAATTAATAATTATATATTATATCACATATCATATCATATATTATTGTATTATATTATAAATTATAATCATAAACAACTAAATTAATTAAATTCCTACTGTGAGCCAACCTTGCAGTAAGCAACAGGAATACAAAAAAAAGGGCAAAAAATCCTTCAGGTCTTATCTTCAAAAAACTAACATTCCAATTGGGGGGGAGGAGGAAGAACAACACGGATGAATAAGCTATTGTAACATTTTTTAGTCCTGTCCAACTCTTTGTGATCTCACTTGAAGTTTGCTTGTCAAGGATACTGGAGTGGTTTTCCATTTCCTTCTCCAGTTCATTTTGCAGGTGAGCAAATTGAGGCAAACAGGGTGAAATGAGTTGCCTATGGTCATATAGCTAGTATTTGTCTGAAGCCAGACCTGAACTTAGGAAGAAGAATTTTCCTGACTCTAGGCCTGGTGCTCTGTGTACTATGGAGCCACCTAGCAGCTACATACAGAATAAATTATAGATAATAACAAAGGGAAGGCATTAACATTAAAGTCAGCAATAAATCAGTCAATTTATTAAAGATGTACTATGTGCGAGGCTCTGGGCTAAACCGTTGGATCCCTGGATCTTTTGTTGAGGGTAAGATTTTAGCTGGGATTAGAAAGAAGTCAGAGAAACTAGTAGACAGAAATAAGGAAGAAAAGCATTTCAGGTATAATGAACAGCCAGTGTAATTTCAGTCAGCAGATGGGACATCTTATTCAAGGAATAGTAAAGAAACCATTGTCACTGCATCAGAATTTGTGGAAGGGTGTGAGATGTAAGAAATTTTTTTGAAAGACAGAAAGAAATCACTTTAATGGCAATGAAAAGGAACCTGGGGCAACATGATTGGTCAAATTCCCCTACATTTAGGTGTAAAAAAGATTTTGCAGATGGGTGGGTCCTGCCTACTTTGATGCACAGGGGATACCATGGGGAGAAAGGAGACAGAAGCCAACTTCAACAACCTAATCATTTCCAGGGCTTCTTCCCCATTTCCTGTCATTTCTGTAGCCAACATATCATTTCTAGGAGGTAGGGGACAGAAAGCTCCGGCTTTTAATCTCACTCTAGACACTTCCTAGCTGTGCAATCCTAGGCAATTCTCTACAGCTCTCTGAGCCTCAGTTTCTTCATTTGTAAAATGGGGGTAGTAAGAGCCCCTACTTCATAGGGTTATGGTGAAGAATAAGTGAGATAATGTCTATAAAGGGCTTTATAAACCTTAGAGGATGACATAAAGATAAGTTGTCATCATCTGTCTCTAGACCTTACTATGTGCCTTTCTGCTCAATTTATTGGGACTTTGTGAATTCTTCTTGGGTAAGATGGTATGCCAGAAGAGAGTCCTAGGATATCAAAGTTCAGAGGACCCTTAGAAATCAAAGAGTTCAATTCCATCATCTTATAGATTTGAAAATTTGGTCTTAAAAGAAGAGGGAAAGAGCTTGTTTATGGTCACATAATGAGTTAGTAGCAGAACCTAGTCCTTTGTAGTTCTGTTCCAAGATTCTCTTCTTCCCACTTTTTATCCACCCTCCCATCCAACCCCAAAATATCTGAAGATGTCACTATGAAGCATTTGTTTCCCCAGATGTTGCTGAGGTGGAGGACTCAGGCCAGGCAGGCATTACAGAAGGGAGGGTTCTTAGTTCTTAACCAGCTACATCCTCTGACATTCAAGTTTGGATAAGATGTGAGGAGTGGGGGTACCTTCCTCTCTGTGACAACTTCTTTTTTGTCTTTGCCCCTCTGTGTGTCTTGATTTGAATAAAATCTCACCAATCATTCACGCAACTCAGGGACAAAGACCACCTTCCATAGGGAGATCTGATGTTGCAGAGAAAAAGGTTATCAGACCATAGCATGACCTCATGACCATTCATGGTATAATAGCTATAGGGTCAGGGTAGAATTTCAGTCTTATGTCTTTTGCCCCTACTTCATACCACCTCTGACATTCTAATTCAGCTGAGACTGGCTAGCTTTCATCCCATATGATGGAGGAGATAGGATCATTTAATTTCTACTAAGAAAAGGAAATAAAGATGCATTGAGGCACCGTGAAAGTGACACAGAAAGACTTACACAGGAGAAGGACAGTCAGTGAGAGGGAAGGAGAAATGAGGAGAGGGAGAAAATGGGAGAGGAGGGAGGGGAGAATAACAAAGAAATGGGAGAGAGGATGCAGAGAGAAAAACAAAACACAGAAGCAGAGATGTGAAAACAAAAAGCTAAAAAATGAAAGTAAAAAATTGCAACAAAAGAGGTGGAGAGGGAGAAGAAATTATGGAAGAAAAAGAAAAGAAAAATAGGAGGGATGGGAGAAAGAGACAGAGAAAGTGAGAGAGAGAGAGAGAGAGAGAGAGAGAGAGAGAGAGAGAGAATGAACAGAGAAGAGCCAGAGACACAGAGAAGGAATGGAAGAGCTCACTAGCTTGTCTGACCATGGGCATTTTTCAGGGCCAGCACTGTGGAAGTCTGCCAGCTGTCAGTGTGTGCGTCTGTTTGTCTGTGTGCATGTCCATGTGCTTGAGAAGTTGGAGCAAGCTCACAATGCATCACAGGCAGGGGCTAATGTGCTCCCTGCCAGGCTGCTTGAGAAAGCTATTTCTGGAATGTGAAATCTGGGTCAGAAGGAAGGAGGCAGGAAAAAGGAAGGTGCGTATGTTCCTCTGGAAGGACATATGGAGGACCAGTTCAGGGCCTAAGCCTGAGGCCCATCCAAGTCTGGGGCACTCCACCCAGAGCTTCTGCCCTTCTCTTCCTCCTGGCTTCTCTCCAACCTGCCCCTACCCCTCCTTTCCCTCTAGTCTGGCAAGATTTCATTTTCCCGGGTAACAGCTGCTGCCTGAGCATTCCTGGGCAGGTCATTAGACTAATTACAATTGATCCCCTGGGTATAGTCCTTTCAAGTTTATAGAAACATCCATTTTCTCATTGATCTTTTCAGCCTTAAGAAGACGGATGAGGGATGACTGTTCCCATTTTGTGTGTGTTCACTTATTTCTGTAATGTCTGAATCTTTGTGACTCCATTTGGGGTTTTCTTGACAAATATAATGGAATAGTTTGCTATTTCCATCTTTAGATCATTTTACACATGAGGAAACTGAGGCAAACTGGGTGAAGTGACTTGCTCAGGATCACATGCTAGGAAGTGTCTGAGAACAGATTTGAATTCAGGAAGATGAGCTTTCCTAAGTCCAAGCCCAGCACTCTATTCACTGTGCTATTTAGCTGCTCCAGTCTTACAGAGAAGGAAAATGAGGAACAATAGAAGTGACTGCTTAGGATCATACAGACACTGTCCGAGCCAGATTTTATTGACTGATTGCTTGATTGCTTGATTGAGATTGGGTCTCCCTATCTCACCCTGGATGGAAGTGCAACAATCACTCACAGATGGATCCCATTCCTGATTGGCACATGAGCTTTGACCTGCTCTATTTCTAAGTCTGTTCTCTTTTCCTTAGGCAGCCGAGCAGACCTCCACTCCTGGCATATTAGTGCAAACTTAGTTTGGACAGCTGATCAGCCCAGGCCACTGCAGCTCAGAACTCCTGAGCTCAAGGGATCCATCAGTCACAGTTTCCCCAGCAGAAGAAATTTACAGATGCCATAGTTGGTTTAAGCCACAATTTCAACCCACGTGCCTGAACTACAAATCCAGGGATCTTTTACCATCCTACAAAACTAAGCTTAGCTTTATATTACTTTGTTTTTTGCCTCAAATTGTTCCTCCTGACTTTCCTGTCTCTGTTAATGGTACTACTATTTATTCTCTTTTCTAGGCTGGATATTATCTTGGATTCCTCATTCTCTCACCTTGTAAATCTTTCTTATTGGATGACACTCAACTTTCTGGCCTCAAAATCTTCATTGATCCCAATTTGTTCATTGTCTAGCATGAGAGCAAAGGATTTTGAAGTAAAAAGGGTCTCAGTGACATTTTGATGCATTGGATTAGAGAATTGGAAGAAAAAGGCAAAAAGAACATTCACTGTTCAGAATCCTGTCTCAGATACTTACTCACTGTGTGACTATGATCAAGATCCATAACCTCTCTGAACATCAGTTTTTTCCTTCATAAAGTGAGGAGTCCAGATTTAAGCTATAAAGTTACCTAGTCCAATTCTTTCATTTTTTTAGATGTAGAAGCTCAGATTCAGAAAAGGGAAGAGTTCCACTGCAAGCGAGAAGTTGAGCAAAGATTTGAAACTAACTACAAATCAGGTTCTCTTTCTACCATGTTGTTTCTTCAAAGACAAGTGCTAAATTTTTTTTTTTTTTTGGTCTGGGCCTGTAGTGGGGACTCTCTCTAATAGAACAGAATAGAATTAATCCGTCTACATACAAAGTCATACAAAGTTGCCTGAGAAATTGAGAAGTTAAGTGATTTGTCCAAAGTCACACAGCCAACACAAAAAGTGGAACTTGAACCCAGGTCCTCTGGGCTTCTGGTAAGGGTTCAGTTAAATTTAGTGTACTATCATTCTCTCTCCATTTTGTTCCATTCAAAAATCTAATAAGCACTGATTAGCAGAGTGCCCGGCACAAAGAAGGTGCTTAAGAAATGCTAGTTGATTGATTTACTACTAATCCTGAACAAGTAATCATATAGTTTCCACCTGGAGACATGAAATGATTAAAAAAAAAAACAAAACTCACTATTTTTTGAGACAATCCAAACCAGTCTATTAACAAGCATTTATTAAGCATGTCTTCCACATGACAGCTCTTCAGATATTTGAAGTGAAGTGAATAAGTATTTATATAGTACCTACTACTATAAAACTATGTGCTAGTTACTGTGCTAAGTACTTTTACAAATATTATCTCATTTGATCTTCACAACCTTTTGAGGTAGGTGCTATTATTTTTTTTTCTCTTATAGTTAGGAAACCAAGATAAAGGTTAAATGACTTGCCCCGTAAGTGTGTAAGGTTGCATTTGAATTCAGGTCTTTTTGACTCCAGCCCCAGTACTCTACTGAATCATCTAGCTATTGAAGACAACTCGGAAGGAGACACTTCCCCCCCCCCCCCCACCGCCATGGTCTCCTTGTCAACCAGTCCTGAGTGCACAAGAGCCCAGTGTTCAACACAGCTGCTGGGAGGCTGAGCCCATAATTTTTTTCTCTCTCACTGTGTTCTGGGAATCACTTAGCACCTGTATGACACAATCAGTACCCACACGCTCAGGTAAGCTAGTGACTTCTCTGTCTGCCCATCAGGATCACTAGGGAATAGGGGATGATAGGATAAGCAAATTGGAATCAGATGGATAATCTGATATAGAGCTCAAAGATTCCTGTTACAGAGGAAGAAACTGATTTTTTCCCCCAGTGACCCAAAAAGTAGAAGCAAGATTTGAACTGAGAGTCTTTGACTCAAAATCCTACTCTCCTTCCATTATCTTACTTGGTTTCTCAGCAAACAGATTCACAAAGCTGTAGTCCATCTTCCCAATGAATGCCTCCTTTCCCCTGGCCCCGCCATCCCTTCCACCCTCATCCCCTCTCTAAGCAGGACTTACTGGGCAGTGTGCGGCTGCTGCTCAGGCTGCTACCTGTGGGTGGAGGAGAGAGGGACTGGAGGGAAATGCTGTCCTCATCCTGGGAGCAGCCCGCCTGGATGGCCCGAAGGTAGCTATGGCTCCGAGAGCGGAAGTAGCTGGGGAGAGGCAAGTCCAGAACATCAGCAGTGGCGGACTCAGCCTCACTGCAGGCAGCCTCGTACTGGTCACTCAGCTCTGCCTCCCTGACCTGGGGAAGAAGAAAAATAGTAACTCACATATCTATGGTATTCTAAGTCTGCTATTAGACATGAGACTCATAATAATGATGACCAGAACTCCCATATGTAAAGTTTTTAAGATTCTTATTCATAAACACCACTGGACCTGTTATTGAGAGGGACATTTCCTCCCCAGATGCCCATCCATAGTTACTTATCCAGTGCAACTTTTGTCCATGACCATGATTAGCCATGATTATTAGCCAAGGTTCTTCCATCTAAACTACCACAAGTTAAGTAGAAGTTTATAGACGGTATAAAAACTGTGTCCCCAGAGTTTAGAGTTAGTGGACCCAGTAGTGGGATTTGATATAAACAGTTCCCAAACTTATATGGGCTATATCTCTGACTTTACAAACCAAAATACATCTTCCTCCCACAAGCTCTTTGAGCATAGGGACTATTTTTACTTTGTATTTGTATTCTCAGCACTTAGCACAGTGGTTGGCCCTGGAATAGTGCTTAATAAATGTTTGTTCATTAAAAGAAAACAAACATCTGTGTGTGATTCTTAGCTCCTTCTATCTTTTCCTTTGTTACTCTGCCTCAGTTACTGCAGAGGTGGAAGGAGGCCAGACAGATTTGAGAGCAGGTTTGTATTTTTGGCTATCATTTGGGTGGCCATGGCTAAAGAGCTTATTACCAAGGAACTAGTCTCCCCTTACTTGGCTAAGTTAATCCTTGGAAAATGGACTCAATTATTGCTGGAACCATACTTGAAGCGTTTGCATCCTGCATGTTAGGAGTTATAAACCAACAGCATTTGGTAGTGCCCATTACACATTAGGCACTGTGCTAAGCACTAGGGATGTAGCAGTAGAAAAAAAACATTCCCTGAGGGAAAGATATAGTTGCAAAAGATAATGGAGAAATAGAATCAAATTCGACCACAAAAAGGATGAGGGGTGAGGAAGGTTGAGGAGGACTTTAAGCTTGTGAACTCGGGTGATTGGTGACTGAAAGAATAGTGATGCTCTCAATGAAGACAGAGAAAGTTGGGAGAGGGATGAGTTTCAGAGAGGAAGATGATAAGCTCTGTTTTAGGCTACTTTGAGTTTGAGATGCCCAAGAAGTATCCAGTTGGAATTGTCCAGGAGGTAGGTAATATAGAACCGAAGTTTTGAAAGCTTGAACTATAGATCATATAGGATCATAGACTGAGAGTTAAAAGGGACTGCAGAGGCCATCTAGTTTGACTTTTTCATTTTACAGATGACAAAACTGAGGCTTAAAGAGGTTAACGACTTGTATAACATATACAAATAATAAGTATCCACGGTAGGATTTGAATCCAGGTCCTCTGACTTTAGAATTGGGTCCTTTTTTCATACTATACCACAATGGAAATCATCATCAGAGCAATAATAATTAAAACCAAGACACTCTATGAGGGGTAGAGAGAGAAGATATTGGGGGATACTCAAGAATCCTCTATTCCAGAATCTGGATGTCATTGTTTTAGCCTTAGAGAACTTACGTTACCTCTATGCTATGATAACGTTTTAGAGCAGGGCTTCATGAAACTATTACTATAATGTCCTTATTCTCATTTTTATAGTACTCTGAGAACATCAGTAATTAACACCTATTTCTATAGCACTTCAGGATTTGGAAAGTGCTTTCCTTATAACAGCCTGAGGGGTAAGTACCACCAAGTTATAGAACTGTAGAATCTAGAAGCCCCCTTGTCCAATCTAGAAGCTACTTGAATAGTCCCCTCTGCTACACACATGGTATGTCAGGGGTTACCCAGCTTCTACTAATGACTATCAGTGAAAGAGATCTTTCCATGGCAGACTGCTCCACTTTGGAAGACATCTCATTGTTAGGAACTGTCCCCTTCTACCAAGCTGAAATCTGTCTTTTTGCAATCTCCACCTTTTACTCCTAGTTTGACCCTCTGGAATTAAACAGAACAAGGGTAATTCTTCTTTATGACAGTGCTTCAAATATGGCATGGTGCAGTGTAAGGAGTGTTGGATTTGGGATCAGAGAACCAGGATTTCAAAATCACTTCAGCCAAGGATTGAAAATCACACCCCACCGATGGAGTAGTGAATTGGGGTGAGACATTCTGGAAAGCAACTTAGAACTATCCCCCCAAAATGATTAGACTGTGCATGCTCTTTGATCCAGTAGTACTATTAGGTTTAGACATGAGGGAAAGAGGAAAAGAGCTCATGTTCTTTTCATGCTTCTTCATATAGAAGCTCTTTTGTGGTGGCCAAGAATTGGAAAATGAAGGGATACCCATCTACTGGAGAAGATGAGAAATGGTATATAAGTGTGGTGGAATACTATCATGTTATAAGAAATGATGAAAGAGAACCCAGGGAGAGACTTGTATGAACAGATGCAAAGAAAAGTGAGCAGAACCAGGAGAAATTTTTGTTCAATGACAGCAACATGGAAAAGACAAACAACTCTGAAAGACTTAGGAATTATGATCAACACAATGGCTAAAAATCATACCAGAGAATTCATTATGAAACAGTCTATATACTTCCTAATAGAGAGATGCACTCAGAGTGTAGATTAAGATGTATTTTTTTCTTTTTTTGGACATTGCTTATGTGGGGATTTGTTTTGTTTGGCTATGCCTATTTGTAACAAGAGTTTTGTTTTTCTTTGCTTTTTCTGTTGCAGGGAGATGAGTTTGGAGGGAGAAAAGGTAGATCTTTGTTTTAATTAATATTTCTAAAAGTCAAACAGAAGATTTTTTATGCTATATTGTAAATAACAGTAATAGAGTTCAGTAGAGTTTATTGAATAGGTTAGTGACATGGTAAAATGTGTAGCTTTAGGAAGATCACATTGTTAGGTGGAAGGAGGTGAGATTAGCATGAGGAGAGATTTTAGGCTGGGACACCAACCTAAAAATTTTTTCAGTAATTGAGGTATGAGATGATGAGATCCTGGACTAAAGTGTTATATTGGAGGAGAAAATGGGTCATATACCAGAGTAGTTGCAAAGGTAGAAGTGACAAGACTTGGCAACTTACTGGATACCGGGGTGAGTGAGAATGAGAAGAGCTTGAGGACGATCAACAAATTTGCTGGAAGATGACCCCCAGGTTGCAAGCCTGGGTGACTGGGAGAATGGTGACAATTTCCACAGTAACAGAGAAGTTTAGAAGGGGGGAGGGTTTGGGGAAGATGATAAATGAGTTCAGTTTTTGACATGTTGATTTAAGAAATCAACAAGACATCTAGTGCTTGATATCTAGGAGAAGTTGTAAATATAAGACAAGATGTAAGGAGGGAGATTAGGGCTGGATAAATAGATCTAAAAGTCAATTGCATAGAGATGATAACTGAATTCATGGTACAACACTAACATATCCTATTATTGTTGGATTTGGGATCGGAGAACCAGGATTTGAAAATCACTCCTGCCAAGATTGAAAATCATATCCCACTGATGAAGAGGAGAATTGGGGTGAGACATTCTGGAAATTCTCAAATTCTCAAAATCAAAAGATACTGATTCTCAAATTAATATTTGAGAATCAACATCTTATTTCAAGGCATCTATCACATCTCCCTTGAATATGTTGCACAGAAATGAAGCACTACTTCCAATGAACAGGGTAGAGTTCAGTGAGACTATTCCCAAATGCTCAATGTTAATATTTTCTAAGTGAAGCCTAAAGTGGAATTAGTTTCTTTTGGTTGTTCTTAATGACCTGTCTTGAGCTTGTGGTCCACTAAAGCATAGAAATCTTCTTTTGCTATCTATATTATAGCCATTTTATGAATGAAGAAACTGAGGTACAGACAGGGAAAGTGTTTGTATGTCTAAGTAGGTGTCAGTCTTGGTTTTTGACTTGAGGCCCAGTGTTTTTTCCACTAGCTTAGGTCATTTGCATAAAACAAAATCAAAGGTTTAACTAGATGGTCCATCACATCCTGCCATCACTAAAAGTAACTTTTATTTCCTTTTTTTCTCAATATTATTTTTTCAAAATACATAAAAAGATAGTTTTCAACATTCATTTTTGTAAGACTTTGTGTTCCAAATTTTTCTCACTTTCTTCCTTACCTCTTCTTGCTCCAAGAGAGCAAGCAATTTGATATAGGTTAAATATGTGTAATCCTTTTAAATATATTTCAAAATCTGTCATGTTGTACAAGAAAAATCAGACTGGAAGGGAAAACCCATGGGAAAGAGAACAACAAACAACAAAAAAGTGGAAATATCATGCTTCAATCTACATTCAGTCTCCATAGTTCTCTTTCTGGATGCAGATGGCATTTTCCATCCCAAGTTTATTGCAATTGCCTTGAATCACAGCAATCTTGAGAAGAGCCAAATTTATCACAGTTGATCATCACATAATCTTGTTGAGTAACTTGTTTCTATAGTGCTTTAATGCTTACAATAATTTTCCTTGTCGCCTTGCATGGCTTTATTTGTGAGACCAGACTTATGACTTTATTGGTATTGGGAACTCCTGAAGAGGAAATTCCCTATACAAAGGCAAATCAGCCCTCCCCTTGACACTTAGAGTCTTAGAGTTGCCTGAGTGGGTAAATGACTTTTCAATATGACACTGTCAATTCAATGTGTGTCAGAGGTAAGCCTGGAAGCCAGGTCGTCCTGATTTCAAAGTTGTTTCTCTCTCTGTTATACCATTCTGCCTCTTGTCTTAGATAGAACAGGGATCAACTCTATTTTACATTTGAGGAAAGTCAAGTGAATCCCAGAGAAGTTGCGATAGGTTTCAGGGTTCAGAACTGAAAATGATCTTGGATCTTGTCTCTTGTTTTAAAGCTATGGAGACTGAAGCCTGAGGAGATGAGATGACCTCTGCAAGATCACAAAGGAAAAGTCACAGAGCTGGGATTCAAACCCAGGTCCCTGAACTCCCATTCCAAGGTTCTTTCCACCAGATGGTGGTATTACTTCAACTCAATGGACTTTGCCCATAGTTACCCAATTTGGGGTGTCAGGGAAAAGGAGGTGACTGAGAAGTGAAGGAGGGGGAGAGTCACTGCTATAGGTCTTGAGAGAATCTGGGAGGTGCTGTCTGGTTTAAAAACTAGGCCTAATGAGTCCCTCAAAAGAACAAAGAGAAAGCTCTGATAGCTTTAGCCTTAAGCCACAGAATAAAGCTCAAATTCCTCAGTATCCAACCTCTTCTACCAATCTTCCTGTCCAGCCTCATCTCTCATTCATTTTCCTTTTCTGAATTTCAATTTCCTCATTTGTTAAATGGAATTAAATGGTAGGACCACAGCTTTAGAGCCATAAAGAACCATAGAAATCACTGAATCCAATTTGCTTATTTAACATGGGAGAAAACTGAAGTAAAGAAAGGTTAAGTGATTTAATCAGGATCACAGACCTATTAAAAATCTGAGGCAGATTTTGAATTCAAGACTTCATGAGTCTGAATCTATTGTTCTATCCACCATATGAGGCTATAATTTACCTATTTCCCAAGACTGTAGCTAGCAAAGTGGGTAAGATATGTTCCAGCCACAGTGAATGACTTGGTTATACTCTAAACATTCAACCATGTCTTCCTATCCCTCAATTTTTCCTTATGGAATTCCTTAAAACTGAGATATTGTATTTCTTCCCCTTCTCTATTTACCTAAATTCTAACAACTCTACAAGATTCAATTGTAATAATACCTCCTCCAGAAGGTATTATCTGGATAATACCTGCTCTGAGTTCCCTAGTGAGGAGTCATCTTTGCTTCCTCTAACTCCCCTTGGATTTTGTTTGCTAGTTTCTCATACAATAATCATATTCTATCCTTCATTACAATTGTGCATTGAATGGGGGTCAGTTGTAGAGGACAATCAATGCTTGAGGAGTATGGGCTTTATTCTGTTGCCAAAAGGTCAAAGCTAAGAGAACTTTCTCTTTCTTGTGTTTTAGTTCTTTTATAAGGCTTTTATAACACTATATAAGAACTATACTTCTTCTATAGGAACCTTGGGCAAGTCCCTGCTCCCCTCTGGGACTCAGTTTCCCCATCCATAAAATAAGGAGGTTGAACTGAAAAAGAAGGAGAAAAGAGAAGATTGCCTATATAGATTTACAAAGCCAGACAGAGGAAGATTGTGCCAATGCAAGAGGAAGAATAAATATAGAAAAGTCCCCAAATTCATAGGAGACCAAAATCCAAGAAAAAATCCAATCCCTTAGATGTTTATGCACTAATGCTGCTGCTGCCGCCACTGTTGCTTGTCCTTTGTTCTCGAAAAGGACCATGACATCAGGCAGGTGACATACAATTGAATTGGATTTAAGTGAGGGAGGGCTGTGCAAGATTACCACTCCTCCAGAATCATCTGGGCCCAGTGATAAGATATACATTAGGGTGACTGGAGATGCACAAATATACAAATTATAGAAAACAGGTAAGATGAAATAGCAAGCCTAATGCAAGGAGGCAAACTTGACTCTACAAGTATCTCTGAGACTTTTTGGATTGGGAATCATGGCTTTGAAAGAGTATATATATGTATATATATATATATGTGCTTTATTCACTATGAACAGCATTGGTAAAAGGGAAAGAAGTATCTATATTACCAAGATACACTATATTACCAAGATACCAAATACAAAATGGGGATGTAAGATGGAAAACAATTTGATGGCTCTCAGTGGAAGCAGAAACCAAAGTGATAGAAGGGAGAATGAGGAGCAAATTGGGTGGAATTGCAAAAAGACAAACTTAAAGTCAATGTAAGGGAAAACTCCCCAACAATTAGATTGTAAGATCCAGAGCCTAACAGGCCACCTAATTTAACCACTTCATTTTGCAGATGAGAAGACTAAGGTCAATGGAGGTTAAGAGACATATCCAAAGTCATATTAGATAGTAAATGTGAAAGGTGGAATTGAACCAAGTTTTTTGAGTCAGTTTTCCACAGTACTATGCTGATCTATTCCAAGATAGAATGGGTCGTCTCAAGTGATAAATGATCCTCCACACCCTGCAGAGACCCAAGCAAAGAGTAGATGAGCACTTGTCAGAGAGATATGGTTTGGACTATGTGGCCTCTGTGATATTATACTACAGAATACCTGGATAGGGCCAAAAGAGCATCTTCCTTCCTTCCTTCCTTCCTTCCTTCCTTCCTTCCTTCCTTCCTTCCTTCCTTCCTTCCTAACTTCTTTCCTTCCTTCCTAATTTCCTTCTTTCCTTCCTTCCTAACTTCCTTCCTTCCTAACTTCCTTCTTTCCTTCCTTCCTAACTTCCTTCCTTCCTTCCTTCCTTCTCCCTCCTACTCCCAAAGTAGAACAGTTCTACTTAGATCTACTCAAGTCCTCCTGACTTCAGGAAATTCTATGTACTGTTTTACCTAGCTACCCTCATTCAAATTTGGCCTTGGACACTTATTAGCTATGTGACCCTGGGTAAGTCACTTAACCATTTTTGTCTCAGCTCATCTGTAAAATGTTGGAGAAAAAAATGACACTACAGTATCTTTGCCAAGAAAATCCCAAATGGGGTCATAGAGAATTGAATATGAATGAGATGACTCAACAACAATAAGACAACCAATTCAAGATGTCTAGTAGGCAGAGATATAAGATTGGAGCCCAACTTATAGACTAAGATAGGATATAACAATCTATGAATCATATGCATAATGATGATAATTAAACCTATGGGAGTTGACGATCACTAAACCAGATAGTACAGAGAAAGAAGAAAAAGGGCCCCAAGATAAAGCTTTGGAGGACACCAATTGTTTTGGCATGACTTGGATAAACATCCATTGAAGTAGATTGAAAAGAAACTGTAGATAAGTAAGTGAATATTTCAAGAGTAGAAGAATAAAATGAAAATTTAGAGAAGAGAAAATACCCAAGAGGAGATGGTGATCAACAGTGTAAAAGACTGAAAAGAGTTCAAGAAAGATGAGCACTGAAAAAAAGCCATGAGATCTGGCAATTAAAAGATCACTGGTAACCTTGGTGAAGGAAATTTCAGTTTAAATGATGAGGTCAGAAACCAAAATACCTTGTTGGTAATTTAATCTGTCAAATGGTGGAGGAAGTAACAGAGGGAATTGCTATTCTTGACCCAATTCTCATCAGTGAGGTGGAGCTGGTTGTTGCAATGGAAATGATGGGGAGAAGTGACTTCTTTCTTTGAATTTGTTACAGAAAAGGAGAGAAAAACTGGACATAGTGTGACAAACACTCTGATTTTTACAGAGCAAATTTCAAAGGGTTCAGGAAAACCAGGTAAGATTTTCAGAACTAAAATTCTACAGGGCATCCCCAGGGAATAAAAGAAATTTTCAAGAATAAAAGAGAAAAACTTTGAAAAGAGGAAATTTTCTCAAGAGATTAATGTGGATACACTGAATAACAAAAAAAAGGACATATATAATATATAAGAAATGATGAGCATCAGTGGTACAATGATCCAAGACAATTTCAAAAGATTCTTGATGGGAAATGCTATCCATATCCAGAGACAGAATTAGTGCAATATGAGTGAATATTGAAGCATATTACTTTTCATTTAATTTTTTTGTAGTTTGTAGTTTTGTTATGATTCTTTTTTCATAATGTGACTTATATGGAAATATGTTTTACATGATTACACATATAACATATAAAATTGCTTACCTCTTAGGGAGGAGAAATGGAAGGGAGAAAGAAAATTTGGAACTTAAAATTTTATTTTAAAATAAACGTTAAAAGTTATTTACACATAATTGGAAAAAATACTATTTTAAAAAAGAAATGATGAGCATTATGAACACAGAGAAGTATGAGAAGACTTGAAATGAATTAGATTTAAAGTGAATCTAGAAGAAATAGGAAAATAATGTTCAATGAATACAATGCTGTGAATGGAAAGAACAGTAATAAAAGAAACTGAATGCTGTGTAATTATGATGACAAGCTTGTCCTCAGAGAAGAAAGAAGAAAATCTTCCTCCCTCTATTCTTTGAGACAGTGAAGGTGGAGGGAGACAATATGCTGCTCAGACTACTTCTGGATCATGGATGTAGAACACAGCATATTGTGTCGGATTCAATTAATGTGTTCGTTATTTTGACTGAATTGCTTCCCCTTTTCTTTTATAATAAATTTTTGATATAAACACATATTTTAAAAGTGTAAAAGATTAGATAGAGCATGAAGAAATTGTATTAAGTAAGCAAGAAAGGGTAAGTGAGTATGTTATTCTATTTGTTTGTTTCTCTTGGTTTTGTGATGATACCTGGTAATAACAATGGCTGATGGACATCATAACTACCTCAATAGATAGCTGTCCAATTTACTTATGTTTTCCATTATGTTGTTTTATATTTATGTTTATAGTTTATATTTATATGTAATATCATATATTATATATTATATTTAAAGTTTTTAAAAACTAAATAATATCATTTCTAGCACACCTAGGAGGAATGTTCAAAGAAAAAAATAAAATAATTGCACACAAGATGGAAACAAAAACAAGGTAACAAGATAAATATAAAAATGTGTTGTGGGAGTCAAGAATGCTATATCTGGAAGTGAGCTGAACTGGTGAGGAATCATAGAGACAATGGAAAGGGTCTTCTTTAGCTATTTAAGGAAAAGGAAAACTAAAGAGCTTAGACTCAGGAAAAAAGGGAGAACTACAAAACTATGACCATTTCTTTGCCAAGAAAAATAATCTTTGAACTGGAGCGAACAGAACAATAATGGCTTATTGGAAATTGGAATCTCAGATAATAATAATACTGTTAATAATAAAGTAATAAAAGAATACTGTTGGGCAGTTGGGTGTTACAGTGGATAAAACACTGAGCTTGGAATCTGGAAGACTCATCTTTCTTCATTCAGATCTGGACCAGACACTTCCTAGTAAGTCATTTAACCCCATTCACCTCAGTTTCCTCATATGTAAAATGATCTGGCAATAGAAATGGCAAATTAGTCTGGTATCTTTGCTAAGAAAATCCAAAATGAGGTCACAAAGAGTTGGATATGACTGAAATGACTGAACAACAGCAAGAGACTATATCTTCCTCAAAGGTGGTGAGATCATTCAACCACTGTCTTTGAAAGATTATAAAGTAGAACAGAAAACTGAGGAACAGCACTCAAAAAAGGTAAATGTGTTGATTTTGAATTAAGAGAATCTACAAACTAGAGAATAGTGACCTTGACTTTGATTACTTGGAAAATTCATTATTAATTAGTATTCATCCATTAATTAGTAAATACTACTAATTAGTGAATTTTTATAAAAGGAACAGCAATCATGAAGAGATAAGATGGTTTCATTAAGGATAAGACATGCAAGACCAACTTCATTTTCTTTTTTGACAGGGTAGATATCAAGAGAATTTTTTAGACATAGTTTACCTAGATTTTAGCAAAACATTTACAAAGTCTTTTATGTAATAATTCTTGCGGACAATATTGAAAGATGTAAGTTAAACAAGAATGCAGGCAAGTGGATTTGGAACTAGTTGAATGCTTAAACCTAGAAAATGGTCAATAATGATTTAATGCTTGTCAAATTTTGTGAAATCATGAAGCTAAGAAGCACAACTACTATCTCCTGACCCAAAAAAGTCTCCAAAAGTTAGAACAGTGGGCTAAATCTAATAAAATGAAATTTAGTAGGAATAAATGTTAAGTCCTAGTTGGATTGAAAGAAATAGTTTCACAAATATAATATGAAATGATAGCAATTTATTTGAAAAATATTTGTATTTATTTTTAAATGACTCAATAGGAGTCAGTAGTGAAGCCAAGTAGACAGAGAACTAATATAATCATAGAAATGTCCAAGATTGGGAAGGGGATGAAGATGATAGGACTCACTGGACTTTGTTGTGGTCAGATGACATCTGAAGAATTGAATTCAATTCTGCATTCTACAAGGATGATGATAAGCTGGAAAATGTCTAGGAGAGGGTGACTTGACCGGTGAAGGATCTCAAAATTATGCCATATAAGAATTAGTTGAAAGAACTGAAGATGTTTATCTTGGAAAAAAGACTTGGAGGGAACATAATAGTTGGCTTCAAGGCTCGCATGAATTAGATTTGTTTTCTTTGGTCCCAGAGGGAAGAAGCAGGAACGACAGATAAAAATTGTAGAGAGGCAGATTTATACTTGACATAAGGAAGAAACTTGTTAATTATGTGAGTTATCCAAAAGTGTAATGGACTGCCTTTGGGAGGTAATGAGTTCACATTCACTTGGAGTCTTCAAGCTGAGTCTGGGTGACTACTGGGTGATATCCTGTGTATAGATCAGGTGAATGATAGTAGATGTTCTTGTTCAGGCATGCACTAGTGGGGCTTCTGAGAATTCTGCTAACTTTGGGGTTCTGTGACTTTGTGTTTGAATGGTATTTTAGACTCCTTTTGCTTTGGGTTTTTGATGATTCAAAGTGAATAAAAGTCCTGGGTCTCTCTTAGAAATGAGAATATTCCCAGGGAGAGGAGACCATTTTTATGACAATCTGTTCAAAGATAATCAGGGATGTCGGAGTCCTGAGAAAAGATGATTTGAGCAATAAGGGTTTCAAGAGATCTCCTTCCAACAGGAAGAACAGGCTAGGGAAATTCATCAGAATTTTGAATTTTTCATAAAACAGAAAAACAACATGATATAGTGAAGAGAGAGCTGGAGTCAAGTCACCTGGTTTTCAGATCCACTTTTGGTGCAGAATAGTCATGTATTACATGATGTCTAAGATTTCTTCCAGCTCTAAATTTGTTTCCTTATAATCCCAACCTAATCCCCCAAAATAAAGATCCATTTTTAACGTGAATTTTTTTTCCTGGTGATGCTACATTTATGATAGTAAGTTACGAAGTATCAGTCTCTGAAGAATTAAAATTGTGGATCAACACATATCCAAAAATGTTTGTTACAGCTCTTTTTGTAGTAGCAAGGAATTGTAAATTCATTGAATGACTATCAGTTGGGGAATGGCTGAATAAATTATAGTATATGAATGTAATGGAATATTATTGTTCTATAAGAAATAATGAGGGGTAGCTAGATGCCACAATGAATAGAGCACCAGCCCTGAGGTCAGGAGGACCTGAGTTCAAATCTGATCTCAGACACTTAATACTTCCTAGCTGTGTGACCCTGGACAAGTCACTTAACCTCAATTGCCTCAGCAAAAAAAAAAAAAAGAGAGAGAGAGAGAGAGAAAGAAAGAAAGAAAGAAAGAAAAAGAAAGAAAGAAATAATGAGCAGCCTAAGTTCAGAAAAGACATATAAACTGATGCAAAGTGAAATGAGCAGAACCAAGAGAACATTGTGCACAGTAACAACAAGACTATGTGATGATCATCTCTGATGGACTTGGCTCTTTTCAACAATAAAGTGATTCAAGTTAATTCCAATTGACTTGGTAAATGTTGAAAACTATTTTTGCATGTATTGCATGTAAAAATAAAATACCTTTAAAATAAAAAAGTTGTGGGTCAATCAAAGAGCAATGAAGAAGCTCATAATAGGTAGGAATAGACTTCAATGCCTGACCAACAAGAGATTGAACAGAAAAGGCCAGGTAAAAGACATCATCATAGAGAGGTATGTTTAGAAAAGTAGTGGGGCTGATTATGTAATGAGAGTGAGGAATCACCCAAGATTTGGGTGTCCAGGAAATGTCAAGAGAGGGACAGAAAAAGACTTCCGAGACACTGGGGAGAATATTTGGAAAGAATTCACTGGAAGACTTGATAAGCATCACAAAGTGTGGATGAATTGTAATATGTACCAAGGAGGGGAATAGCTATACTGATGAGATCATAGAGTTATCTAAGTATTTATATGCTAGCTCAGGGAAGAAAAGCCCCCCCCCCAAGTGGAAAATATCAAAACTATTTTTATTATTAATAACATGCTGTTATCAAATATTTTAATATATTTTATTTGTTGTTAATAAAATATTTTGTTATTGATAACAAAAAATAAATGACTAAGAAGGCATCAGATAACTCACATACCTATTTCTCTCATTACTATAAAATTTTAATAATAATAGATTATCGTTGATGAAAATGAGAAGAAAAGGGCTTTTTCAATAGCTATCTAGATCACATCTTCACAAAATCCAATTGACTGGGAACTATAGAGAATATAAAACCATATTTAGTTTATGGTTTGTTGACTATAGATCAGGAATAGTAATAATAATTACAACAGCCAATATTTATTTAGTGTTTACTATGTGCCAGACACTGCTAAGTGCTTTATAGCCATCTCATTTAATCCTGAAACCAACCCTGGGATGTAGATGCTATTATTATTCTTATTTTATAGCCAGGAAACTGGGGAAGATGGAGGACAGGGAACTTGTTCAGAGTTTAATAACTCTTAAGAATAGGAGGTGACATTTGAACTCAGATTTCCTGAGTCCAGGTCCTATGATGAATCCATTCCACCCCCTAACTCCTCCTAGAATGAGACTAGACCCATGATTTCATTGGTTAAAGGGTATTACTAGGTGAGGAAACCTCCTCCACCAATACAGGTTGGCATCTTCCTTGCATTTTATAGGTTTAATTTTTAAAAGCAACTTATAGTCTTAAAAATCACTAGAGCACTTAAAATATTAAGTGCTTTCCCATATGTCATGGATGCAGTATATGGCAGAGACAGGAATTGAACTCAGGTCTTCTTGGTTTAGAGTTAGCTCTCCATCCACTATGAAATAAAACAAAATGAATCTAGCACATCTCCTCTGAATTTGAAGTCTCAAGTTTGTAGACTTGGATTTGGAATGGACCTCAGAAGTCATCAAATCTATCTATCTTTCTCCTTTTTTTTTCAGATAAAGAAATGTAAAGTTAAAAAGGTTAAGATCACAAAATTAATAGGGAAGAGTGCCAACATTTGAACTCAAGTCCCTTGATTCCAATTTCAGAACTCTTTTCTGTGCCATGCTCACGAAAGACCTGAGTTCAGATTGTGCCCCAACATTTATTAGCTTAATCTTTTTAGTCTCAATTTCCTGACTTATCATTGAGTAGAATAACACTTGCCATAAGTATGTACCTTCTAGAATTGCCCAAGTCTCAAATGAGATAATGTATGTAAAACAACTGGTAAATTTTAAAGCACTATAAAATTACTGCTGCTTGTTACTGCCACTGTTGTTATTTGACCTGGTAGAGGAAGATGTAGCCTTAGATGTTCTTTTCCAACAAGATATCTCCCATGCATTTTTCAAAATCACACAATATTCCTTGATAGAATGCTATTCCAGAGATGATTTTAATGATTCTCCATCAATAAAACAGGAAGGTACATGCTTGCCAAAGTAGCTTGCCCCTTATTATCATGAAGAACATCTTGCTTTAAGGTTAAAAAGATGGTGAGATTCTGTATGGAAAGTGAAGTTCTCCACATGCTTTTGTTTGGAGATGACAAAATACCCAGTAGAATGTAAGCTCCTTGAGGGCAGGGACTGTCTCACTTTTATATTTGCATTCCTGAGTCCTGGCTTTAAAAGTACTGTAAAGTGCTGTGGAAACTGGAAAGCCTTTTTAAAAAATCATGAAGTGCTCTGGAAGTTGGGTTGATTGATTAATTGATTGACTGTTAATTGAACTGAGTCTGGGAACACTAAAAGGCCTCCTTAGTGAGATCCAGGGCCTCTCAAAAAAGATTGGCCTATTAATCCACAGGAAAAAGCAAGTGATGATGAATGAAAAATGCCTATTGCCCAGATTATGACAGAGAGTTGGATCTGCAGCCCGTTGACTTAGTTCAGTAACGCACATATCTTGGATAGGAAATTCAAATGGGCAATGGGCCCAGAATTGACAGATAGAAGGAGATCAGGATGGACTGTACTTGGGAAATTTCCCAAACTGATCTTTGTTACAAGAGCCTTTTTTTAAATAGACCAATATTTTCACCATAGTGCCATATATTTATGTCTCTCAATCATGGAACACTAAACCTCAGAAGAATAAAAATCACAGGTGACCTAAATAATAAGTAACATTTATATAAACTTACATATATATATGTAATATAAATGTGCACATATACATACATATATGGCAGAAAAATTAGGTGACAAGATCATAGAATAATTTGTGATGACAGATAAAACTGTCCCTGGTTGCACTGGGATTCACGATTAATAAAAAACTCCTGAGGAGGGTCTCTGATGAGATGGATGGCTCCTTTAAAAGTGAGCTTTGGAAGGACATGGACATGTATTATGTAGGATGAAAAGTATGGAGGGGCTGAGATATGAAACTCTGGTATATACAAAACACAATAGCGGGAATACATATGTATCCTAGAAAAGGAATGATGTCTGTATGCTTCTCTCATAGGAGTATGTGAAGGAAGCTTCCTGTAAACTGTAAATCATAATTCAAATGTGAGTCTTTACTGCTAAAGCTGAAACTCAGCGTGGGGTCAAATCTTACTTCTGATACATACTGGTTCTGGGCAAGTCACTCAGTGCTCCAGATAATTGTTTGGGATCATAGTGCAGAGCAAAGGCAGTTATACATTGGTAGAGGAAAATTTCTCCCTGGGAGTTTTATATACCAGTGAAATCACGGGCTTGGCAAAACATTCATTAAACCATGCTACAGTATGAAAATCAAAGTCCTTCCTGGTGTGGCCTGCAGGGGTGAACACTGAGCCAGGGAGTCAGGGCTTTTTGAAGCATATGCTCTCAGCCCTGGGATGAGATGCCCAGAGCCAAACACAGAGCTGGGGGAGCCTCCCAGAAAGTGACTGGCATCCTTGAGTCCCACCCTCAGCCATTGCTTCTGGGACCTCAGAGCTGGAGGGGAAGAATTCCCCCAAGAGGGGGAGGGATGAGGACAGGGAGGACAGGGGGAAAAGGCAAGGGAGAGAGGGTGAGATGGTGGGTATACTGTACCTGTTCCTCATGGGAAAATATCTGAGGCACAAATGAGGCCTGTCCAAAGATCTGTGGAAGAGAAAGATGAGGGAGGTTAATGGAAGGATAGAGAGGAGACCTGAGACAGTAGGAAAAGATCCTTTACAATTACTGTTATGAATCGGACTCTTAGAGTTTAGTCAACCAAATCAATAAACATTTATTACTATATGCCAGGCACTGTGCTAAATGGGGGGAAACAAAAAGAGGCAAAAGACAGGGTTTTTTTTTTTTTCTGCCTCCAAGGGACTCACAATCCAATGGAAATACAGTATATAAACAAATACATATAAACAAAATATACACATGATAAACAGGAAATAATTAACAGAGGAAAATACTAGAATTAAGAAGGATTGGAAAGCTTTTTTAAGACTAGTTTCCTATGTTGGAAGAATTGCATCTATTTAACTTATATTGCATTACTTGCAATCTAGAGGAGGAGATGGAGGGAGAAAAATTTGGAACACAAGGTTTTATAGAGGTGAATGTTAAAAACTATCTTTGCATATATTTGGGAAAAAAGCCATTATTTTTTTTTTTTTTTAAAGACTAGCTTCCCCTCCCAGAACTAGTCTTCTCTCTTTAAATATCCCAATGGAGGTCCAAACAGCCTCCCCCCAAATACCTCTGGAATAGGGGAATTCATGAGAGGCACAGATTCTTAGAACTAGGAAGACTTCCAGGTCAATCTCTTCTTAAGCAAAATTCTTCAATAACACACGAGGGAGACAGGTATAGGGGAAAGAAGAATAGGCTTAACTTCAGAGGACCCATGTACAAATCCATGTTTGGACAGTGACTGGCCATGAAATCTTGGATAAGCCCTTTCCCCACTGGAGGACTCGTCTGCAAAGTGAGGGGCTGTTAGACTGCAGGGTGTAGTGCTGTGGTATCAAACTCATAAAGAAACAGATCTCTGCTGGAAGCATATTGGCTTAGAAAGCCACAATTAATGTAATCTCCTTTATATTGTATTTATTTTGTTAAACATTCCCCAATTACATTTTGCCAGCCCTTGAATGATCTTGATGGCTAGAGTTTGACACTTCTGGTAGTAGAGAGGGGATTAGACTTGGGGTCAGAAAGACCTGAATATCAGGTTGTATCTGATGGCCACCAAAGTTTGCTCCCTCTTTAGAATCTGTAATCTTAAGATGCAGTTATCTCTCAGGTCCCTTCCAACTCCAAATCCTACAAATACTCTCAAAAAGCTTTCAGTTTCAGCTTGAAAATCTCCAGGGATGAGGAACTCATTACTTCCTAAGGCAGTACATTCCACTTTTGGACAGCTTGACACAAAAAAAAATTATAAGAACCTTGATCTAGCCCAACTTTCTCATTTTATAGATGAGGATGAAAAGGCTCAGAGGAGGAGGTTACATAAGGTTACACAGGTAGAGTGGCAGAGTGAAGAGTTGAATCTAGGTCCAGATTAAGGTTGGAATCCAAGCTTGGACACTCAGAACAGGGTCTTAGGTCAGGGTTTGCATCCTCTTCTCTGGACCTATACCCATCCTTAAAAGAATTGTAATAAACAGGGTTTTTGGCTATGGGGCCACAGAGCAGAAAGATTGGGGCTGAGCCACCTGTAGGGTTGGGTCCAATGAATGAAAGCTGGAAGGCTGGGGATCAGTGAGATGCGTCCTACTCCCACTCTGTGCCCATGAAGGCCCTTATAGGGGACTCCAGGTGCTCCCATCAGGTCTAAAGTCATCCTTTCTCCCACTTTCAGGTCCCTGTACAATTAACCACCTTGTAGTCCTTACACTTCTCCCTTTTGTTATCCACAGAAATGCTGCTACACTCTTCTCAACTTTCGTAAGAAATCTGGACTGAGGAGAGGGTAAGGTTAGGGATTCCCTGTGGACTGTACATTCTTGTTATGGTCAGAGAGTAAGAAAGATTGAGTTGCAGTTTGGCCTTTAGTTCTTAAGGCTAATAGCTGGTTTCAGTGACAAGTTATGCTTTGGATTGAATTCTTTTTTCTTTTTTTTTCTTTCTCTTGTTTTAATCTGATCCTTGCTCCCTGTTGGGAAATGCTAAGCTTTCCTCTCTGCTGCAAAATGCAAACACTTTTATGGCTAAACCTGGAATCAGGACTCAAATCCTACCTCAGCCACTCAATTGTGTGAACATGGCCAACTCACTTAATCTCTTTGAATCTCCATTTTTCTCAAATGTAAAATAATAATTATTATAATTACAATATCTACAAAGTACTTATTATGTGCCAAGCACTGTGCTAAGTACTTTACAATGATTACATTATTCGAACCTCTCAGCAATGAGGAAACTAAGGCACATAGAGATTAAGTGACTACCCCATAGTTCTACAGCTAGAAAATGACTGAGGATGGATTTGAATTCAGGTCTTCTCACTCCAGGCCAGTGGTTCTCAAACTCTTTTTCTCAGTATTTTTATGGTATTAACAACTATTGAGAATATGTCCAAAGAGTTTTTGTTTATATGGGTTACATAATAGATCTTTATTATAAATAGAAAAAAACTAATTTTGAATTTGTAGATCCTCTGAAAGGATTTCAGAGACCCTCCAGGATTCATTGCACCACACTTTGAGAACCACTGCTTCTAGGGCATGTACATTGAACTGCCTGAACCTTTTGCTACAGATGCCTGTGGTCATCAAATGAAATAATGCATATGAAATAACTCAGATCATAGAGTTAGATGGGTCCTTCGAAGCAATCTAGTCTACTTGTCACATTTTAGAGAACAGGATAGAAGTCCAAGGACTTTTCCAAGATTATACATGTATCACATATCAAAAACAGGATTCAAACTTGAGTCAGTATGTTTTCTATTGTACCAAGTGGAAACTTTGCAAACCTTAAGGAATTAAATAAATGTCAATTTTTATAACAGGAGGATGATAGTCTTACTGAATCCATTTACCTTGGGAGCAGAGAGCTCATCAGAAGCACACAGATCATCCCTCATTGCAAGCCCTGCCTAGCTTTTAATATTAGCCACTACTGTTAATCTCTGACCTCTCTCCCCCTCTACCCCGATCTGAGCCAGACCTCCCCTTACCCTGGGCCCTTTCTCACCTGATTGATGCAACTGGACTCGGTAATGCTATTGCCAATGGGATTATATTCCTCCTCCCAGCTCGGGAACTTGGAGGGTAGCAACATGTCCACAGAATCAAGGCGATCTAAGCTCCTGTGGGGGAGACAATCAAGGCTGATACCAGGGAACAGGGATTCATAGACTCAGAACATCAGAGAGGAGAGGGAGTTAGAGGAGCCCGAGGAAAACCCCTTCATTTTACAGAGGAGGAAACTGACTGCACGAAGAAGGGGTATGACTGAGGATAAAGAAGCAAGTTAGAGGCAGAACTCAGGAATAAAGGACCCCGACCCCAGGGCTGTCAGCCCTGTTCTTGATGCTCCAGGAGGGTCTATATCTGTGGAGGGTAGAGTGGGAGATAAAGGGCAGGGAACGGGAATCCTCTCACTGTGGCGGGGAAAGGAAAGACCCTTCCCTTGGTTCCAGGTGAACAGGAGCTGTCCTCAGCACCAGGGGAATCCAGTACAATTAGTACTGCTTAAAAAGAACACTCGTGGAGAAATTCTACTGCGATGGAGGGGATGGGGCTCGCGGGGCGGCGCTCATCAACACTCTTTTGAGTCAAGTCAGCATTAGCAGACCTCGGAGGGAGGGGAAGGATTCTGGTTAGCGCAAGAAGGACCGAGGTCTTGGATGACACAGAAACTGCTCTTACTTTCGCCCGCCACCAGGTGGCAGCCGCGACTCACGTTGGACAGCCTACAGCCAAACGGGCCGGTCAACCTGTGTCACAGCTGGGGCCGATCTTAGCTCTGACGCTAATGTGTGTGAGTGTCTGGGGGCTGGGAAATAGGGTGAGGTACCCATGGTAACCCTCCCCGGAGTAACCTCAGCAATGGGGTGCAGTGGGAAGGACAAAGCCTTTGGAAGAGGGTTTGGTTTTAAATCCTAAAGGTTCCTAAAAAGTGCGACTGTTGGCAAATCCCTGTAGTCTGACTGAACTTCAGTGCCTTTGTCTGCAAAGTGGGAGAGGGAGGGAAATAATCATACTTGCCCTAGCCATTCACCGAGTTGTAGGGAAAGTTTTGCAAACCTCAAATTGCTAGGTGAGCTGTTAATAGGCTAGAGACTGGTTCTATGATTTTATTAGAGAATTCTGGTGAAAAGCTTCTCTCTCTATCAGGGCAGGTGGGCACCTTGGCAGATGGGCAGCTAGGTGGGACGGTGGATAGACTGCCAGGTCTGCAGTCAAGAACACTCCTTCTTCCTAAGTTCACATCTGGCCTCAGACACTGTGTGATCCTGGGCAAGTAACATCACTCTGTCTGCCTCAGTTTCCTCATCTGTAAAATGAGCTGGAGAGGGAAATGGCAAATCACTCCAGTGTTTCTGCAAAAAAAAAACCCTAAATGGGGCCAGGAAGAGCCAGACTTGACTGACTAACAACCATCACCTTTTCTACAACACAGTTACAATTGTCTAGGGCATTGAGTGGTGAGTGACATGTCCAGGCTCACACAGAGATAATGTGTCAGAGGCAGAACTCGAACCCAGGGTCTCCTGGCTTTGAGGGCAGCTCTCTATCCACTATACTGTGCTGCTTCCCAAGCTATTATTATTAGTACTATTAACCAGGACACCCTCTAACTAGGGCATGTTTTAACACAGGGAGCCTCAAACCAGGACAACTTGTCGTCAGTCTGATTGTGGGGCTCAGGGTATATACCGGGCCATCCTGGGAGAGAGACTGAGCCAGAGCATGGAAAGGAGATGCAGGGAGAGAGCTGCTGGCCTGGGGTTCCCAGGTCACGGCTGGGGGCACCAGGACAGACTGTCAGAACCAGAGGGGCTCTTAAAGACAGCCTGCTCAGGGGCAGTTAGATGCTTCAGTGGATGGAGCCCCAACCCTGGTGTCAGGAGGATCTGAATTCAAATTTACCCTCAGATATTGACTAGCTGTGTGACCCTAGGCAGATCACTTAACTCCAATTGCCTCTCAGAAAAAAAAAAAGACCAACCCTCTTGGGCGAGTCCCTTTCTATTTTAGCTATCACTTTTCCTGCTTATAAAATGGAGTGGGATATAGGGTAAACATGTCTAATTATGATATTCTATATGTCAAGGTATCATTCATTCATTCTTCCTTTTTTGGGAGGGTTAAGTGACTTGCCCAGGATCGTGCAGCCAGTAAGGGTCTGAGGTCCCATTTGAGCCCCAACCTTCTCATCTCCAGTGTTCTACCCAGCTGTCCTCCAGGTCCCTTTCACTTTTGACATGACATTCTGTATTCTATTTTCAGAAGAGGAAACTACAACCTAGCATGGAGTAGGGGTTTGTTTCAGAGACATTGGAGCGGTTTGCCATTCCCATCTTCAGCTCATTTTACAGTTGAGGAAACTGAGGCAGACAGGGTGTCATCAGTGTCAGAGTCAGGATTAGAACCTAGGGGTCCTGAGCCCAGTGCTCCAAGGTGAGGTCAGGGACCTGGCTAAGACCTGGTGGGGTCTCCTGGCATGGCCAAGGCAAGGGGAGGCTCACCTGTGGGTGGTGCTCTGCTCACTCAGCGACTGCTGGGTGGCTTTGAGGTAACTCTGCCTGCGGGCAGCTGTCTTGGGGGATGGCTTGGGGCTGGTGTCCGAATCTTCGCTGTCCTCATCGCCCATGGCCTTGATGTAGCTCCCACTGCGCATGCGTCTGCAAGGAATCTCACTGTCTGCACCCGTCCTGGAGAGGGAACTGTTCCACTCACTTGGGGGCACCTGAGGGAGGGACAGCAGCACGGACAGAGAGAGCACCAAGCCCCACTGTCAGAGCCCCGATCACATGGAAAATGGCAAGAGCCCTGCAAAGCCACTGTCGCCACCCCGGTGATCTTGGGCTGGACCCTCCATTCTGGATATAAAATGTCTGTATTTCCATCTATAAAATGGATGGACATCTTAAGGTTCCTTCCATCCTTGGCATATTCTATATTCTAAAGTCCCTTATATCTTTGACATGACATTCTATGCTTTAGGGTCCCTTCCATCTTTGATGTTCAATTGTCTTTTCTCCCCATTTAGTTAATATTACAAGTAGATGTTCAAGTTTCTAAGGACCCTTCTGACATTTTGTCCTTACATCCTACCTGATATGGCAGTCTAAGCCCTAAGCTTTAAAGCCTCGTGGCTTATGATTTTATAAAGAAATAATCATAACTTTACTTTGGTCAAGGCTCTACTACCCTCAGCTATTTCTGGCCATTGCCACTGCCCTTAAATCTACCACCCTCCAGAGACTGGGCCTTGGCAAAGAAGAGCTTCTGGATATTTGAAGATCCTTTTAGATCCTGTCATATCATATTATAGAGGTGACTACTTCTAGACACATCTAAAGGATGTGAAGAGGAGGAAAAAGGATGTGAAAGGAAAGAAAAGGAGATTAGAGTCTGAATATTTTCACTCTTGAAAAATTAGAAAATAAACAATTCTTTCTTTCTCCAAATGTTTCTGTTTTCTTAGATACTCCTAGGCCATCCTATCTCATCTAAATGAACACTCAGATACTTTGGTAGCCAGAAGTAAAAGTGTTAAGAGAAACAATGTACAGAGTGAAAAGAACAATAGGTTCAATGCTGAAATCCCTTTTAACAAGCTGTAATTGTGAGACAATCCCTTCTTTTCTTGGGAGGGGTCTCAGTTTCCTCCCTTGTAAAAAGGAATGATAATATCTGATCTTTGTCTTCTTATTGTGTTATGATCCAATGGAAGTGGATGAGAAAATACTGTCATCACTGTAAAAATGTTTTGAACAGCATAAAGGACCTTGCACTCTGTAAAGTACTTTATAAAATATAAATCATTTGTCACATAAATTTGTCATTTATAAGTCACTTGTAAACTGTGAAGTGCTCTCTTGGAAAATTCTTTGTAAATTGTAAAGCTCGTTAAAGTTCTATTCCTTTTTGCAAATTGAAAAGTGCTTTAGAAGGTATATCACGAGAGCTAACTTATGTCTCTGACAGGAATGAAAGAAGGAAATCCTGGTTCCTTCAGGCCATACCCCATGATTCCTTCTCGCCTGTTCTTCCTTGTCTCCCACACCCCATTATTCCCTTCCTGGAGCCCAAGATTACCTGAAGGTAGTGGTAGGCCAGGTCTTGATGACAAGATTTGGACTTTAGCAGGGCCTTATCAATGGTAGCTGAAGCTTTCTGGCAGACTTCCCGGGCATGGCTGAGGGTCAGAGTGGACCAGGAGCCGCGTTTGCCGTAGCTAGCCTCTGTGCTGGCAGGCAGGCTGGTAGGTGGGGGTGCCCCTCCTCCCCCTCCTCCTCCTCCCCCTCCTGCTCCTCCTGCTCCTCCTGCTCCTCCTCGGGGGAGCTCAGTGTTGTTCTTGGCTGCTTTCAGCATGTGCTCACTGAAGGTATTGTAGACAAAGTATCGTGGCTGTGCCCGTTCCGGCTGCCGACCCAGTGTCATCAGCCCCGCCGGGGGCCGGTAACCACAGTCCCCACTGTTGCCACTATCCAGGTTGTCGTCTGAGCTCCACCAGCCTGAGATGTTGGATCGGCTCCTCCGTTTGGGCTCGGCTGTCTTGGCTGAATCCTTGCCCTTGGCCCTCCGGCCCTTCCCGGTCTCCCCGCCCCCAGCTCCCCCTTTGCGGCCATTGCCACTGCCCTTAAGGCCACCACCCTCCAGAGACTGAGCCTTGGCAAAGAAGAGCTTCTGCACTGAGTGGACCAGGTGACGGATGCGCCCGGGGCTTTCCCCTCGCGGCCGGGGCTCTGCCCTGTGGAACTGAAGAGTACTGAAGCCGTCACGATGTACGGGCAGCTGCTTCTCAAACTGGTCCAGGAGGTTGGCTGGCAGCCGGTTGATCTTGGTGGCTTGGGCATGGCTTGGGAAGGGGCCCTCCTCAGGGACTTCGAAGTGGGAATTATAGTGGAGGCGAGGGAAGGTTCCACTGGTGGGCAGGGGGCTGGGCAGAGGGAAGAGAGTATCCCCAGGCACAGCAGTTGAGGCTCCTGGGAATCCTGACTCACGGGAAAAGGGGTCAGCTGTCACTGTTGCCGTTGGAGACAGCAGGTAGGGGTTCCGGTCAGATCCAGGGAACAGAGCATCCGGGGGTGGTGGCTCCAGGCTGTCGGAAAGGTGGCGACCTCGACTGTCCCCACTGAGGCCTTTCATGGTCCTAATCGGAGCCTCAGAGCATCTCGTCCGCCCCCTCCTCACCCTTGATGGCTAAAGGGGCAGCTGCTGCTGGGCCCCTCCCTGGGCGCTGTCCTGAGGAGGAAGGAGGATACTTGGTTAAGCTAAGGGGACAGGGCCAGATACATGGCTTTAAGGGACTGGGGCTAAGTGTCCCGGGACATTGAGTTGGACAAAGCTAAAGGAGGTTAACACTTTTTAAAAGATGAGGTCTTTCCTGAGGTTTTCTTTTCTCCTTTCTGTTTCTGTCTCTGTGTCTGTCTTTCTCTCTCCCCTCTCTATGTCTCTCCTCTCTTTCTCTCCTCTTTTGTCTCTGTCTCTCTCTCTGTAACTACCCTCCCATCTCTTTTTTCCCTCTCTATTTCCCTCTCTGTCTCTCCTTCTCTCTGTCTCTCCTCTCTGTTTCTCTTTCCATCTCTGTCTTGCCTCTCTCTTCTTCTCTCTTTGTCTCTGTCTTTCCTTCTTTCTTTTGTAAATTTGTAAGTTTATATTAAATTCAAGTATAAAATAAGAACAAAACACATTGCCATATAAACAGCAGACCACAAGAGAGGATTCAATATAAAACAATTAATTTCCATCTCAAGGAAACCTATCTAATAAACACTACACATTGTTTTTGAAGCTGCCCAGCTTTTCTCTGCTTCCTTGTACATTTATTTTTGTTCTTTGCTGTGTTTCCTGAGCTTTTCTACAGCTGGGTGACCATGAATAAATTCTTGTTTTCTCTGAATCTCAGTTTTCTCAGCTGGACTAGATGGTTCCTTTCAGAGCTGATTTCCTATGGTTCTATAAAAGGAAACAATATTAATAACGCCAAACAGTCCTGAGTGGAGACAGCAAGTAGTATTATTATTTTCATTTTATAGAGGGAGAAACTGAGGCTGACAGAGAACTGACTTGTCCACAATTATATGGCTGAGATGTGTCTGAAATAGCTATCGAAAATAAGTCTCCCAAATGTATAAATATGTATACATATATTGTATTTAACATATACTTTAACATATATAACATGTGTGGGACTACCTGCCATCTGGGGAAGGGGTGAGGGGAAGGAGGGAAAAGTTGGAATAGAAATTTTTGTAAGGTTGAAAAATTACCCATGCATATGTTTTGTCAATAAAAAGCTATAATAATAAAAAAGAACAGAAGTCTTCAGAGAACTAAGTTCTTTCCCATCCACTCCTACCCATTGAGACCTGACTATGTTCTTTGGCCTCTGTTGCCATTTGGCAAAAGAATTTGAAAGGGTTTTGACACTGACTTGTTGTATGATGTTGGGCAAGAAGTCTTTCTGGGTTTTAGCCTCCCATCTGTAAAATGGGTGGGTTGGATTACATGAACTCTAATGGCCTAGAAATTACAGTCTATGATGCTGATGCTAATTCTAGAATAAAGGATATTTATTTTAGAATAAAGGATAATTAGACTTAAAGACCAAAGTTAGAAGAGGCCTTGGAGGTGAAGTCTAAATTTCTCCTTTTACAGAGGAGGAAATAAGGAAAGAAAAACTTATTAAATACTTACTATGTGCCAGTAACTTTACAAATATTATCTCATTTGATCCTGGGCATGGTAGGTGCTGTTATTGCTCCTATTTTACAGTTGAAGAAACTAAGATACATCACACAGAGGGGAATGAACTGCTCAGGATTGCACAGGTAGTACGCATTAGAGATGGGATTTGAACTGAGGTCTTCCAATTTCAGATTCAGTGCTCTTTCCCCTGTACCATGCTGCTTCCATATTCTAGGGAATATGGGCCCTCTTTGATTTCATCCCTCCTTGATCTCACCACATCACTTTGCCTGAGGATTATTTTTCAGTCCCACTTCCACAACCAAATATGTCTGTAGATCTGAGATTAAGAAATTCTGCTGTAGGGCTTTGGAAGAGGGGTTTGTTTTCAATTAAAGTTAGGATTCATTGTGTGGCCAAGTTGAAAGCTCAGTCTGGGTCTGGATGCAGGATTTTTGGCCAGCTCCTGGAGTTTAGAACAAGCCTAGGTCAATTAGGCAGGAAGTTGGCCACTCAGAAAGACCATAGAGAATCATGGACAGATGGGGGCAGGGGGAGCTCCTGAAGCCAACTCCCTGTGAAGTTCCATTTCCTTGAGAGCAATGAGGCTTGTATTAATTACCACTAATTATGGGGAGGCTGCCCCATAATTTCTGTAATGTGTCTACTGGTACAGGTCACTTGGGTAATAATGGTAGGATCTGAGTCAAGGTTCTCTCACTCTACAACCAATTCTTTTTTCTAGGTCTTGAATGCTGGATTAAAAAATCTGTATCATAGAAAAGCACTATATAAGGAATCAACAGACTGGCCTCAGCTATTGGACTATTGTGTGACCTTGATAAATCCCTAAAAGATCTGTAAAGCTGAGAGGGCTAGTTGCGGAAGGGGAGGTGGTGCAGACAAGGAATCAAGAGGTGTTCCTGCAAACTTTTTGAGTCAGCATTAGGCCCTGTTAGATGCAGAGCTCTTGTTGGTTTTTTGGGGCCATCAGCTAAGTGAGTGGATTTTTCCTTTAGGTTTATAGGGCAGAGCAGCAATTCTGGAAACACTGCTGCAGAAGAAAGAAGCAAGAACCCCATATATCAAAGGCTAAGAATTGGAAGGGGTGTATGGGGTAAAGTAAGTTCCCCCAAAAAAACCTCCTTCCCCATCTCAGCACAGTAGGCAGGGCTAGTTCTCCCCTTGTGGCTCTCAGCTCTCTCCTTAGAACCATGAAGAAAACATCCAAGCTATTCTTAGGTCTATGCAGCCTCCCCATAATTAGCAGTAATTAATACAAGCCTCATTGCCCTCAAGGAAATGGAACTTCACAGGGGGTTGGCTTCAGGAGCTCCCACCCCCACCCCCACCCCCATCTGCCCATAAGGCAGTCTTTCTGAGTGGCTAGCTTCCTGCCTGATTGGCCTAGGGTTCTTCTAAGCTCCTGGGAGCTGGCCAGAAAACCCTGTATACAGATCCAGCCTGAGCCTTCAACCTGGCCCCATGATGAATCCTAACTTAAGTGAAAATAAACCCCTCTTCCAGAGCCCTTCAGCAGAATTTCTTAACCTCAGATCTACAGACAGACTTCATGAGGTCTTGGATGGGAACAAAAAAGTTATATCTTTATTTTTACTAACCTCCAAGTGAAATTTACTATTTCTTTGAATTATGAGTAATAGGGAACAATATTCTGAGGAATCTGCAAAATTTTTCAGATTGTCAAAGGGGTCACAAAAATGTGAAAAGCCTCTGCTTTAGAGTGACCCCAGTCTCTGGGTCTGGCCTTAGTCTTAATCTTAAATACTAGACTGAGTTCTGACTCCAGCTAGAGACAAGTGTGGAATTCTAGAACTAGAACTAGTTCTAGGAGTAGCCTTAGATAATCCTTCTCAATTTACATGTGGGTAATTAAAAACCATAAAATAATCCAGGTCACATAGTGAGGTGGCAGAACCCAGACTAGGCTCTTTCCACAGGATACATAAGGAAGAATAATTCCCTTGTGTCATTAGTGAACATATTTCTGGATGTGCGTAGGAGAGGTTAGAACAGAGATCCTTAACTGAGATCTATGAATTTGGAAAATTTCATCTTTATTTTTGCTAACCTCTAACTGAAATTTAGCATTTTCCCCAATTATAATGTAACAAAAAAATGCTAATAAGGGGTTCATTGGCTTCTCAGAATGCCAAAGGGACCAAGTGAGATATGATGGAAAGATCCGTTGGCTGGAACTTCGGAGAACTGGATTATAATTCTAAACATAGGAATCTAAGATGGTCACTTCGGAAGAAAAATTCTAAGGAAACCCCTACTTAACACTAACTCTAAATTTTGACTCCTTATTCCCAGGCAAGAGGATGAGAGAGAGAAGAGTAAACCAGTGGGTTGACTAAGACTCTTAAAACATTGTGCTCTCAGGGCAGCTAGATGGTGCAGTGGATAGAGCACCAGCCTTGAAGTCAGGAGAACCTGAGTTCAAATCTGACCTCAGATACTTAACACTTAATAGCTGTGTGACCTTGGGCAAGTCACGATCCCAATTGCCTTGCCAAAAAAAAAAAAAAAAAAAATCACACATAGAACTTAATATGGTCTCTCTCTCTCCTTGGGTTCAAGATTCAACCAGGTCAGTTTTGGGACTCCCTATGAACACAGTGTAAATCATCAATTTCTCTTTGGGCTCTATAAAACTGAATTTGACCCTAACCTATAGCATGTATCCCAGGAATTCTTGGTGAAAGACTGGATGGGTGGGGGTGCCATGTGCAAAAACTCTGTGCTTCTTGGAGAAAACAGACCACTAACAAAAGGTCATTTTGCCTGTGAACTTTGGTAGAGTGGGCAATGGATAAAAAAGGGGAGAGAGAAGAATAGCCTAACCTTCCCAATATTCACAGCAGAACCAAATGGACTAGACTGAAGGCTCTTGAGCCAAAGCAATCTCAGCACCTGGACAGCTCCCACCGAGCAGCTTCACAGTGTTCTGGCAGATAATGCAGGGCCAATGCAGGTCTCTGAAATTCTAACAAAGTAGTTTTGCTCAACTGTAAGTTGTTTTTTTGTTTTTAAATTGGAAGGTACTATGGGGAGTGGAGGAGGGAGAAAACAAAAGGCACAATTTTTTTTAAAAGAAGCCTAAAATCCTTATAGTCATAGATTGAAAGCTAGAAAGGATCATGATGGCTATCAAGTTTAACCCCCTCATTTTATAGACCCCAGAAAACTGAGGTACAGAGAAGTTAAATCACTTGCTCAGGGTTACATAGTTAAGTCTCTGAAGTGGTATTTTGCCCACCATTCTATTTCTGTGCATGGGAACTTCAGGGGCTTGACAACTAACTAATATAGGGCCTGATGTCTATTAGGCACTAAATCAATAATTGTTGATTGATTTGCCTCCCAAGCGTAGTTCTAGAGAAGCTTTTGAAAGGGGAATCAGGAGATCTTGGTTCAGTTCCAGATCTGAGTAAATCTCCCTCCCCTCTGGATCCGTTTCCCCATCCATAAGATTAAGGTGGTTGGTCTGGATATTTAAGGTTACCATGTACTGAAAACAATGTAGGATTTGGACCTGGCTTCAAATCTTGGTTCTTCTTTCTTTCTTGTTCTTCAGTTTCCTCATCTGTACAATGAAAAAATTGGACTAGGTAACCTCTTAGGCTTCATATCAGCTCTAAATCTACAACCTTATGGTTCTCCAAGTTTCCTTTTGGCACTAGATCCTAAGCCTTCATGTCATGATCCTAAGTCTTGTCTCATCTTGGAACTTTGGTTTCTTCATCCACAGATGAAGATACCCAGCCCTGCCTCCCTTGGAGAGTCACTGTGGGAATCAAATAAGGTGCTGTAAGCACACCATGAACACATACCTAGCTCCTTTAGAGTAAACCCTCATTTTTCGCTCTTCTCTGACAGTGACATTTGAAGAATGTGCATGTGACAGCTTGAGTTGACCTGAGCCCAAAATTACTATGTCATCACCCAATGAAACAACAGGTATTGTAGGGGGAGTGATGAAGAGGAAGGTCAAGAATCACCACAGTAATAGAAATACCTCATCTAACTTTGCTAGATTATCATTACATCTATTATATCCTGCCTGGTGTAGAAGATTATGAGTTTGAAGACCTATATTAAAGGCCCTTCTTAGTCATTAATTTGTCATATAATCTTGTACCTGCTCCTTCATGTCTCAGAATTTTGGTTTACCCTTCTATGAATTAGAGAGAATGATTCCTCCCCCACCCCCATCTGCCTCAAAGTGTTCCTGGGAGGATTTTACAAAGTGAATGTCTTGCTATCAAATAAAAGCATTTGGTAGAGTGAAGGGAAGAGTTGGAGAGGGAGAGGGAGTTCTGAGATCAGAGCAGGCAGTCCTGGAGAGGTAGGATTTAAGCTGGGCCTTAGCTGATGGGTAGGATTGGTTAGACTGAGAAAGGAAGAAAGTTCCTTATGGGAAAGGGATAGGAATGAGCCTGGTGTAAGAGGCAATGGAAGCTTATTTGCCCTTTCTTCCAAATTGGCACCTATCATGGGTATCCAGAATGCCTAGAGGCTGCTTTTTAGTACAGTGGATAGAAAGTTGGACGTGAAGTCAGGAAAAGCGGAGTTAAAATATGGCCTCAGACACTTAATTAAACTGTGTTATTGGTTAAATAACTTAACCTCTGCCTCAGTTTCCTTAATGGTAAAATAGGGACACCTACATCATAGGATTGTTGTGAGGATCAAATGAGATAATATTTGTAAGTCCTTAGCCAGTGCTTGGCTTAGTATAGGCACTTAATAAATGCTTATTGCTTCCCTTCTCCTTTTCTGAGGACCATGTGCCAAGGAATGCTGAGACTAGAACATAGAGTCTGAATCACAGACTTCCCACTCTTTCAGGACATCAGCAGAATGGTGTTTACTTTCTCCTCTCTGGGCTGAGGTCCTTGAAGGTCAGCCTTGGGATTCAAGTGAAAATTCGAGGCTGGGAAGAATAGGGGGCGGAGTGTCAGTAAGTGGGCAAAGAAATAAGAAATGAAAGGAAGAGTAGGAGATATAGAGAGATACAGAAAGAGCTATAAAAAGCCTGAGAGCCAAACAAAAGAGAGGGATAGAGATTAAGACAGAAATAACTGCAAAAGAAAGGCCAAGAGAGGAAGTTCAAGTTGACTTAGACAACATCTCAGATCCTTTCCAATTTTCCAATGGAGGCAAATTGCCTCCATTGCCTCTTACACCAGGCTCATTCCTATCCCTTTCCCATAAGGAACTTTCTTCCTCTCTCAGTCTAACCAATCCTACCCATCAGCTAAGGCCCAGCTTAAATTCTACCTCTCCTAAATCTCTGATTTAATGATTCTGTGAATGTATACAAAGTATCCTATAACCATAAAACATTAGTAATTATTATTGATAAATTCAAATTCCTGTGGAATGAATTCTTTCTATGCCCTCACTTAGAGTCACTTAGGCTCTATTTGAACAACTTCAGTGATGAGGAGCTCATTATCTCTTGAGACAGTCCATGACACTTTTGGAAAGCTCTCATGAGGGAATTTTTCTTACATTGAGCTTAAATGTTTTCTCTTTGTTCCTAGTTTTGTCCTCTCAATCTAAAGAGAAGTCTAATTCTCCACCCCTTAAGCACAAATAGTACTTGAAAATTTGAAGATGGGCACCCTGTTTCATTCTCTTCCCTAGACTAACTACCCTCAATTTCTTCATCTGATCTTAGATGGAATGATATGGAGGTCCTTTGACTGCCCTCGTCACACTCTTCTGAATTTGCTCCATTTTGTCTTTGTCCTTCAGAGCAGGGCTCATTTCCCACCCTGTCCCTAACCTCTTCTTCCTGGGATAAACATCCCCAGGTCTATTAGATGGTAGTTTCTATAGATTGGTCTCTAGCAGTTCTCATAAAACTTGCCAACTTACATAGTGATACTACCTAACTTCTTTGGTATATTTTTAGTATAGTATGATTTTGTTTTTTCATAAGGATTAGCACTAAATTTTTTTGGGGAGGAGGCAATTAGGAATAAGTGATCACTGTCCATGGTCACCTAGTTAGTGTCTATGCTGTATTTGAATTTAGGTACTCCTTACTCCAGGGAGTATTCATAGTGCTCTATGCTCTATGCACTGTATCACCTAGCTGCCCCTATGAGCACTAAATAATCAGTCAGTCAATCACTGGCAGGGAAGCCTGCCAAACACACTAGTACCAAAAGTTGCAGAGTAGTAAATGCTGTTACTTGGAGCACAACTGAAATTCTAAACTCTTGTCCTGGACAGAGTCCTTATTGTATTTCCAGGCTGAGCTCCATTCCCACCAACTGAAATGAGCTTTGTCGGGGGAAGAGGCAGTGATATGTTAGTAAATATTTAATAACTGGCCATCTTATTTTCTCATGCTATGTTTTTAAGTTTAATCTATATTAGTAATATTTTTATCACTTTCTTAAGTATAGGGAATCAACAAAATATTAAATCAAGTATTTGCTCATTTTAAAACTATTCCAGGAAGCAGTGTCCCTTTAAATCATGTACTCTGGAAGGACAAACATAGCCTGGTGTGATAAGAAAAGCTCTGATCTGAATTGCTGGAGGGGCTCTTGGAAGACAGGTATACTAATGCACTGTTAACAGAGCTGGAAATTGATCAAACCATTCTGCAAAGTAATTTGGAACTGGGCTCAAAAAGTCACTAAACTGTATATCCTTTGACTTAGCAATACCACTGGTAAAGATTAAAGAAATCAAAGAGATTTTAAGTCCCAAAGAGATCCCAGGAATAGGGAAAAGACAATATTAGAGTAGCACTTAGAGTAGCATTTTTTTTTATTGTAGCAAAGAACTGGAAATGAACTAGATACTTTTTAACGGGGGAATGGTTGAACAAATCATGGTATATAATATAACAAAATGTTTCAATTTTGTGCAACAAGAAATGATGAAAAAGATAGATTTAGAAACACTGGGGAAGACTCACATAAACTGATGCAGAGTGAAGTGAGTAGAACCAGGAGAACATTAATACAATGATCTCAGCATTGTAAATGAAAACAACATTGAAGACTTAAGAACTCTTATCAATGCAATGACCAGTCATATTTCCAGAAGATTGATAAAGTATGTCAGCTATTTCCTAATAGAAAGAGGATGGATTGCAGGTATAGAATGAAATCTTATCTTCAGATGTGACCAACTAAACAAATCCTATGGAACTCATCAAATTTGTTGAAATTACAGATTTATAAAACATAGAGCTTCTAGAGACATTGGATATTATCTAGTTCAGTGATCCTTAACCTTTGTTGTGTCCTTGACCCCTTGGGCAATCTGGGAAAGTTTATGGCCCCCTTCTTAGAACAATGCTTTTAAATACATAAAATACATAGGATTACAAAGGAAACCAAAGTTTAGTGAAGTTAAAAGTATAATTTTTCCTATCCAGGTTCAAGGATCCCTTGAAATATTTCTGTTAATCCAGGTTAAAAACTCCTTATTTAGATACATAAGAGATTAAACCAATTCAAGATCCCTTTGACTAATCAAGATGCTCTTAAAATTGCAAATATTTCTGAAAGAGTTAAGATGGGCTCTTAGTCACTTTTTAATATGAATTCCTTTGATCAGACTGCTTTCTTAATATTTAGTTGGGAACTGGAGTGAGGAATGAATGGGAGAACTGCTTGGGAGAGGAAGAGTAGGAGCTTGAGGAGGATAAAAGATTCTAAAGAAAGCAAGGGAACCCTGCTCTCTACTTTCCTCCCCCTCCCCCTTAGAGATTATAGGCCCAGAAACTCTCAGTTGGGGCAGGTGGCTAATTATCTCAACATACAGGTGTAAGCCCCAGGTAGAGGGGAAAATGGCAAAAAGCAAAACTTGAGACCCTAAAATCTGGCTTAAATCTGAAACTCCCATTTGAGTCAGTCAGGAGGAGAGAGATAGTTGGATCTGCATGGCATAGCTTCCAAACCAGGATCAGAGAAGTCAATAAAGGGTAGTGGAAGGAGCCTGGATTTGCACTTAGAGGCTATAGGTTCAAACTCTTGCTCTTCTACTCATTACTCCTATGACCTAAATCACTCTTAGACTTGCTTGGTCTCTTTTGCCTCATCTTTAAAACGAGGGGATTGGATTAGATGATCTCCAAGGACTCCTTTTAACTTTAAAGCCTATGAACATTGCTTCAAAAGCTGCATTTTTTCAAGCCACTCAGCTCCTTTTCAAGGTGAAGGACTTTTTTTGGTGGGGGGAGAGGAGAACAGGCTAACCAATTCCTTGGAGTAGGACAACAGAGGACTTTCCAACCCCATTAAAGAGCTCAGAGAGTCCCTCAGGAGGCCATCAAATTACTTTTTTATGCTCTCAGCATCTTCACTTTGGAACAAAGAATAATCCATCCTCATGGGCTGTTCCCAATCTTTAATACTTTTGTATCCCCTGGAAAAAGCAACTTGGATGAAATCTATTATCATCTTTCCTTTGTTGGCCTTGAACCAACATCTTTTCTGTCCTGAGGGACAGACCGCACAGGACCTGATTAGTAGAAAATGGTGAAGATGAGGAATTGAGAGAAATGTGGGAAGATCTGTAAGAACTTGTGTCTTACACAAATGAGGAAAAGCAAGAGAACAGCTAATATTTGGCTAGAACTTACAGGTTTGCAAAGCATTTTGCATATAACTCATTTGATCCTCACAACAACCTTGAAAGATGGGTTATTTTTATCCCATTTAAGAAACTGAGGCATAGAGAAGTTAAGTAATTTGCACAGGATCACAACTCTAGGAAATATCTCAGGCAGGATTTGAACTCAGGTTTTCTTGATTTCAAGTCTATTGATCTATTCATTATACTATTGATCTGTAGAGACACAGTGAGTTCAGTCATGAAAATGAAAGATTATGGAAAAGAAGTGAACTCTGAGCAAATGGAAAAATCATTGAAGACTCTGGTCAAGAGATAATTAAATATACCTTTGTTTGAAAAGTGGAAAATGTCAGGGAAAGTTTCTGCATCGATTTTTTTTTTTGCAAATTTTTATTTGTCACAATGGAAGCTAGGGAAGGAACAGACATTTATCAAATACACACCATGTTTAGCCACTATGCTAAGCACTTTACAAGTATATTATCATTTGATCCTCACAATAACCCCTTGAGATATGCACTAATGTTAGTCTCATTTTCCAGTTGAGGAAATTAAGTGATTTGTCCCTCATCTCATAGCTAGAAAGTGTCTGAAGCTAGATTTGACTTAGGCCTTCCTGACTCTAAGCCCAGTTATTCTGTCAACATGTCACACAGCTGCCTCTAGAGAGTGTGGGAAAGGGTGGGGAAATGACTGATTCAAAGGCAGAAGAAATCAACAAAATAAGATTTTTTTAATACAAAGAGGCCATGCTGGTTCACGCGAAACAATGTTTTACATGACTTCACATACATAATTAACGTGTTGCTTGTTGTATCAAGGGGGAGGGGAAGGACAGAATTTAGAACACACAATTTTTAAAAATGAATGTTAAAATTTTTAGAAAATATAATTGTGAAACAGTTAAACAAAGAAAGAGAAAAGCTGGACTTGGAGACAGGATCCCTGGGTTTGAATCCTTATTCCAACACTTAATAATATTGTAACTTTTTGCATATATTATTTCATCTCTGTGACCCTCAGTTTCATCATCTGCAATATGGGAATGTAACACTTTTATAAGTACCTGGAAAGAGTTCTTTGAAGAAGGATTTTGCCAGTTTAAAGTACTATAAAAAGTGAGCCAATAGCTTCAGTTTCCTCTGATAATCTATGCCGTGGTAATCTCCCAGGATTGTTGTCAGAGAGGATACTTTGAAAGTCACAGATCCAATTTTTATAGCTGTTCATAATTCACACCACATTTTCACTCTACAATTCATTAAACAATATTTGTTAAATGTCTAGAATGTGCCAGGCACTGAGGACTACAAAGAAAAATTTCTAAAATAACCCCTGACTTTTTTACATTCTATTATCCTGTCTATATTTCAGGGCACCCTCTCTTCCTCTCCTAAGCAGCTTTTTTTGCTCAAAATTTGCCTCTTCCTACTCATAACATCCAGCAAAATAAAAATTAAACCTATGTCCATTCATTCATTGCCAAGGTTCTCAATTAGATGTTAAGAAAACAGCCCTTTATTGAGTAAAGGGAAAAGGAAAAAAATTTTCACTCCTTGTTTTAGTGCTGATGTGTAGATGGCATTTGTCGGTGGAAAGTCATATGAAGTGGGTAAGAGAAAATATCATTATTCTCATTTTACCGATGAAGTAATTGAGATTCATACATGTCCAAAGTCACACTGTTAATAAATTTGATTGGAACTCAAACCCAGGTTCTCTCAATCCGTATCTATAATTTTTCCATTAACATACTACCTCTCAACAAGCATTATTAGTTTGCCTTGAATTTAGACTGCCTCTCTAAAAAGAGATTTTTTTAAAGGAAAGAGATTATACTAATTTATACTGCACCTAAGACCAGAACAGTTAAATAAAAATATTACAGATCACACTCAGATTTCATAGAAGTTAGACTTGGAAAACAATTAGTGAAATCTATACTCAGCCGAATCCAGGAATGTGAAAAAATCTGTATACTATTTACAAGTAAATTGATCTTGTTGGTGTTGTTCATTTCTTTGCTAAAGTCCTCCTTCATGTTTTCTGGTGGCACAGAGGTGGTGTTGGGGTAATGGGGTCTATGTCCAGAGAATAAGGCTCTGGCAGGTCCTATGCCAAATTGAGAAGCATTTAAGTCCCTACTATATGTGAGGCACTGTGCTAAGTGCTGAAGATACAAAGAAAGGCAAATATAGTCCCTGCTCTCAAGAAGCTCAAATCTAATGGGGGATACAACCTACAAATTTATATAAACAACATATATACAGGATAACTTGGAGGTACTTTCAGAAGAAAAGTATCAGCATTAAAGGAAAATTATAATGGCTTCTTGTAGAAGGCAGGATTTTAGCTTGAAGGAAAACAGAACATGAGAAGTGAAGAGACAAGCAGGGAGAACACTCCAGGCATGGGAGCTGGCTGGCCAGGAGTCAGAGATGGAGGGTCTTGTGCAAGAAGCACCAAGCAGGCCAGTGTCATTGGATGGGAGAGTAAAGTATAAGAAGACTAGAAATATAGGAAGGCCCCACATAATAATAATAATAATAATAATAATAGCTTTCAAAGTCCAACAGAGAATTTAATATTTGATCCTGGAGGTGATGTCAAACTATAAAGTCTTCATGGATCCAAGATGAACCATATGTCTGCTCTTCAAGGCTCAGCTAAATTCAATGCAGAGAGGCCCATCACCAGAGAGTTGGCCACCACAAGGCATTTCCAGCAATTCCTGAAGCCCATTTCATAAAGTGGAAGGACTTGGATCTTGCTATTCTGCATAGATGATATTTGATCTCCCATATCTAGTACTTTGCACAGATTGCCCTTTAGGCCTCTCATTTCTACTTCTGAGAACCCCTGGCCCACCTTCCTTGAAAGGTTAGCTCAAATGCTATGTCCTCCATGAAGCCTTTCTTCATCTCCTTAGCTGCTGGTGCTTCCTCCCCTCCCCAAATATATTTGCTTTGTATACATCTGTTATATATTTTGCATATATGCATCTTAGCTTCCTTCTTCCATAGAAACTAACTGTTTCATTTCTGACTGAGCATCTCCATTATCTAGAGTCATGTTTACTGATTGACATGTAGAAGAAAATTAATAAATACTCTTTGATTGATGGATGGATAGAGGGAAGACACATAGATCCATGATCCTGACTCATAAGATCACAAATTAAGAGTGGGAAAAGATTATAGAAGTCATTGAGATCAGTTTCCTTACTTTATAAATGGGGTAACTTGCCCATAGGTAATAATTCCAAATATATTGCTTTTTCTACTATTCTCTGCTTCTTCCTTTGATATATTGATATGCTCTTAAAGTACTATAGAAATGTAGAATTATTATTATTCATTTCATAGGTTTCCATGGCCAAAGAACTCATCAGCTAGTAGCCAACATGCTTGGCTGAGTGCCTTTCCATATTGAGCTGGAGTAATCTTGAGATTGCAGATTCAGTCTGTTGCCAGTACTGAATTTAGAGGGATATCATCCAGAAAATGCATTAATGAAAAAGGGGGCCAGCTGGTCATGCAATAAGAGAGAAGGTTAACAGAAGTATGACTCAAGGAATGCATTGATACTCATTGGCTTTGGAGTCAGAAAACCTAGGTTCAGATTTAACTCTTAACATTTATAGCCTTATTAAGTCTTGGCTTTGCCACTACTTCATTGTATGGCCCCGGAGAGTTACTTATACCTTTCTCAGTGACAATTTCCCTGTCTTTAAAATGAAAGGGTTGGACTAGATGGCTTCTATGATCCTATGAAATGTAAAGGGTCTCAATCTAGCCTGTTGGCTAGAGAAACTGGAGAATATTTCTGGTCGGGCATGAATGAAAATTGCTCAGAATGAGCAGGTATAGGTAAAGCATGATCTATACTTATGGAAGAAATATCCATCGAACTGATTTATTATTATTGAAAGACTCAATTCAAAGACTTGCTCTTGTTTCTCTTGATCAATTTCTGATTATTTTCCACTGAAATTTCATTCTTGAGTCAGAATGTCAGAGCTAGAGAGGCATAGCAACTGGGCTTAGGTGATTTCCTTAAAAGAGGCAACACCTGAATGAGGAAACTCCTCTCTGCCAATGAAAACTGGTGCCTCCTCACACCTAATTCCCAGGACACTGAGACTCAATGACTTTCCTAAAGCCACACAGCCAGTACAGAGTTTAGGAGGTAGCACTTGAAAACTGTGATTTTCTGACTCTAAATTCAGCTTTTTTAATCAGATTGCCACAATGTCCCCTTTAGGGGCAAAACTAGAAAGGACTTTAAATTACAGTTAGTCTAACTCTTTCATTTTACAGAGAGTGAAACTAAGTCCCAGGCTGGGGAAATGTCTAACTCATAATAACAGAGAAAGTCAGTGGCAGAACCAGAATTAGAACCCAGGTTTCTAACCACTGGATTTTACTTATAGCACAGAAACTGTTTGGGTCTAAGGAGCTTATCTCTGGAGGGTCCCATTAATCTTTATTCAAAACTGCCATGAAATCTACTCAAGCCTGTTTAATATTCTGCTTGGGAAAGCTTAGAGGAAAATAAAATATTTATCAGTGGCTGGTGGTTTGCGGAGGCCATTAACAATGCTATACCTCCCTCTGCCTGGGAATCTAATTGCCTTCATTGTCCCATATTTGGCTTCATGGAACGGAAAAATAACTTTCCAAGCTAATGGCTCAGGATGAGCCCAGCCTTGTCACTTCAATTCAATTCAACAAACATTTATTAAATACCTACTATGTGCCAGAGCACTGGGGAATGAAAAGATGAAAATGAAACAGTCCATTCCTTTCTCTTAAGGGACTTTCATCTTATGTGAGGATGGAAAGGGGAGCTTATACCTCTTACCCTCCATAGAAAGTAAGCTCCTTGAAAGCAAGGACTGTTTGCATGTTTGTGCACATACCTGGCACATAATGGCTCCTAAAATAATTCTTGAATTGAACACACACACAGATAGGGAAACAAAATAATTTTTAGAAGAGAGAGAATAGTTATAACTGGGGGAGAGAGTGTCAGAAAAGTTCTCAAATGGGAAAAATGGCACCTGAGATATACTTTGAAGGAAGTTAGTAATTCTAAGAGGTGGAGGTAAGGAAGGAGTACATTTCAGACATACCAGTGAAAAGGTATGGAGAAAGTAGGAGTTGGAATAGCATGTTTAGAAAATAGTGGGTTACTTTGACTGGAATGGATATTGTATGAAAGGCAGTAATGTTAGGAACCAGATTATGAAAAGCCAATTAAATGACAGGCTGGGGATTTTGAATTTATCCCCAAAGCAATAGGGATCCATGGAAACTTTGTGAGTAGTAGAATGGCACAGCCATATACATATATATATATATATATATATATATATATACACGCATACACATATATATTACAAGAATATTAGGTTGGCAACTTTACAAAGTGGAGAAAGGAGAGACTGGAGGTAGGAAAACCTTTCTTTTCTGCCTTCTAGCTCCAATTTTTTTCATGTGGAAAGAGTATCTAGTCTGGTGTTCTCCCTCCCTCTCTCCCTCCCTTTCTCTCTTCCTCTCTCCCTCCTTCCCTCTTTTTCTATCTCTGTCTGTTTCTCTCTCTCTCTGTCTCTGTCTCTCTCTGTCTCTCTCTCTCTCTCTCTCTCTTTCTCTCTCTCTCTCTCTCTCTCTTCAGACACTTAATATACTAGCTGTGTGACCCTGAGCAAGACACTTAACCCTAACTGCCTCACCAAAAACAAAAAAGGGAAAGAAAATAAAAACGAAGACCATAATAATGATGATGATAATTATACTGCCTCTTTGTTATGAAGGCTACACGGATATTGCATTAAGTACCAGAGTTGTGATTTCAGGGGCAGGGAATCCTGAATGAGGAACCTCTACCAGGAAGTACACTGATGGTTTAACACACTTGCCAGGATGTGTCTGTGGCAGAACTTGACCCCAGTTCTGCAGGGCTCAAGAGGCATCTCTCCATCCATCCATTCAGCTGCTCTCATGAATGACAATTACTTCCCCTCTCTAGGAAAAGGCTAGATGGAGGGAGTGGCAAGTGGGAAGTGGGGAAAGCTGGGGAGCCTAAGACAAGACAAGCCAGCCCCAGGCAAAATTTAGAAGTAAGTGATTTTGTCTGTGTTCTCTCCTTTGCTTTCTAAAACTGACACTTTTTATCTGATTTCTTGGCATTTCCAGGAATCTAGAGTTATTTGTCTCCCAGCGGAAAGCAGTCTAAGTGAACAACAGTTTTTAATCCAAGCTGGGGCAATAAAGGCAGGCTGGAAAAGTTCTTTTCTCATTGGAATATTAATTATTCTTTTTGGATGATTACCCCTCCCAAATGCATAGGGGGTTGCTTTTTCTTTCATAAGGGGTTATCACATCTGTACTTAGCATCAGATGATTCAGAGATGGATTGAAGAACCTTAGAAATCACCCCTCCTGTCCCCACCAACTTTACGGTGGATACCGAGGACAGAATTGGTTAAAGGACTTGCCTAAAGTCACACAGATGGTAAATGGCAGAGCCAGTTCAAATCTTGCTTCTGCCATTTTCAACCTATGTGATGTTGGGCAAGTTATTCAGACTCTCAGCCTCAGTTTCCTTCTCTGTAAAATGAGGATGATAACTTTGGTACTACCTACATTACAGGGTTGTCATAAATAAATTCAACAGTAAAGCTCATTGTGGTACTATAGAAATATGAGGCTATTATTATTATGGTTGCCCCATACTCATATGAGCGGACCCCTTCCCTACACAAAATGGTGTTCGGTAAAACTGGCAGACAGAGCAAAAGCATTTTCAAGGATTTGGCCCATTAAGCCTCTTGTCAAGCTCTAAAAAAGATCACAGGCCCCGTTTCCCAGAAGCCTCTTCGCCTAGGGCCTGACTGCCAACGAATGACTGCTGAGGCCTGGATAATGACTGAGACTTCCTACAGTGTGTGTGCTTGACCAAGGGCTTGGCTCTCTGGCTGACTGTCTGGCTCCATCCCCGGCCCAGACAGGTAGGGCAGGGCACCGTGCAGGCATTCGTGCCTGAAGTCTGTCCCTGAACCTTTCTTTCAACCTCCAGCCGCACTTGTCAGGGAAGGGCCGAAGCCCAGCCACTCACTCCAGAGATGAATGCTCTCATTAGGCAAGAGGGGAAACTGAGGTCCAGGGAAAAGCAAGGTCACACAAGGAGGCATTTCTCCCCCCGCTCTCTGCTTTTCCTCTTTTACTGGCAACCGTCTTGCTGGCAAAACAGAGGCCTGAGGCTCCCAGCCCAGGTTCTCTGGCTGCGGCTGCGCTGACATCCAGTCTAGTGGCTGGCTGAGCCAGGCATAATGTGGCCCCGGAGGACCCATGGTCGCTAATTAGCACTTAATTAAGCACCTTGGAGATACAAATAAGAATCTGAAGGCTGTGTATGGTTCTCAGACACCTCCCATTCTGCAAAAACATAGACACGGAGATACAAAACACTCACACACAGCACAACCGCCTAAGGGAAGATGTTATTTTTCATAATGTTAGCTGTGAAATCCCTTGGTCTTTGTGTAAAACTCTCTTCCTTCCTCCCTACCCTCACCACCTCCCTCTCCATCTGCCTGGTGCTCTCTGTCTGCTTGGCCTGGATCAGTGGGACCATCCCCTCTGCCAAGGCCATGGCCCAGGCTAAACCTGAATTTCAGAAGGTGCTTCAGGACCCTCTTCCCTTTCCCTGTTTCCCTCTTTCTTAGGTCAACTCAAAGTCAAGGACCACCCCTCACCCCTCACTCTGGCGTGAGACCTCTCTCCCCCTTATCTTGTTTTGTCAGACTCCTGGGGAAGTCTGTGTGTATACATACATACATACATACATATGCTTATATACATACATATACTTATATGTAATATATGTACATACACACACATATATATATATATATATATAAAATAAAAGATTAGGATTTTATGATCTTCAAATTCTCTTCTAGTTCTAAGAATCTGTGAGACTGACAGGTTTAAATGTTACTCCTACTTCTCAAGAAGCTTCACTAACTCCCTATTTTATCTAGGATAAAATACACACTTTATTACAATTTGGCTTCAACCTATTTTTTATGGACTGATTTCTCATTCCCCCTCATTTCATGTGTGAGTATTCCAGTCTAGCTGGCTTATTTGATATCCCTGGCCCATGGACTTCCACTTGTCCTTTCTGGGCCTTTACACTAAGCCCCCCTTCCCAAAGACCCCTGTGTGGTGGTGATCTCTCCGAGCCCAGTCCTGTTCAAGTAATCTCTGGTGCCTATGGAGAACTTAAGGACTTCAAGTGGATCTTATACCTGGGATCTCTCCTCTCCCCCTTTCCGCAGTCTTTGCCAATTGACATCTTCTTTCCCTTCAAAGCCCACCTCAGAGCAAATAAAAATAACGTTTCAACATCTCAAAGACATGTGGTTTTATCAGAGAGTGCTTCTTTAACCCATACAGATTATAGTCCTTGCAAGCCATATCAGATTGGCACAGTACAAAGCGGGTTGGGCTCAAATCTTGACTATTTATGTTTTAGTTTCATCAGCCTCTTTGTCACTGCATTTGAAATTTTCTCAGTAAACATACTGGAGTGATTTGCCACTTCCTTCTCCAGCCCATTTTACAGATGGGGAAACTGAGGCAAACAGGGCTAAATGATTTGCCTACAGGCACAGATAGTAAGTATCAGAACTCAGGAGGTTGAGACTTCCTGACAATAGGCCTGGAGCTCTATCCACTGCACCACATAATTGCCCTCAAATCTTGTCTATGATGCACATATTAGATTTAGAATCAAAGGACCAGAGTGCTAGCACAGAGTAAGTCAGTTCATCTCTTTGGGTTTCAATTTCCTCATTTTTAAAACAAAGATAATAAACCATGAGTGGCAGCAGGACCGAGCTGCAAAAAGGCAGGGCTTGGAGGGAGGAAGAGCTGGATTCTGGTCCTATCCTGGCTGGGTGATCCACTGCAAGTCGTCCAGCCTCTCCTTTCCCCAGACTGCCTATCTCTAAGCCTGTAGCACAATGGTGCAGACCTGTGTCTGGGAGTTCTCCTCCCGGGAGTTCTCCAAAAGATGACATCACAGGCCCACACCAAAATCAAAAGCAAACTCAGCAACCCCCAACCCCCATCCCCAATACCAATAACTGCATTGCCTGCTTCACGGGACTGAGAAAGTATTTTATAACCTTAAAGGTCGCTACAGACTAAGCAGAGTGTTTTTTATCAAACACACAAACTGAGACCTGGAAAAGACTTAATTTTAAAAGGGCCAAGGGCACTCACTGCATTCTGGGTCCGTTGTTTGACTTTTGTTCTGACACTGGATTTTGATGATTCTGGAGGAGAGATTAAGGCTGATCTCAGCCATTGCACAGATCTGCCTCTCTTACTGTACTTGTTGTTTTGCCCTTTGTTCTCAGAGAGGACCACAACATCAGGGAGTTGATGCCGTGATATGCACGTGAATTGGACTTAAGGGAGGGACCATTGGGCAGTCACCAGCTTCACTTTCCCCTCCAGAGCCATCTGGGTCCAGTGGCCAGGTATAGATCATGATGACTTTAGATGGCTCTGGATGCACTGGGAGACCTTGGTCTTTTTAAGCTAAATGGTTTTTAAACAGGTCAAATGAGGCAATTGAGGTAAAGAATCTCCTCTTTCACATAAATTGTTCATCCTCGTGATATCATTAGTCTTTGAGGATGATGAATAACAACAATAAACAGTAATAATAATTAGCATTTGTATTATGCTTTAAGGTTTGCAAGTGCTTTATAAATAGTAACTCATTTTTAATCTTCATAACAACTTAGGTAGGGGCTATTATCATTTTTTTTTTCAGACTAGCGGACGGAGGCATTTGAAGTTAAGTGACTTGCTTGGAGTCAAACAGCTAGTCTAAGACCAAATTTGTTGTTGTTTTTTTTCTTTTTATTATAACTTTTTATTGACAGAACCCATGCCAGGGTAATTTTTTACAACATTTTCCCTTGCACTCACTTCTGTTCGGATTTTTCCCCTCCCTCCCTCCACCCCTTCCCCTAGATGGTAAGCAGTCCTATATATGTTAAATATGCTAAAACCAAATTTGAACTCTTAGTTGTAACAACTGCTGCATTCTGGGTGGGGAGGATGATGACCCAAGTTCATCTCCTGGTGGCTGGCCTTAGCTGGCCTGGTCCTCAGAGAGCAGACATAATCTGTCTCCATGTTTACACTTGAGCGCTTTCTCTCTTAGTGGGAGTGGAGTTTTCACTCTCCAGACACAAAATAAGGTCCCATCGGTACCTTAGTGAGACATAGGAGGAGAAAAATAAGAATGAAAAACAGCAGCTCCCATTTTAGTAGCTCTTTAAAGGACACAAAGTGCTATTTTCAAAACATTCCTGTGAATACAAATATTATTATTCTAATTTCACAGATGAGGAACTTGAAGCCTTGAGAAGAAAAAGTATTTGCCCAAGATCACACATCAAAAATTGAGAAAGCCCTAATTTTCAGTCTAGCCATCCCTATCTCCCTGTAGGAGCTCAGGAATATATGATGGGTCTCTCCACTAGGATATTCTAGAGGTATGTGAAGTGTGAGCTAAAAGACAGACCTGAATTTGAATTTCAGTACTTTATTTCTTAGCTCTGTGACTCCATGGAATGCCATTCTTCTCCTTCGTCCCAGTTTCTTCCTAAGTACATGAAGGAGTTGGATAAGATGTCCTCTAAGGGGCTAAAATTCTGTGGTTCTATGATTCGAGGAGGTACGTGTTGTGCTGGGCCTCTGTAAGGACAGAATCCTAGGAGGATATGGTGAACAATCTATCGGGATTCCAGAGACCTCAAAGCAAGTTCCAGGGGACCAGTGAACACTGGAAGGCTGACCCTTTACCAACATGTCCTTGTACTGCCATTTTGGTCCATCCAGCTGTGCAGGTTGTCATGGAGACCCAGAACATCTGTCACCATTTTGCTGATTGCTCAGTGAGACCAGCCAGTGCAGTAATCCAGGATGAATACGCATGTGCACGTGTATGTCTGCACGTGTGTCTGTGTGTGTGCATATTCATGTGCATACGTGCTAGTTTGCAATATTTCCAAGGACTGCCTGGCACTGAGGGTCTCCCAAGATATTCTGAAATCTCCATCAGGGACGAGTTCTGTTCCTTGTTTTTCTGAGGTTCCCAGCCAGGCCGTGAGTGGCTGGACAGGCTGGGCAGCAAGCATCCCAGAAACCATTACAGGACCAGAGAAGGAGAATTTTATTTGCTAGTGCAAGGATTATGATTCCCATTTCTCAGATAAGGATTCTTAGAAAAGGAAAGGAACTAGTTGGATATTATAGATTTACTAAGTACTTTGAATTGTAAATACTATTATCCTTGATAAATAGATTTGGACTCAGAAAAGGGAAGAAACAGTCACAGAACTGGTAAACAGCAAATCTGAAATTCAGCTTCAGGGCTTTGGATTTTAAATCCAGAACACTTCCCATTTATTTATTTATTCCAAAACATTTTTTTTTAAGTATCTACTGTGATAGATCCTGGATATACAGAAGCAGAAAACAAAAATATCTCCTGCCCTCAAGAAGTTTAAAGTTTATTGAGGGAAACAACCTGTACAAGAATAAATCAAGAGATAAGACCTAGAAAGCAATACAACTTAATTGGCAGTGGGTAGGGGTAGAGAGGAACCAGTAAATAGGGAGTGAACAGGAAATGACTGCTTCAACAGTCTTAATGTAGTTTTAAGCTAATAAAGCTTTGCAGGATACTCTGCATATTGAGACACTTTTCTATTCATTATTTAGGGCTTTGTTTAACTAGTCAGCAACACCTGAGTTCAAATCTGGCCTCAGATACTCATTAGCTGCGTGAGCCTGAGCAAGTCACTAAACCCTGTTTGCCTCAGTTTCCTCATTTGTAAAATGATCTGGAGAAGGAAATGGGAAATCTCTCCAGTATCGCTGCCAAGAAAACCCCCAAGGGGGCTGCTTGAACTCACTGTAGTTTCTCTGAACTGTGTAGTGTAGACCATATCCCCATCCTGGGTCTCTCCGAAGGGCCCTTTCAGCTCTGATGTTCTATAAGTCTGTCATATCTATAGATTAAAAGTGTGCAGTGACAACATTTCAAAGGGCACCTAAGGGTCTTTGGTAGAAAAAGAGAATTGAATTTCAGGCAGGGATAATAATTTGTGTAGACCACAGCATAAGTTGGTTGAAGAGATAGCCATTAGCCCAGCGTTTTTACCATCGAATTAGCTGTCACAGCCACGGAGTTTCATTTGATTTTCCTGGTGGGACAACAGCTAGTAGTCCCCCTCTACTGAATACAGGTTATACCCGTGTAGCCCCAGATTCCGGGGTGGGGGTTGATGCTGACTTCCTCACCAAGGTCTGGTTTTGTTTCAGCAGTTTCTCAAAGATCTGCCATCTTTATCTTTTGATATCAGATCTCCTTCCTATAGCAGCTGCCAGGTATGAAGCTTTTCCCTCCTCCCTACCCCCACAACCCCACACAATGGCTTTTGGTCTCTCCTAAATGTCTGTGAATGTCAATGTTTACAGTAGATGAAAAGTCCCTTCTCTGTACTTCTGCTGCATTCCATAGGAAAAAGCTCTTTCCAAAGCCGAGAGACAATGGAGCTTGTTCCAGAATTATGGCACATTCCCAAAATCACAGAGCCGGACGGAAGGTTACCCCCCCCCCCCGCCCCCTTTCTTTGGAAGCTACCCAGTCCTATGCACACCTGAGACAAAATGCACTCCTAGACATCCCAGTTAAGTGATCATCCAGCCCCTGTTGGAAGATATCCAGTTATGGAGAACTCTCCCCCTCCCCTCCCAAAGCAGCCCATTCTGCTTGTTGACAACTCAGTGTTAAGATTTTTTTTTCTTATCTCAAGCCTAAATCTGCCTCCCTGCACCTTCCCTCCTCTCCCCCCTGCCCCTCTGGGGCCCAGCAGAACAAGTCTAATCTCTCTTCTGTATGACAGCCTTTCAAATACTTGAAGACAGCTAATCATGTCTATTACTCTTCCTCCCTTCCCCACGTCTTCTTTTTCTTCGGGCTGAACATGACTAGTTATTCCCTGCAGCAACTTGGGTGCCCTGGACGCTAGACTTCTTTCCATCCCAGACCTCCTGCTCTGGATAAATTCCAGCTTGTCAATGTCCTCCCCAAATGTGGCCCGGAACACAAGCATCCATATGCTGTCTGACCGGGCAGAGCCCAGTAGGGCTATCACCTCCCTGATTCTGGACGCCGTCACTCTCCTTGCAGCCTAAGATGGTGGCAGTTATTCTGGCTGCCAAATTCTTGGTAAGCAATCGTCCTGTCTCATACTCATTCCCCATTATGACAATACCTGACAGTGTGTGTTCACTATCTGCAAGCAGGGCAGGGGTAGGGAGGAGGGGAAAGGGGGTTGGTGAACAGGATAAGAGCAGATTTCTTGTTCCGCCATAGCACAGCAAGGACCCTCAAAGCCCCTCCCTCCTTACCTCCTCAATTAGTCCTGCTCTGAAATATCTTTCCATATTATCTACTCTAATCAACCAATGCAGGAAAATCTTGACTATTTGGAAAGCTCTTCCTTGTCACTGCCATCTCCTTTCTTCCCATCTTCAAGACTTAGCTCAAATCTTACCTTCTGTAGGAGGTCTTACTCTGTCCTATTCTCCTCCCCCTTACGCCTTCTCTCCGATATTATCTTTCATTTTTCTACGTATCTAGTTATTTATGTTTTCTACTTTATTAGAATGTAAGCTTTTTGAACATAGGGATTATTTCTGTTTTTCCTTGTGTCCTTAGTGCTTGGTGCAGTGTCTGGCACATAGTAATCCATAGTAATACAGTTATCTTTTCCACATTCTGATTTTCCCCATTTTGGTTTCAGTATATTGCAGGTTGCCATGAGAAATCAAATGGGAGTTTTGTGGAATAGGTAACATGCAAAAGGCAAATGATGACACGCAAAAAGTTTAGACACTCAGAAATGCATAAAATGTATGTATAGAATAGTATAATAATCAACATATTCTATCCTTTAATACCTTAATAATTCAGAGTTCTCTGGTACAAAGGGATGGTCAAAAATTTTTACATAAAGATTTTTCCACATCAAGGCAGGGTGCTTCTCCCCTAACCCCCACAATGTGAAAGGAATAACCTTTCATAGTAATGTTTATTGACTAACTGACTAACTAGCTGATCTTGGGCAAAATCCTTTTTCCCTCTTGTTTTGTTTCTCCAATCCATAAATTGAAGGGATTCAATTTCATAAACATTAAGTCCTCACTGGATTTGGAGTCGGGGAGCTGGGTTCAAATCCAATCTATAACAGTTATTGCCTATGCATATTTCCAAGCCTATTATCTATTCTAAGGGAGTCTAGATGGCCTCAGAGATCCCTTTCAACATTAAATCTATGTGGAAGGTATTATGTTACACACTAGAGATACAAAACCAAAATCAGTTCCTGCCCTCAAGGAGTTTACGTTCTATGGACCAGATATAATATGTACAGAAATAAATATAAAGCAATTAAAGGGAATTTTAAGAGGAGAAAGTTTTTAAAACTAAAGAGATTAGGAAAAGTATGAGGGATGGGAGCATCCAAACTGTGCTTTGAAGGGAGCCAAGGGAATTGTCTTTTCTGTGGAGATGAGAGGGAGGAAGGAGAACATGGCAGATGTGTGTGTGTGTGTGTGTGTGTGTGTGTATGTGTGTGTGTGTGTGTGTGAGAGAGAGAGAGAGAGAGAGAGAGAGAGAGAGAGAGACAGACAGAGAGAGGGACGCAGAGAGAAAGAGACAGAAAGAGATAGCAAGAGACAGAGGGAAACACAGAGAAAGACAGACAGAGACAGAGACAGAAAGAGAGAGAGAGGGAGAGGGAGAGGAAAAGAGAGGGAGAGAGGAGGGAGAGAGGAAAGGAGGAGGAAGGGAGAGAATCTGAGTAAAAGTGAAGAGGCAGAAGAACCATGTTGATTGGGGGAAGAGTGATAGGCCAATTTGGCTAACACAGAGAATATGGAGGGGGAAAGGGAGGTGGGAACCAATTTGTGGATCCTTCAAATAGTTTGAGTGTTTTGCATTTTATCCTAGAAGCATAGGGAACCATTGGAGATTTTTAACTGGAGGTTGGATGGTTTGATCTTTAAGGATCCTTGCAGACAATTTTCCAAGGAAGTTTAAAGCTGGCAAAGTGCAGAGGACAGAGTGGGACTGACCTTGGAGACAAAAGGTGTCACCCATAGCAGGTCACTTGCTCTCTCTGTGCCCCAGTTAGTCTCACTCATGAAATAGAAATAATATTCTGGGCCCATCCCATCTCACAAGGTTATAGCAGAGAAAGTACTTTGAACCCTGAAGAATTCCAGAAACATGTCCTATGGTTACTTTTTACTCATTCAATTCATTATAGACTTAGAAATCATGTCAATCCCCTTGTTTTTCACTTGAGTAAACTGAGATCTAAAGTTAGTGCCAGACAGAGGCAGTATCTGAACTCAGGACTTCCTGCCTCCAGGCCTAGTATCTTATGCACTATATCATACTGCTTCTTATGTGTGGGCAGAGCCTTGCTATTGAGGGAGAAAATAAAGTTTAGATAAGACTTGGCCCTAGTTTTGTATCTCCTTGCTAAAGCAAGGTGACTGGCACGAAGTAGGAGCTTAATAACTGACTGGTTATATTGGAGCTCATACTCTACAAGGAAGGATTTTAAAAAAAGGATAAAAGGATGTATTTATTTAATACTACAAATAACAATATAAAAGGGACATTTTAGGAGTAGAAAATGTTATGAAACCAGATGAGGGAGAAATCACTTTAAGGTACTTAGATATGATCTCTTTTTTCCCCACTATTAGTGTCATGATTTGCTTCTTTCCTGGCCACATTCGACTTAGAGTAACACTAGATTTGGAATCAGGAAGCTGATTTTACTTCACTAGCTCTATAGTTCCTCCCGGCTCTGGACCTTAATTTCCTGTTTTGTAAAATGGGGCTATTAATCACTGCCCTGTCTTCTTCTCATCGCTCTTGTGAAGTTCAAATAAGATAGTGGACATGAAATTCCTTCCTGTGCTATAAAGTATTTTATGATTCTAAACGGCCTGAACTTTGGCATGTCATTTAATCTCTTTGTGCCTCAGTTTACTCTTCTGTAGGGGGATGAATAAGGGGACTGGATTTGTGAGCTTCTAAAGACCTTTCCAGCTGCAAATCCAAGATCTTAATTTTAAAATTTAAAATTTTAAAATATTTTGTCACCATCATCACCATCATTATATCATCAGTATGTCATTTTCATGTCTAGCCTGCCAAGGCCATTTCTGTCTATGTGCTCACAAAAAAAGTGGTGATAGATAACATGGCATGGAAATTAATTCCCTGTGATTCTATTTTTCTTTTTAAACATATTCTGTAGGTTTTTACTTATTATGGAATAAATAGTATTTTTTTCCAATTACACATAAAGATAGCTTTGAAAATTAATTTTTAAAATGAGATTTTGAGTTTCAAATTTTTTTCTTTTTCCTTCCCTCCTATTGCCCTCAAAACAATAAGAAATTTGATATAGGTTTTACATTTGCAATCATGTAAACATATTTCCACATTAGTCATGTTGTGAAAGAAGAATCAGAACAAAAGGGAAAAGCTCCAAAACACAAAAAACAATAAAAAAGTAAAAATAGTATCTTTGATCTGCATTCAGAATTTGAGTTCTTTCTCTGGATGTGGATAGCATTTTCCATCCCTCATGAGTCTTTTGGAATTATCTTGGGTCATTATATTTCACAATGTTACTGTTATTGTGTAAAATGTTCTCCTAGTTCTGCTTACTTCACTCAGCATCAGTTCATGTTAAGTTTTTTTTAGATTTTTCTAAAATCCACCTGCTCATCATTTCTTATAGCACAGTAGTATTCCATTACATTCATATACCACTACTTGTTCAGCTACTCCTCAATTGATGGACATTCTCTCAATTTCTAATTCTTTTCCACCATAAAAAGAGTTGCTATAAATCCTTTTATACATGTAGGTCATTTCCCCTTTTTTATGATCTCTTTGAGATACAGACCTAGTAGTGGTGTTGCTGGATCAAAGTTTGATTGTCCTTTGGACATAGTACCAAATTGCTCTACAGAATGGTTGGATCCATTTACAACTCCACCAACAATGTATCAGTGTCCCAATTTTCTATGGTCTGGGATTCTTGAAACCAAACGGGACCGGGATATCACTGTCTCTGTTTCCAGCCTCCTTCTCTAGTTCTTACTCAAGACAGAGTAAAACTCCAGAGCCTAATCCTGGGTGGGCTGAACAGAGTGGAGCTCAACTCTTAGACATCCTTTTTGTCCCAATATCAGAGTTCTGGAGCTGAAAGGATCTCCTGGTCACCTAGCTCAATCTCCTTACTTTGCAGAGGAGGAGACTAAGATTGAGGGAGGTGTATGTCTTTATCCTGACAGTAAATTATCAGAGGCAGAATCTGAAGTCAGGGCCCCTACCCCAGAAACAGTGATTCCCATTATGCCATATTGTTATGTCTCAGGGCTCCTGGTCTTCCCCACAGCTGGCTTAGCTCCCCCATGCCAGCTACCGAGAAAACCAGCTTGTGGGTTTCCCCAGAGAAGGAGGGCCACCTCCCACGACCATCATGATCACAGAATTGCAGAATGCCAGCGTTGGCAAAAGCCTCAGAAGTTATCTAATCCAGTCAGTACCTGAGCTGGAATTCACTCTCCCATTGTCCTCAGCAAGTGGTCATTTGGTCTGGAGAACTGGCTGTCTCCCAAAGTAGCCTATTATACACAAGGGCAACTATCCGCTAGGACATTTCCCCCTTATATTGAGCTAATGTTCCCTTTTCCTTACATCCCCTGATGAGGATATCCTTTTATTCATTGGCCACAGCCCCGATTAGTGCATGGTGACCACCATAGCCCCAGGGTACAAAAAGGACTGACCTTGGGGACTGGCTTTGGCCAATGGCTAACTCCATAAATTAAGCTTTTTAATTTGAAGGCATTTCCTCTGTGTGTGTGTGTGTGTGTGCGTGTGTGTGCACAAGTGTGCTGACACAACCTGCCTCAAGCCAGAAATGTTCCAATGAGAGGCAGGGGAGAAGAATCCTAGACTGGGACTTATGGGTCTAACTATGCTCTTAACTACCTATTAAATCATGGACAAATCACTTCATAGAACACAGAGTTAGGAATATAAGACTTTGTAGGTCATCGAGTACCAAAAAACCATTTTACAGTTGGGGAAATAAAGGCAAACAAGTTAAGTGTTTTGCCCAGGACTATACAGCCAATGAATATCAGATCTTTCTGATCTCTTATCCAGTAAGCCACTGATCACGCTCTCTAGTTGGCTCTACTTCCCCTTTAAACCAAGGGAGTAAGACGAGGTGTGAGGTCTCTTTCGGTTGTAATATTCTATAGTCTGAAGTCCCTTTTGTCCCTGAAATTTTTTTCTATGTTCTATGTTCTTATGTTATAAGGTCCTTCCTAGCTCTAACATCCCATTGTTCCAATGTTCCATCTAGTTCTGACATTAATAAGTCTTTTTTTATAACACTTTTTTTAATGCAAGGGATTAAGTGACTTGCCCAGGGTCACACAGCTAGTAAGCAGGCCCTCCTGACTTGAGAACCAGTGCTGTATCCACTAAGCCATCTTGCTGCCCCATTAATAAGAGTCTTGACAATAAAGGCTTCGAAGCATAACTGATAGGAAGTCAGATTGAATCAGGGAGATGCACGTTCAAGCTCTGCCTCTGACATATACTGGTTATACAACTTTAGATAAGTTCTTAACATCTCAGGGTTAGAGACAACTCTCTAAATCTGTAAGTTGAAGAAGAATCGGCTATCTGCATTGGTAGAGAGAATATTCTTACTGGGAGTTCTTTACACCAATGGAAAGAGCTAGGAAATTAATTTAATCAACAATAATAGCATGCTAGTGTTTGCAAAGCAGTTTCCTCACAACTAGTACTACAAATGTTGTTATTGTTATATAGGAGAAGATGCTCAAGGTCACATAAGTCTATTTACTTAATTAGATTTTTTTTTAAAATTTCCTCCAGTAATCTTTAAAATAATTTTTTGCATTTATTTTTAAAACTTTGAGTTCTAGATTCTCTTCCTTTCTCCCACATCCAGCCTCCATTAAGAAAGCACATGTGAAGTTACACAAAATTACACAACTCTATAATATGTTGTCCCTTCTGACTTTAACCTTCCATGTCCATGTTCTGAGGACCCTTCTAGCTCCCAGCTATTTTTTATGTTTTTACAACTCTGAAAGAATTCCCTCAGTTCTTCTTGCCCCATCACTCCCAGCCCTAGGGCCAGCAGGCTCTGAACCAGAGTAGGGAAGAGTAGATGTCAATGTGAAAGCCCATGGAGCCTGGCCCAGCTACTAGTGGGCTTTCCTTTTCCCCATTGCCAAGCCACAGCCTTCCTGTTCCCTTTGGATTCAGTTCAAACTTTCACCACCTCCAGGAAGCCTTCCCAGATTACTCCCACCAGATCTTGCCTTTCTTTTGTAAATTCTTCCCCTGTTAGTACTAAGGTTGCTGTGTGGTTGGTAAGGAAAGAGTCCTGGGCTGGGATTCAAAACACCTGTATTTGATTTTTGGCTCTGAACATGTAAAGTTGGATAAGCCCTTCTCTGTTCTAGGTCACAGCCCCCTCTTTATGAAAAGGGGAGGCAAGTGCAGGGACAGGGCAGCATTTAGCTTTGGAAGAGGCCAGTGCACAAGCAGTGCAAAAAGTTCAAGAGTAGCTGCTTGTCCACACAGGGCGAAGTCCAAGGCACCCATGCATCTGTGCCATCTCGGGAACTAGTGAGTTCCTTCAACAGAGATTTTAGATAATGGCTGAATCCCGTGTCAGAAAGGTTGCAGATGGAAATCTTGCTCGGAAAGGCATTTGAATGTATCCTTTCTGGACCTAGCACTGGGCAAAGGGAGCTTTGCTTCAGGCACTGACATTTGGAGGGGAAAGCACTATCTTCTTGCTCCTTACCTCATAGTCTGTTAAAGAGGGTGTCAGGGAGGGAATAGTATGACATGCAGGTGAATTGGATTTAAGTGAGGGAGACTGTGCAAGGCACGGACCTCACTTTCTCCTCCAGAGTCCTCTGCTTCAACAATAATGCTTTGGATGCCAGAGAAGGGATTCTCTGACTCCCACCTCTCATGGAAGCTGCTGTGGAAGAGGGGGCTCAGGACAGGGCTGCCATACCCAATCTGTTCTTGAAATGGGACCCCTTCCCAACTCCATGATTGCACCCTCAGTCAAAATGAATGTCACCTCTGCCCCTCAACTGTTTTTGCTCAAAGTGAGAATATACTTAGTTACCGTTCTGTCCTGAGGTCCTGGCCCGGGCTGAGTTTCTATGAGTCTGAGCTATGTAAAAGCACCAACCTTCCCTCTTGGAGTCAAAGGACTTTCAACCCTGTTACTTATTGCCAAGTCACTTCCCCTCTCCGGCCTCAGTTCCCAAATAAGCAGGCTGGATGGAGACCCCCAATAATACCACTCTCCTGCATACACATACCTACTCTGATTCCCTATTTTGCAGATGAGGAAACTGAAACTTAATAGGGAAGAGACTTAACCAACGATTAATGACAGGATGAGAACTCACTTCCTGACGTTTATCCCAGGGATCTCTTTGCTATGTTGCTGTTGTTCAGTTGTGTTCCATTCTTTGTCCCTATTTCCTTCTCCTGCTCATTTTACAGATGAGCAAACTGAGGCAAACAGGGGAAAATGACTTGCTCAGGGTCATACAGTTAGCAAGTGTCTCCAGCTATTTTTGAATTCAGATCTTTGGGACTCCGAGCTCAGTGGTCCATCTTACTGCCTCCAGTTTCTACTATACTAAGCTTTCTTTTCAAAATCCCATCTTCTTTACTAAACCTTTTTTGACCCCTGCACCCCATACCAGCCTCTCCCTTTGAGGCTTGAAGAACTGATCCCCTGAATCTGACATTTAGCAAGACTGGGCCATCCTGGGAGCCCTTCCTGTCTTATTTGCCCAACTAGAAGAATATAAATGCTGGAAGGGAAGAGGATAATGTTTATTTGTTGCTGAGAATGGATGGGGCTGATCCATTCCCTCCATAATAACAAGTAACATTTGCATGGAGTGTGTGCCCTCCCAAATCTTGTTGTTAACTGCTTCATATTTAATCCCTGTATGCTTATTAGTTACTTCTTGTCTCCCTTGAGAGAACAGAAGCTCTTTGGGAGTATGATTTTTGTCTTTGTGTTGCAGGTGCCTGGTACATAGTAGGTACTCAATAAATGTGATGACAAAACTGAAACTTTAGAGAAATTAAATGACAAAGGCAGCTGGTGGCACAGTGGATGGTGGACTCAGCTTGGAGTTAGGAAGCCCTGGATTCAAACCCAGTCTCAGATTTTTAGTAGCTGTGTGATCCTAGGCGAGTTGCTTAAGCTCTCTGCCTCAGTTTCCTCACCTGTAAAATGAGAATATAATAGTATCTATCTCCCAGTGGAGAGAAAATAAGATAATAATTTGTAAAGTACTTAGGACGAGGTCAGGCAAGCAAGAGCTTAATAAGTGCCTGTTTCCTTCCTTCTATCATTGGCCAAGATTGTTTAGGATTGCAAACCAGGTCTGCCTTACCCCAAGCCCAGGGCCCTTTCTATTGTATCTCTCGGGAAGAAAAAAACTGGACCAGTCACAAGGTTACACAGGTTTGCAGGCCAGAGGTCGGGATATCTGTGGCCCAGAAAATGAGGAATCTAGAAGAAAAATCTTACCTGGGCCACACCTCCCCAGCGAGTCTAAAAGTTTTTATAAAAAGATGAGACCAAATTTATCTGCCAATCCCCTAGGGAGTTTATTCCAGTGTTTCTCTGGAAATGTCAGGCCGCCTGGTCGGAGGAACACAGTGAGAGTTTTCCTTTAAATAGCAGGAAACATATGGGCGGCGGATGGTGCACACGGCCCACCCTGCCAAGTTTCTCTTGGGAGCTAAAAGCAGCCCAGAAGGGTCTGGAATTCCCAGAGCCTTCTGGGGAGTGAGGGCCACAGCCTGGGGACAGGAGCGAGGAGAGAGCTGAGAATGGAAGCTTCCAGTTGGATTTACCCAGGACTGGAAAGGTGGAAGAATGGAAGATTTCTGATATCTATCCCTCACCTTTCCATAGCTTTTACTACTTTTATTTTCAAATAATTATTTATGTACAAATGAATTTATGTACTAAATAAAAAGAGGATTTCCATATATATGATAGACCTTAAAAAAAGATTATGCACGGGAACTATAGATCTCTATAGTTTTCTTTTAAAGTATGTAATGAATTTAACATGTTACTTTCAAAGTTATCCTGCTTGTCAGTGATTCTGCCTTTTTTTCTCTTTTGTGCATTTTTAAAAAAGTATCTGTGATCTTATTTTCTTTTTTCTTTTTTTTCTATTCCTTCCTCCCCCTTTCTCTCCCTCCCTCCTTTCCCTCTCTCTCCTCCCTCTTCTTTTCCCTCTCCCCTCCCCTCTTTCTCTACTCCCTTCCCCTCCTCTGGGAGAAAAAAAAAACACACAAAATGCTTTTCATAAAGCTGTACAATCAAGCAAGAGAAATTCTGAGATGGGCCATGAGAAAGGCATTGAAAGTGGAGCTGGGCTTGGAGTCAGAAAATCTTGAATTCCAGCACTTAGTAGCTGTATGACCTTGGGCAAATCATTGAACCCCTGTTTGCCTCAGTTTACTCAAATTTGGGGATAATGAGAGCATCTACCTCCTATGGTTGTTGTTAAGAATCAGATGAGATATTTGTAAAGAACTTAGGGCAGTAACTGGCACTTGGATGCTACATAAATGCTTATTTTCTTTCCTTCCCCTTGTGCTCCTTTATCTTGTTTTGCCCTTTTCTGTCAGGAGGTGGCTAGACCTTATGACTTTTCAAAGTTTCTTCTCATCTAGAATAATGTCAATAATAACTCATACATGTATGTCACTTCACAGCTTACAAAGAAGGCAGTTTGCTCCCAATTGTCCTGTGCCAGTATCCTTAGTTCCATTTTACAGATGAGGGAACTGAGGCCCAAAAAAGTGGGGTGACTAATTAGCAAAATGTCACACAGCTAGATAGGTGGCCAAGCAGGTTTTCTTTCTTTTTTTTTATTATTATAATAACTTTTTATTGACAGCAAGCAGGTTTTCTGAACCAGGTCTCTGGTTCTCTCTAAGCACTTTCTTCCCCACTAGTTGCCTCCCTAAGAGAGAGACTTTCTAACAAAGTTGGCTGAGGAGTAAAAAATCAATTTTGCTATAAGAGAAGGAGCAATGGGAAAACATGATCCCCAAGTCCATCTCCTTATTTCATTTAGCCACTTCTTCAGAAAGGGGACTTCAACTCTATTAATTTCATCAATTTAATCAATAGCAATTTTGTTGGGGCCTACCACCATACTTCACCACATACTTCAGAGGCAATGTGATATAGAGAAATCATACTGGGATCTGAAGTCAGTATGAACCTGGGTTCATACTTTAGCTCTAATTAACCTGCATGATCCTGGCAAGTCTCTTGTCTTCCTCATCTGTCAAATAAGGGGAATGGATCAGATGACTTCTGAGGTTTCTATCTCTGTATCAATATGTCTGTCTATCTATCTATCCATCTTCCCACCCATCTACCCATCCATCCATCTATCTATCTATCTATCTATCTAAGCTTAATGCCAGATTGAATGGGGCAGAAACAAAGGAGCTAGACAAAGGACTCCAGGAAATTTTGAAGATAAAGACAAGTTGTTGACTGGGAAGAATCAGTACAGCTATGTGGTCCAGTGGATAGATAGAACACTGGGCTTGGAAATAGAAACATTCATCTTCTGAGTTTAAATCTAGTCTCAGACACTTAATAGCTGTGTGACCCTGGGCAACTCACCTAACCCTGCTTGCCTCAGGTTCCTCATTTGTAAAATGAGCTGGAAATGGAAATGGTAAAACCTCTCCAGTATATTTGCCAAGAAAATCCGTAGAATGAGGTCATGAAGAGCTGGACATGATGGAAATCTATCTAATGCTAATTAGTCACCCCACTTTTTTGGGCCTCAGTTCCCTCATCTGTAAAATGGAACTAAGGATACTAGCACAGGACTCAATAACAACATTATCATTTTATTAATTAATTGATTGATTTATCTTGTTTAATATGATTTTATTATTAATTAATCTTAGGGTCACATACTATGTGTCAGAGGCTTGAATTCAGATCTTCCTAAATCAAAGCTACCTCTCTGAATTACCCACATTGTCTCCCTTAAACTTTTCTTTTTGAAGGATCACTTAAATCATCCTGGAAAGGTGGACCCTTTTCCCCGAAAACTCCAGTCTCACATCTTCAGCTAAGTACTAAGAGCTCCACCTGGATATCCACTAGACCTCCATATTCAATGCATTAAAAACTGAATTCATTATCTTTCTCTCTAAATTTCCTCTCTATAATTTCCCTATTTCTGCTGCTTGGAGTCTTCCTGATAATTTTCTCTCTCACACATGGAATCAGTCCTATAGATTTGATTGTCTCAACCTTTCCCCCATATTGCCTCTCTCTCTAGATCACTCTGACTCTAGCTCAGGTCTTCAACACCTTTTATCCAGACTACAATAACTTCTTCACTTCATAGTCTATTTCATCTACAATCTATTCCCTGTGTCAGAGTAATCTTCCTAACTCACTTTTCTAATAATTTCATGTGATTCTTCCACTCTAGTTTCTTCAATGGCTCCCGATGGCTTAATAAATGCTGGCATTCAAGGCCTTTAATCTATTATTGTAGCTTTATTTCACATGACCCCTCTCATGTATTCTGTGTTCTAGTTGAACTTGATGACTGCACCTCTGTGCCTTTGCTCACTATTTTCTTTGTTTTTTTTCCCTTCACTATAATTTTTTCCTAAATACATGTAAAGATAGTTTTAAACATTCATTTTTGTAAAACTTTGTATTCCAGATTTTTTTCCCTACCTTTTTTTTTTGTTTCCTCCCTCCTCAAGACAGCAAGCAATTTGATATAGGTTATATACGCATAATCCTTTTAAACATATTTCCATATTTGTCATGTGTTAGAAAATCAGATCCAAAGAGAAAAATAACCATGAGAAAGAAAAAGCATCACAAATAAAAAGTATCCATAGTTTTTTCTCTGGATGCAGATAGCACTTTCAAGTCTAATGGAATTGTCTTGTATCACAGCATTGCTAAGGAGAATGAAGTCTATCATAATTGATCATACAGTCTTGCTGTTACTGTGTTTAGTGTCCTCCTGGTTCTGCTCACTTCACTCAGCATCAGTTCATGTAAATATTTCTAGGCTTTTCTGTAATCAGCCTGCTCATTATTTCTTATAGACCAAGAATATTCCATTATATTCATATACCACAGCTTATTCAAGCATTCCCTAATAGAAAGATATCCCCTCAATTTCTAATTCTTTGCTACTAGAAAAGAGCTGTTTTGAAGATTTTTTGTACATTTAAGTCCTTTTCTTTTTCTTTTTTCCTTTTAAATATCTTTTGGGATACAGACCTGGTAATGGTTTTGCTAGGTCCCAAAGGTATGCATAGTTTTATAGCTCTTTGTTCATAGTTCCAAATAGTTCTACATAGTGATTGAGTCAGTTCACAACTCTGCCAGCAGTGCATTAGTGTCTCAATTTTCACCATACTATTGTGCTTTAAGAAATGACGAGCAGGATGCTCTCAGAAAAACCTGGAAAGACTTATATGAACTGATGATACAAAGTGAAGTAAGTAGAACCAGGTAACATTGTACACAGTAACAGCAATATTATGTGACAATCAACTTTGATAGTCTTAGCTCTTCTCAGAAATCAATGATCCAAGACAATTTTGAAGGACTTATGAAGAAAAATGTTTTCCATCCTCAGAGAAAGAATTAATGGAGTTTGAAAATAGATCAAAGTATATTTTTTAAACTTTATTTTTTGGGGGTTTTTATATTGATCCATGTTTTTTATGTCATAACTAATATGGAAATATGTTTTGCATGACTCCACATGGATAGCCTATATAAAATTATTTCCTTTCTTTATAAAGGGGAGGGAAGGAAGGGGAAGAATTTGGAACTCAGTTTTAAAAACTAATGCTGAAAATATTTTTACATGTAATTGGAGAAAACAAAATACTAAATTAGAAGAAAGAAAATTGTTGTCTTGTCAAAAATAGAAAAAAGAGACAGAGAAACAAATAAACTATAGCTTGTTCTGGGAAAGGAACAAGGGGAGTTATTAGACCCATTCTACTGTTAAGGAAACCAAAGTTTAAGTCCAGTCAAGGCTTCTTTTTGCTCATTAACAATAAGATGACAGTAACTGATAAGAATGTGAGTTTTCCCAGAAAAATTTAGAGTGAAGGAAAGACAGACCTTCTGATTTGTTTTTCCCCTCCAATCCAGGCTAGTAACCATGACAGCTCCCCTTGGAGACAAGGTTATCAATCTGGGCAGGTGAATTGTGGCAGCTGAAGCCTGTTAACATTTCTAGGGCAGAGTACTGACAGAATCATGGGAAATTCCATTCAATGAATTGGCCTTTCCAATCATTTCTGGATAGGAAGCTAGACTCACTTTCTCAATGAACATCTCCGTCCATGTTCAACAGCCTTGTGTGGTTCCCTAATGCCTACAGAATAAAATCCAAACTCCCTGGCTTAGCATTCAAGGTTCTTCCTGATCCATCTCTCAGGTTACATTTCTGGCCTTATTTCACAACATTCTACCCTGAATTTTCAAAATTTTAGCCAAACAGTGATTTGAGGTCTTCCTAACATAACTCAGATTGATAAGGTTTAGAATAGTCTTCCTCCTTCTATCTCTCCTATTTCTCCCATCTTAAATTCTTTAAGGCCAAATTTATATGCCATCTTTACATACAAATTTATATGGCATACATTTATATGCCATATGGGGGGAAGTCTCCCCATACTACCCCAGGGAGAAAAATTTGCTGCTTAGTGAGATACCTTTGGAGCTTACACTTAATTAGCTTCTGTATAATCTCCTTTCCCCCCTTTTGCTTCTAATCAGACAGAAGGCAGAATCCAACTCATCAGTGAATAAGTGAAAAAAACATTTATGAAGGAGTTACTGTGAGACAAGAATAGTAGTAAGCAACTGGTGATGTTTGAAATATAAAGGTGAAAACAGACCTTATCCTCAAGGAGCTTACATTCTAACACCACAGGGAAGTGCTGGATAAGAAGGGATATTTTGGCTTGGAAAGCTATGGAGTAGCCAAATGGGAGGAGATTGATGTGCGTAGTGGCCACTAAGGGAACTACCCAACAGGACAGTAGAACCCCAAGTTGGATAATGACAATAATTATAGTTCTCAATTTGATAGAACTTTTTCTATAGCAATTCCCTCTACAAATGCCCTGTGAAGTAGATAGTACATAATACAATAACCATTTCACAAGTGAGGGAGAAATTACTTGCCCAGGTTAATATAATGGTTATGGTAAGTGAAAGTTATAGCCAGAAGCTGAACCCAGATCTCTAGGGAGAGAGTTTTTATAGAAAGGAAAGAAGCAAGCATTTATTAAGCACTACTATATATACTAGGCACTGTGCTAAGCACTTGACAAATATCTCATTTGATCCTCACAACAATTCTAGGAAATAGGTGCTATTACTATTATTATTTTTGGAGAGGCAATGACTTGCCCAGAATCACAGCTAAGAAGTGTTAAGTGTCTGAGGTCACATTTGAATTTGGGTCCTCCTAATTCCAGGGTCATTGCTCTATACACTGTTCCATCTATATGCTCCTGTAGTAGGTCCTATTATTAATGCCATTTTATAGTTAAGAAAATTGAGGCAAAATGATATTCTCAGCCACTAAGTGTCTGAAGCAGCATTTGAACTCAGGTCCTTCAGGTCTAGTACTTTACCCACTATACCACTTGGCTTCTTATTCCAAGGGTTTTTAACTGGAAGTCTGTGAAATTAGAAAAAAATGCCTATATAGAAACAGTTGTCAGCATATCAATATAAATATACTGAAATAGTTCTCTATTTTATGCATATTCGTAATTGTTTCAGTATAATTAATTTCCCTTGTAATACTGTGAAATTTATTGCATGGCTTTAAAAACATGATTCTGAGAATTGGCACAGAGTTTTCACCAGACAATCAAAAGGCTCATGATACAAAAATAGTGAAAAGCCCCTGGACTTCCCTCAGTGGGGTATTATAAAAGGCAAGCTGGTTAGCCTGGGCTTCAGGAGACAGAGCTGAAGCAGCCACTTCCTAACTCTGTACTCAGTTTCTCTCAATGTAAAATGAGGGGGTTGAAACAGATGCCCTTCAGGTCTCTGACATCTTTAATGCTGAACTTCTGGCTCCTACTTCAACAAAGCAGGGCCTAGGTTCAGATGTTCTGATTAAGGATGGTGCTCTGCGACAGCCAATTCTCCTTTGATCAGCCCACTTATGTGTGGCTTCCCATGAATCACAGGTCCTGGCTTCTTTGTCCCACTGGCCTTGGGCCCCTCTCCACCTTCATTATTGAGTGCCTAAGGTGAGATTTTAACTCTATTTCTTGACTTTGAGTCCAGCACTTTCTCTACTTTGAAAAGCAAGTATGGAGAAAGACAGGAGACTAAAGGGGTACTGTGGGCTCTGGAATAAGGGCCAAGAACCAGCTCAGTTCATTTTCTCATGTCATATGCCTTAGCCTGGTAGAATCGTGTGAATCTGGAGACAGAAATAGGTTTAATTGAGGAAACTGAGGCTAAGTGACTTGTTTAATCTCGCTAGGCAGGATTGGAACCCAGATCTTTTGATTCCAAACCAGTGTGCTTTCCTCTGAGCCACAGTGAGCCATCCTATCCCAGCAAGATCTGTTCCCCTTTGCTTCTGTCTGTGTGTATCGAGACAGCAACCGAGGCGTTTCTGTGTGTCTGAAATTGTGTTACACAGCTCCTAAGGCCAGTCACAGACCACATTTTGGGGAGAGGTTGAGCAAGGAAAACAGACTATCTATATATTTGCCTGCTCTTCCATACTGGGAGGCATCACAGATGCACTGAAATCCCTCACCTGCCATGCTTTCTAGTCTACCTTTTCTTGACCTCCTAGGTTAGCAAGACTCTGGATTCCTGATCTCTGGACTCCCAATGACTACTTTTTGAACTCTACCCTGGTTCCTAAAAGCCAGAATCATAGGACCAGTAAATATGAGAGCTAGAAGGAGCCTTAGGGATGGAGTCATTTAACCCTTTCATTTTACGGATAAGAAATTAAGACTGGGACAGCTAAGGTGGCTCTAATGATCAGAGCGCCAACCCTGTTGTCAGGAGGACCTGATTTCAAATCCAGTCTCAAATACTTGATACTTCCTAGATGTGTGACTCTGGCAAGTCACTTAATCCTGATTGCCTCACCAGAAAAAAGAAAGATGGAGAGACAGAGAGATAGAAAGAAAGAAAAAGGAGGGAGGGAAGAAAGAGAGAAGGAAAAAGAAGAAAAGAAGAAAGAAGGAAGGAGGGGAGGGAAGGAGGAAGGAAGAAGGAAAAAGAAAGAATGAATGAAAGAAAAAGAAAGAAAAGAAGGAAGGGAAGGAAGAAGAAGGAAAAAGGAGAAAGAAGGAAGGGAGGGAGGGAGAAGGGAGAAAGGAAGGGAGGATAGAAGGAAAGGAGGAAAGAAGGAAGGGAGGGAGGAAGGAAGAAAGGGAGGGAGGGAGGAAGGAAGGAAGGAAGGAAAAAGGAAAAAAGAAGGAAGGAAAGAAAAAGGGAGGAAGGAGGAAAAAGGGAAGGCAGGAAGGAGAAAAAGAAAAAAGAGGGAGGAAGGAAGGAAACAGAAGAAAGGAAGAGGGGAAAAGAAAGAAAAGAGAGAGAGAGGGAAGCAGGAGCGAGGAAGGAAGGAAGCAAGGATGGAAGGAAGGGAGGAATGAAGGAAGGAAGAAAGGAAACTGAGGCCCAGAGAGGGAAACAACTCACCCATTTACCTAGGCAGAAAGTTACAGATTTGCACCCAGGTCTCCTGCCTCCGAGTCCTGAGCTCTTGCCGGTTCCAGCTGAGCCTGCTTGACAATCCTTCACATGCCCAACCACCACGCCAGCCCTGGAGACTTACAAACCCATTTCATTCCGTTCCGTAAATAGCAGGCTCGTTAGCAAATGAGTAGCAACAACACCTCCCTCACTGCCTGAGTCCTCTCTGCCCAAAACGCTGACGGCAGCTGCTCTGAAATCGCAAAGCCCAGCGTGATGCCGAGGGGCTCAGCTCTCTGTAGCAGGACCAGAATGAACCAGAGGCTTGTGACCGCCTAGCCTACACCCCAGCCGATCCCCCTGTTTAGTCCAGGCTTATACAAAAGGGTAGGTCCCCCTTAGCTCAAAGGGGAGACGATTCTAGTGATAATAACTCTCTGTAAATTGCTCTTGGAGGGTTTCAAATCGCTTTTGTAAAGCATTATTCATCTAAATAGAGGAGCTTGTATTAAAATACAGAGACCCTGAAGAAGAAAACACCAGGCCCACCTAAGGGGTTCAGTCTGGGTGCTTACAGGGATAGTAAAGCCAAAACATTGAGCAAAGAGCTAGAAAATCAGAGACATATTTAGAAAAATGGGTGTATGCATAGATCCTGGAGGGGAAAGATCTTGGAAGGAATGAAAGCATCTGGGATCAGATCTCAGGTCAGACATTTATAAGTCATATTATCCTGAGCAAGGTACTTTAATTTCTCTGAGCCTCAGTTTCCCCACATGTAAAAAGGGTGTAATACTTGAATTACCTATCTCAATGATCTGATCTCAGGAAAGTGCTTTATAAACTTTAAAGCAATGTAGAAAAGAGAGTTGTTGATGACCTTAGATCTAGAGGGGATCTCAAGAGATGTTGGATTCTAGTTGGTATGGCATTTTAAAAAAAATTTAATTTAATTTTTTAAGTTAACATAAGTCTACTCTCTTCCAGTAAGGGAGGATGGGGGATGGGCCTCCCATAGCAAATATATGTGATCAAGCATAACAAATTTATCCCCCAGAAATATATTTCATGCTGCATCTTGGGTTCATCACCTATCTGTCAGAAGGACATGGACATGACTTTATTATTCATTTTCCTCCCATTTAAAAAATAAGGTAAATGAAGCCCACAGAGTAGAAGTGAAGCTTCTTTAAAATCACTTAGGTAAGGAGTAGCTAGATGGAACAAGCCCTGAATTCAAAGTCTCAGACATTTAATACTTCCTTGCTATACAACCCTGCACAAGTCACTTAAGCCCAATTGCTGTGCAAAAAAATCCAAAACAAAACAATCCATCACAGCTACTGAGTAGCAGGGCTCAGATTCATATCCAAGGTTTCTGACTCCAAAGCCAGAGCTCTTCTCATAGGGCTGTACTGCAATGGGTAGATTCATCCCACCTTTCACGATGGCTCATCTAAAGATCAAATGTTCCTTTCTCTTTATCCCCATATCAGATCAGTATTACCACTCCTGAAAGATAATGGGATAATATTTATAAAAGCAATTAGCACAGTTACTGGCACATAATAGGTGCTATATAAAAGCTTATTCCCTTCCTTTCCCCTTCCTGCTCCAGAACTTCCTTTTGGTTTTAACTAGTGTTTTTTTCATGTTAGGTATTCCATAGGAATGGAGTTTCTTGTCCAGTTTCTCTGGTCCAGTCTCTTCTTCTTTCCTTCTCTTGGAAGGAGAAGCCCAGAGCAAAGCTTGTACATACTGCCTCTGCAGGGATGGGGAAGCAGAATGAAATAAAAGAGAATAGAAGGGAGGTATCCAGGTAGGTCAAAGGTACCAGAGACTGTCCAGTGTTTTCACCAAACAGTTGTTGGGCTGACAACATCATTTTGATCCAAGGGAGAAAGTAAGACACTACTGGCATTCCCATGTAGGATTTCCAGAGCAGCACCACACCACTGGGGGCTAGCTCTTCTCCTATTGAGAACTCTTTCTACAGCCTGGTTTTGTTTTAGGAGAGTCAGAACCTCTAAACAGAAGAGACCTTAATGATCATCTAATCCAACTCCTTTACTTGATAGATGAAAAAACTATTTCAGTATAATGGAAAGATTAGTATAATGATATACTGGTATAATGGAAAGAGTAGTACTTGAGTTCAAATTCCTCCTCTGACAATTATTGCCTGTATGGTTTTGGTCAAGTCATTTAATTCCCCTTCTCTATAAAATGAGGGGGTTGGGTGAGCAAGATGGCTTGTGAGGTAGAACAATCCTATGTGCCTTTTCTCTTCTCAGTTTTCCCATCTGTAAAACGAGGGACTTGGGCACAGGCATCTTTCAGCTCTGAGAATCTATGATTCTGAAACCTTTGCCCATCACACAGCTATCTCCCTTTTCTCCTCAGGGTACCCTGGGAGCATTAATCTCCTCAGGGCATTTCAAACTGGATAGGAAATTTGTGAGCATTTTCCCAGAAGCAATGAGGCCCCAGGGGAACAAATCAGAGAAGGCCTCCATTCTAGCTAGCCAGGCCCCAGTGCTCAGCCTGTTCTGGAAGCCCAGAAACAGCTTTCAAAGAGGCTGAGTGTCCAGAGGCAAGGAGCCAATGGTCCTGCAGTACTCTGCCCTGACCAGTCCACCTCTGAAGAGTTGTGTCTGGTTAATGCTCACTTCCCTCAGGGAAGATCTCAAACTTATCCTGCACATGTCTTGTTTGCATGTTGTCTCTCCGTTTAGAATATACACTTTAGGCTGTTTTTGCCTTTTTTTGTATCTCCAGGGCTTAACACAGTGCCTGGCACATAGTAGGTGCTTAATAAAAATGCTTGTTGATCTGAGTTGATTTCAGAAACTGGGAGGTATCCAGGGGAGAGTGACTGGGATATCCAGGGAACTGGAGACCAGGACACATTATGGCCACTTGGAGGAAGTGTTTATTCCAAAAAGGAGAAGAACCTACAGAGATGTGACAGATGTCTTCAGGTATGGGAGGGGGCTGTCATGTGGCAGATGGATTAGATTTGTTCTGTTTGACCTCATCTCAGAAGGCAGAATTAGGAATGACGGGTAGAAGTTGCAGAGAGACAAATTTAGACTCCTCGTTCAGTGCAAGAATATTCAGAACTAAGATTCAAATTCAAGCTTTAGCATTAACTTGTATATTTGAGTAAATCACAGCCTCTCTTGGCTTGGTGTCCTTATCTGTAAACTGAGGTTGGATTAGTTTCTTTCCAGATCTAAATCTGGGATAGGGTCTAGGTTTGTGATTTTAGTGGTACATGGGACTCCCAGATAAGGAAATTCTCTCTAGTAATACAGGGCAACACTCTATACATAGCATTTTATTCTCTACTTCTCAAGTCGCTATGTTTTTGTTCAATTGTTTCAGTTGCATCATATTCTTCCTGACCCTTTTTGAGGTTGCCTTGGCAACTGAAATTATTTGCCATTTCTTTCTCCAATTCATTTTACAGATGAGGAAACTGAGGCAAACAGAATGAAGGGACTTGCTCAGGATAACACAGTTAGTGAGTTTCTGAGGCCAGACTTGAACTCATGAAGAAGAATCTTGTCTCCAGAGCCAGCAGTATATTCACTGTAACTCCTTTCTGCTATTGTTACATAACATTGCCTACAATTGTTACCTCTGTTTGCATTATTTCCACTTGACTGTAAGTTCCATAACGGTAGAAACAGTCTAAAGAAACTCTGTTTCTCCCTGAGCTCAGAGATGTATCCCCTTTAGGCACTGGAGAAACATTTCTTGTGTGACTTTATATTATTATATACAGTCCAGCATAAAGTAGGTCCCAAGAAAAAAATGTTGATTTCCTGACCAAGGCCCTGGGTAGCTATTTTCCTTTACAAGCACACTCCCCTTTAAGCAAATCCAGTATGAGAACATACAGTTTTACCCAAGAGACAACTTGGGAATATTTTGCCAAAGATTTTTTCATTTTACAAAATGGTTCAAATAAAACAAGAGACTTTCAAATGAAGGGCTCCTCGGGGTTCTTCAAATGATACAGGGGACACAACAATCCTATTTACAAACTCCTCAAATAGTCTTCCTCATTCTTCAATCCGTTCAAACAATACTGATCACCCTCTCCTGAACAGTCGTCTCTGTGTTACTGGGACACTGTACTCTCCTGGTTCTCCTATTTCTTTAAATTCTCCTTTATGGATCCTTTCCAGACTCATCATCCATGACCCATCCCCTAAGTGTGAGTGTTCTTTATGTCTCTGCCCTTGCCTCTTTTCTTTCTATATGTTCTTCTCTTGGTGACCTCGTTTATCATCTGTATGCAAATGGATCTATATATCCAACTCTCACCTCCCTCTTGAACGCCAATCTCTCATTGCCAATCACCTGCCAGATCATCTCTATCTTGTTGTCTTGTAAGCACCTCAAGCTCAACATGGCCAATTCTAGAAGAATTTAGAATCAAGATGACCTGGATTTGAATTCTGCTCCTGATATATCTACTAGTTGCTATGTGACTAGAGGAAAGTTTCCTAAACCTCTCATGTGTAAAATGAGAATGAGGATGAGAGGCAAGATAGAACAATGGAAAGAGAATTCCTGTTTTGCAATCAGGAATACTTAGGTGTAAGTTTTACCTGTGAGATACATAATGACTGTGTGGTCTTGGGCAAAACACTTAGCTTTTCAGTGTCTCAGTCAATGCTGTAACAATATTAAATTTCAGAGCAGGGATGAACTTAAAGTGGCAGAGAGAGTTCCTTTCACAGGAATTCTCTATACCAATGAAATTACAGGTCCATTCACCAAAAGTGGAGTAACAATACCTGCAGCAATATGAGGCTCAAATGAGACAATTTATAGAGAACACGCTGCAAATCTGAAAGCCTTATATATATGTTATTCATTATTTTGCTAGTGTTGTGGCTAGATGGAAAAGGAGATGGTAAAGCACTTCAGCATCTTTGCCAAAAAAAAAGTCCAAATGAGGTCACCGAGGATCCAACACAGCTGAAAAATAATGAATCCTTATGGATTCAAAAGTTCCTGGCCTCAAAGTTAAGACGACTTGGGGTCAAACCCTACCTCTGACACATATTGGCTGGGTAGATAACTTAATCTCTCAGTGCTCTAGGTAACTCTAAGTCTATAAATTGCTAAGAAGGTCCTGACTTTCATAGGTAGTTTCCTGTATCAGTGAAATAAGAAGTCCAGTCCCTATCATTATCTGTTACTACTGTTGTTTTGTTTTTATTCTTTCCTATTTCTTTTTGAGAGCATCACTATCCTCCTAGTCACTCAGATTCATAATGTTGGTATCATTTTTGCCTCTTCCTTTGTCTTCATCCCTAGCATTTAATCAGCTACCAAGTCTTGTTGATTCCTTTTCTGCGTCTCATACTTATATCCCTTTTCTCTTTTTATCTCCCCCCCCATTTCCTATCAAACTAACCAACCAATCAAACTCTAGGCTCACAGGGGCTGGATCTGATCTTGGGGATAATACTTTCTCTCTTTGGTTCACAGCCCCCACTTTGAATTGCTCCAGATATATTCATTGGATGTTTTGTAACTAAGGGCAGCTAGGTGGTGAACTGGATAGAATACTGAGCCCAGAGTCAGGAAGATTCATAGTCTTGAATTCAAATCTAGTCTCAGACACTTAACTAGCTGTGTGATCTTGGACAAATCATCTAACCCTGTTTGCCTCAGTTTCCTCATCCGTAAAATAAGCCGAGAAGGAAATGGCAAACCATTCCAGTATCTTTGCTAAGAAAACAGCATAGAGGTCATGAAAAGTCAGACAAACTGAAATGACAGAACAATAAGTGCCAGGCCCTGTGGGGATTCAAGAAAGATGGACAATAATCCTTGGCTTAAAGAAATTTACATCCTAGCACTGAAGTCAGAAAGATCTGAATTCAAATTTGGTCTCAGACACTTAACATTTCCTAACTGTGTGACACTGGCAAGTTACTTAATCCCAATTGCCTCAGCAAAAAAAAGAAAGAAAGAAAAGAAAGAAAGAAATTTACATCTTATTACATCCTAATGGAGAAGACAAGACATCAAATTGTAAGTATATATATGTGTGTGTGTGTATACACATACACAGATGTGCACATGTGTACAAATGAACATACATGTAATGTGCACATACATGCAATCACACATGTGTATATATGTATACATATGTATGTGCGTGTACATACATATATACACAGCCACACATATATGTATGTGTATAAATGTATATGTTTGTATGTGTGCATATATACATACATGTATATGTTTATATGGAAAGTCATCTCCAAGGGAGATACTTCCTGCAAAAGATAAAATTTTAGCTGAGCCTTAAAGAGAGATGGGAGATGGAGATTGGGTGGAGGGGACAGCATTGTAGTCAAGAGGACCAGCAGGCTTCCCAGAGACAGGGAGACCAGAGGTGATGTCAAAGGACTTTAAAGTGTTGTTGGATTTAAGTGTTTGTGGAGAGAATAAGCCTAAATAGAAGAAGCCCGGAGAGCTAGAAAGGAGATAGGCTGTGAAGAAGGGCTTAAAATACCAGAGGACTTTATTTTTTATCTTGAAGGTAATAAGGAACCACTGAAATCTATTCAGTAGAGGATGTCATGTTCAGACCTGTGCTTTAAAGAAATCACTTTGGCAGCTAAGTGGAAGGTGGATTGGAGTTGGGTGACATGAAGCATGGACTCATCTCAAATAGGAATCAATTGCCATAGTCCAGGAAAAATGCTGATGAGAGCCTGGGCTAGGACACTGGCTGTGTGAGTGGAGAGAAGCAGACAAACATGAAAAATATTGTAAAGGTACATGATAGTGGGGATCTGTGGGGTGAGTATAGAAGAGGAGGAAAAGAGGATGATACCAAAGTTTCCAATGAGCTTGGATGATTGAAAGATGCACACTGGCTTTGCTGTGTAAGTAGGGTGGTGTTTAGGATCTGGGTGGATATTCTTTCTCCAAGGTAAAGATTGCATCAGGAAATCCTTTCTTTCTCTAAATTGAGAGTTCTTAACCTTTTTTGTGTCAAAGATTAATTTGGCAGTCAGGCGAACTCTCTAGACCCTTTCTCAGTATACACACACACATGTACAAATATATCACACACAATGAATATAAATATATTTAAAATATACACAATATATATTTAACATGTACACATTTACATATATCATTTAATATGTATATATAAATTTTAAAATATTCATAGTTTGTGAAATGTTAAATATCAAGTTATAAAAATAAAGATGCACTTCCCTGCCCCATTCAAGTTCACAGACCCCCTGAAATCTGTCTATGAACTTCCTACAGAGTATCTGTAAACTTCAGACTAAGAACTCTGCTCAAGATGTCTAGTTCCTGAACTCCTGAACTTAGAGGTGCCCATTCTGTAGCCTCCAAGGTTCGGACTCTTAGGCTGAGTGTGCATGCACACAACTGTTTCTGTAGGAAATCTCTCCTTTCCTGGCTACTATCATTTTAGAATTGCAGGAATCTTCTCTGGGGATCACTTCTCTCAAGCCCTCAGAGCTTCCATTTCCTGGAGAAAGGATACTGTGACTCCATGACAACCGCAGGGTTCACTATGCTTCAGGCTGATCTGAAAACTACAGGAGAAAAGGAAATCCAAAAAAGAGCGAGGTAATCTTTCATCTCCCTTTCATGACCCACAGAGGTTGGAGGCTCATTTTACATGTATGTATTGCCCTGTGTGTACCAGTCACTCAATTTGGGCACATCCACTCTCCAGAAGTTCCCATCAGATGCTTTTCAAGAAAAAACTCCTACCCTGTAATGCTAGCAAGTTGATTAGAGAAATTCATTCAACTGACCAAAGCTCTGCTGATCACTCCCTCTTCTTCATACTCCATTCACAAGACTGGCCTCCTGTTCCAAACTCCTCAAGTTCAGCCTTCACTACTTGGTCACAAATAACCTGATACCTTTTCTTACCTTAAGCTTCTCCTCTTCCTAATTCATCCTTCACACAGTTACCAAAATAAACTTCCTTATTCCTGGATCTGACCATTTCACTTCCCTGAAGAAAATCTTCCAGTGGTTCCCTATTGTCTCTAGCATAAAATGGAAACTTCTCAGCCTGCCTTTGAGGCCCTGCCCAATCCAGTGCCAACCTACTTTCCCAATCTTATTTTACCTTACTTCCTTTTCCACACTCTGTATTCCAGTCAAGCTGTTCCCCACACTCAACATGCTGTCTCCCACCTCGGGGCATTCATGGAAGCTATCTTCCATGCCTGAGATGTGCTTCCTCCCCATCTCTGTCTTGCAGAATCATTTTCTTCCCTTAAGACTCAGCTCACGTCCTGCCTCCTGATCATCCCCCCTCCCCACAATTCAGGCTGAAAGTCTTCTCTCCTTGAAATCTTGCTTAAATTTTCCTAGAACACTTGATGCGGATTTCTCCTGAGTCTCCATGACACTCTGCTTTGCCATATTCCCCATTAGCATCCCCACAGCAAGCTCCTCTTCAGGTTCGTGTCCCTCGTATTGAGCACAAGGCTAACTAGTAAACTAGATAGTAAGCTCCATGAAGGCAGAGTCCATTCAGTCTTTGTCTTTGGGTCACCAATGCCAAGCACTGTACCTGGCACATAGTAAATACTTAATACAAGTTTGCTAATTGGCTGATGATTGGATTGAAATGGATTAATAGTTTACATTCTTTTTCCTGGATCTTCACAAAATCCATAAGGAGGCAGGGCAAGAGAGTATTATCCCCATTTTATAGATAAGAAAATTGAGGCTTGACATATATGTCAGGTAAAGCGATGGAAATAAGTAGGGTTGAGTCATTCACCCTCTGACCCAATTCTTTTTTTGACCTATGAAGAATGACAATATTAGAGTTAGAAGGAACCTTAGAAACCTCTATAGAGTTTGTGGGGCAGAGGATAACAGTTTGAGGTGGGAATTGAAAATTCTGGGTTCAAATTTTGACTATCACTGTACAAATTTGGGGAAGTCCTTTGACTCTCTGAGACTCAGTTTCTCTATGTATAAAAGTGAACATTCTGATGCTTTCACTTCCTTTTTCAAGAGGTTATTGTGAAGAAGGGGCTTTGAAATCCTCCAAAGATACAGAAATGGAAACTACTGTCATTATCTATTCTAAATCCCTAATGATTGGGGAGGGGAAGGGTTGTAAGTTATTTTATTATTAAATTAACAAAATTTTTCTCCTTCCCAAATTAAAAGTAAAAAAAAGAGAAAACCTTTGTAACAAATGTGCAGCCAAGCAAAACTAATTTATACATTGCCCATGCCCCAAAATGTGTCTAATTCTGCATCCTGAAACCATCTTTCTCTGTCAGCAGCAGGGTAGCATGGATCACTGTCAATCCTCTGGAATCCTGTCAATCCCTCATTTTGCAGAGGGGGCTATAGTGGGCTCATGGAATATGGGAAAGGACCTTAGAGTCATGGAGAGGGGATTTTGAGAATTAGAGAATGAAAGATTTGGGAGGGACCTCAGAAGTCATCTACCCCAGCTCCATCCAAATGGAAATTTCCTTCTACATTCACCCTGATAAATGGTCCTCCAGTCTGTACTTTAATGATCTCTGATAATAGGAAATTCACTCTCCAATGATAGGGAACTCACTACCTCATAAGACGGAAGCAGCTGCCAGTCTGGTTCTATTTGGGCACTGTTCTCAGGCTGTCCCTTCACTTCTGAGAAACATGGCAGGTTTATTTTCATCCTTTTGTGCTCATTTGGATCAGCAATTTCCCTTCCAGTGATCTGAGCACTGGTCTGAAACAGACACCATCTGTCCAGACGAAAGATCCCAGGGGCTTGGCAGGGAATAGGTCCCAGGGGGAGGATTTCCAAAGCCAAGGAAGCCCCTGGGCCCTTTTCAGGTTTCTCCAGCTAACCATACAATAGTCTTGTTTTCTTATAAAATGAAGATACTCCAAGTGACTTCTTAAATAGGGGCAGGGAGGTAGCCCATTGCTAGCCACAATGGATTCCATTCACTGACAAATGACATAACACTAGCTCCTATTTCCATACCATTCTAATATTTGGGAAGCTCTTTACAACAATTCAGTGAACAGGATCACAGCACCAAAGGCTTTGAAGCTTGGAAATCATCTGATCCAACCTACAGATTAGTAAAATGAAGCTGAGGGAGATTAGGTGACCTGCTCACAGTCATATAGTTTATGTGTCAGTGTCACTATTTGAACCCAGCTCCCTGATTCTACTGTTCTTTCTACCCAGCTCTGCTGCTTTTCTAGGCAGTGCATTCTTGTCTCTATTTTTTTAAGTGGAAAATGTAAAGGACATGTGACTTGCCCAGAATCACACAGTAAAAGTCAGGACAGTGATTTGAACTCATGTCTCCTGATTGCAAGAACAACACTCTTCCCATTGTACCATACTGTCTTTGCAAATTGGTCCATAACAGAGTGACCAGGATTGTGAGGGAATTCAAAGCTATTTCATTTTGTTCAATTAAGGAAATATTTATTAAGCTCCAACTATGTGCAAGTATGTACTTCTTGTAGGCACTGGAGATTAAAGACCAAAATAAAACAGTTTCTGCCCCCAAAGAGCTGACCTTTTACTGGGACAATACAACATACACAAATATGAGAATAAACAAAGTAAACTGAAGACAAGGGGTACAATAGCAAATGAGCAGATCCGGAAGAGATTAATGATATAGATAGTATGGGCTAAATATAGGTTCACAAGCCCAACTCTCACTCACATTGGCAGGTTGGACCTCAGAGAGTAGTTGACTACTTCTCTCTCTCCTTACAATTCGAGGGGCAACTTTGAAGGGTTTTTAATAGTGTTGTTCACGAGCCCCCACTACTGTGCTCCCATGGACGACCATTTAACCAGCTGACATCAAACCAATATCATTTACTCAATCAACATCAATCAGCTTTTTACAAAGGCAGATTTACTGAAAGGGTAGAGCAAGGACCTAAGTCCAATAACACCCTCCAAAAAGCTGAGATGAACTCTCCCCAAGAATGAGGAAAGTGGGTTTAGTTTCAGAGAGAATACATGTGGCAAAGAGATCATTCACAGCTCCTGGCTGACTGGGTCCTATGACCCGAGTTCTGGTGCATGAACTTTGTGGCATATGTTTTGGGTGCTCAGGGACTTCATTTGCTCTCCTCCTAATTCCCGGCTGATTGAGGTACTCAAGTTGGAGAGTCTCCAGAGAAGTGAGGGAGGCAATACTGTATAATTTTCCAATTCCTTCCTCCCCAGATACTGATTCAATAGATCTCATGTTCCAGCTATTCTTCCCTCCTCCTTCTCTTCAGGGAGGCAGTGTGGTACAGTGGGAAGTACAGACTTTCTGGAAATCAGGCTTTTGCTATTTACTTGCTGTGTGAACTTGAACAAATCTCTCCCCTTCCTAAGGAGGGAAATGGATAGGAGTTCCAATGATCCTTGCACTATCTCACAGAACCATTACTTGGAAAGCTCTTTGTCAACTGCAAAACAAAACAAAACAAAACAAAAATCACCATGCAGATGGGTCTGTGATCATGACAAACTTTCCTTGGTTTGAATTATGACTTGAACCCAGGTCACATCTTATTTCAGCTTTTCTCTCACCAACTTCAGAAGCAATTTTAAAAAAAGACCAACATAACAACATTTTCTCCCAATACCTCTGTGTTTTTGCTTTTATCTGTCTGACAGCATCTTCTTACCCAAGGCTGTCCTACTTTCCTATAGAGAGCCTCTCTAAACTCAGCTAATTCATTGCCATAGTTCTTTGAGCATCCTCTTCCTGCAGTCTGGTACCTGTTTCCACCCATTTCTTATTTCTAGGAGCACATGTTTGCTTTTAATCTCTAAAGTAATTCCTGTCCATTTAAGCTTTGTTAATGCTAACACACAAACATTAATCTTAAAAACAAGCCTGAACTGACTAGGATTTAGAGCTGGACGGGAACTTAGAGGTCATGTAGTCGAAACCCCTCATTTAACAAATGAGAAAGTTGAGTCCCAGAGAGGGGGAAGAACTTATTCAAACAGTTAAATGGCAGAACAGAGATCTGGATACATGTTCTGGGATTGAAAGTTCAGGGTTCTTCTCCTAATTCTTTGTTATTATTATTATCATTCTGAGCTGAAATTTGCTTCTCTCTAAATTCAAGGCAATACTCTTTGTTGCTCTTTCTTTTGAAACTAAATAGAATAATAGGAATCCTTTTTAGATTAGACATTTTGTCTTATTTTATGTCCTTTTTCCTTCTTTACCTTTCTTCCTATTTAGTTCCTTATTTCTTTTTTTGGAACATATGAATCCTCTCAAATTTCCCCTCCCTAGCCCCACTTCCTTAGCTTCCACCCTTCCTCATTTTAATTCAGGTCACTTGCATGTCATGGACTTCTTCGAGAATGAAGGACAAACAGCAACAACAGCAACATCCCATTCCCCTCCAGCCGTTTTAGGATCAGGGGTTGGTTTGGGGTGAGTTACAGCTGTGGAGTGTTAGAAGAGGAAAAGGACCTTACAAAGATGGTTGAGTTCCATCTCCTATTGTTCCTGAGGAGCTATGGGGAGGTCAGGTCAGAGATATGGAGCTAGAAGGTTAAGGATGGATGTAGAGAAGTAGGCTTGGTGGTCTTCTGCAAAGAGCTAAAATCATAAGAATAAAGAGTAAACCCCTGGGTGATATATTGAAGAGTTGATGGAGAAAGGAACCATTAGAGGTTCCTACAGAGGTAGAAAAAGAACCCAGAGGGGAAGGAAATTATGGCAGGAAAGAATCTAGAAGGAAGAGTTGATCATAGAAAAAAGGCAGTATGGCTCCCCGTAAAGATTTACGGGTCTGTTTTCAAGTCTTGGCCATACTACTGACTATGTGGGTGATCTTGGTATAGAATCATGGGCAGGGACTGAACTTGGGATCAGGTGGATCTGAGTTTCAAATCCTGCCTCAGACACCTGCTAATTGGAGGCCCTTAAGTCCTTTCTAGTTCAAGATCTCTGATTCTATCACCTTTCTGGGTTTCTGTTCTCTCATCTATAGAATAAGGGGGCCAGATGAGGCGATCTCTAGGGTCCTTTTATAAATCTATGACCAGATTCCAAGTGGGCAGGGTGACAGACAAAAGGCATTAGAAGTTTAGAACTACACCTGAGGCCATTCATCCAAACTTACACCTGAGTAGTCATGACCTCGTCAGTGTTCCTGCTCAGTGGGCATCCATGCCTCCTTAGAGATGGAGAGCTCATTACCTTCCCAGGCAGTCAGTCCTACTTTGTGACAATTATAATTGCAAGGAAATTCTTTTCAATACTGGGCCCAAATCTGCCTCTCCACAGCCTCCACTTGTTACTTCTCCCCAGTAACAAGAGGGATTGTCCCCTTGGGAACCAGCAGAACAAGTAAAGTCCTACTTTCCCATGATACCCCTTCACAAAACTGAAGACAACAACTATGGCCCTCAGTCTTGTTGTTTAGTCATTCTTCTTGACCCCATTTGGGATTTTTCTTGACAAAGATACTGTAATGGTTTGCTATTTCCTTCTTTAGCTCATTTTACAGATAAGGAAACTAAGGCAAACAGGGTTAAGTGACTTGCCCAAGGTCAGATTTGAGGTTAGATTTGAACTTCATACTCATGAATAGGTCTCCCTGACTTAGGTCCAGCACTATCCATTGTGTCACCTAGCTAACCCTGGAGTAAGCTAAGCACTTATCAAATAGGATTTCATTTGATTCTCACAACTCTGGAAGGTAGATGCTATTAATTCCATTTTACAGATGGGAAAACTGAGGTTCAATGACTTAACCAGATTAGAGTTAGCAAGATCTGAGTTAAGTGGTACAACATTGGCCACCAATTTGAACTCAGATCTTGCTGACTCTAAGCCCTGTGCTCTATCTACTGAGACACATAGTTATTCTAGTTCCTTCAAATGAGTCTTACAGTGACAAGATCAAAAATTATGAGCTGGAAGGAACCACTGAGATTTTTAGGCATCAAAGCATGAATCTAACGTTAGACCGGGAAATAAGCATTTATTTAGTGCTTACTGTGTATCAGGCATTCTGCTGAGTGCTTCATAAATTTTCTCTCATTTCATCCTCACAACCACCCTGGGGGGGTGGATGTTATTGTTCCCAGACAGACAGTGATTAAGTGATTTATCTAAGCTCATGCAGGGAATTAGTAGTTATTGCAGTTTGATTCCATATCCAACACTCTTTCGATTATAAACTGCTCTATCTCCTGTTAAGATTTTTAAGATTTTTAGGATTACAAAGTGCTTTCTTTACAATTTTTTGTGCTAAGGAATCAAAAGTATTCTTTTCTAATGTATAAATTATCAAAATTTTCAGATTAGGAAAGGAAGGTTCAGTGACCTATCCAAGTGCACACAACTAGAGAACATTAGAGTTAGGATTTGAACCCCAATGTCTCCTGACTTTAAGCTAACATTCATGTAGCCCTGTTTTCATCCTGCCTCCTTTCTGATGGATACAATACTCTGATTTTTCAAGAACCATTTTCCTGTGACTGCTGGAACATTTAGCGATGCCAAAAATGGAAGATGGCCCTTTACTTGAGTACAAGGAAATAAATACTCTTTTCCTGTGACGGGGAGATGTCACCTTCCCTAAAGATGGAATTCGTGCTTGGGGCAGCACTGTTTTGCACACCCTTTAATCTTGCTGTGAGCAGGGCTGAGTGGCCCTTGTCACTGGCTTCTTAGGGATGTCTAGACCAGAGGTAAACATAATTCAAGAAATCGTGCTGTCTTTTCTGGGGGTGAGGAGGAGGTGTGGACTACCAGACAGGATCTGGGTTTCTTCCTTTCTCTCTCACTCACCCATTACTAAACCTGCTCTGCTCCCAAGCCTCAATGTCTATTGGACCATTTGGTCCAATTCCACAAACATCTGTTAAACATGTCAGGCCCTGTGTCCAGCCCTGGGGATACAAAGTTAGACAAGTTCTTGTGGATAAGGTTCTGCAGGTGGGGCTTCCCAGGTAAGGTCCTTTAGTGATTGCTGGCAGGGAAGGAAGGGCCCCAGTCCATGTAGGACAACCAGGAGGGTCCTCTTAGAAGCCTGATTAGCCTTTTGGCTCTAGGGGAGAGAATAAGGAACAAAGGAGTTATAGAGAAGAAATCTGACTCCCTATAAGGCAGGGGTTCTTAACCTGGAGATAACAAAGAGTTTAGGGGTTTGGTGAATTTGAATGGGGAAAAATTACATTGTTATTTCCATTAATTTCTAACAGAAATTTAACATTTCCCTTCATCTCCATTCTCTCCCCTTTCCTGGATCACTCTCCTCCATTCTGACTTCTGAGCTTCCTGGCTTCCTGTTAAGTTCCAACTAAAATCCCGCCTTCTATAGGAAGCCTTCTTCAACCCCTTTTTAATTCAAGTGCCTTCCCTCTACTAATTATTTCTTATTTATCCTGCTTATGGCTTGCTTTGCATATATGTGTTTGCATGTTGTTTTCCCCACTAGATTATAAGCTCCTTGAGGGCACAGACTGTCTTGCCTCTTTGTGTATTCCCAGTGCTTAGCCCAGTGCCTAGCACATAGTAGGTGATTAATAAATGTTTATTGATTGATTTTAAAAAGCATTATTCTGAGATTTTGCCAGACTCCTAAAGGGATCCATGACAAAAAGATTAAGATTCCCTGACCTCCGGTCACTGGTGAGTATCCTGTGACCAGCTTCAAGTAGAAGCTGGATAACTGCTGGTTGATGGTGTTGCTGAGATGACTCTTGTCAGGGATAGCTTGGGCTGGGTGATCTCTGAGCTTCCTTCAAGCTCTGGGATTCTGATTTGCTTATAAACCACTAATGATATTATGGGAGAAAGTCATGGACACAAGTAATCAATAAGAGGAGGAATAAAAGAGAAGGGCAAAGAAGATGTTGAGAAAACCAACAGTGAGGAATCTGAGAAGAGAAAAGCAAGCATTTATTAAGCTCCTACTATGTTCCAGGCACTGTGTTATGCATTTTATAACCATCTCATTTGATCCTCACAACAACCCTAGGAAGTAGGTGTGATATTATTATTCCTAGTTTTTACAATTTCAGAATCTGAATCAGAGAAAGTGTAAGTGACTTGCTCAGGATCAAATGCTTACTTAAATATCAGGGAAAATTTGAACTCAGGTCTCCCTAATTGGGTGGCTAAGTGGCTCAGTGGATAGAGTGCCCGAAGCAGGAAAACTCAATTTTCCTGAGTTCAAATCTGGTCTCACAGTTATGTGACCCTGGGCATATCACTTAATTAACCCTGTTTATCTCAGTTTCCTATTTTGTAAAATGGAGGAGGAAATAACAAACCACTGTAGGATCTCTCTGTTTCTCTGTCTGTCTGTCTGTCTGTCTCTCTCTGTTTCTCTGTCTGTCTCTCCTCTCTCTCTCTCTCTCTCTCTCTCTCTCTCTCTCTCTCTCTCTCTCTCTCTCTCTCTCTCTCTCTGTCTCTCTCTCTCTGTCTATCTCTTCCTCTGTCTCTGTCTCTTTCTGTCTGTCTTTGTCTCTGTCTCTGTCTCTCTCTGTCTTTCTCTGGCTCTCTGTCTCTGTCTTTGTCTTTGTCTCTGTCTCTGTCTTTGTCTCTGCCTCTGTGTCTGTCTCTGTCTCTGTCTATGTCTGTCTATTTCTGTCTCTCTCTGTCTCTCGGTCTGTCTGTCTCTGTCTCTGTCTCTCTCTCATTTTCCCTACTGAACTTCCCCCCCAGTTTCAGCATCTCTCTTGGCTGTTGTTATTTGTTCTTTTTCAAACAGAGCCATGACAACAGGAAGGTGATGCCATGACTTCCAAATGAATCGGATTTGAGTAGGAGAGGGCTGTGTAAATCCGATCCTTATAAAAGAGTGCCGGGGAGCGGGGAAGAGATAATACTCTGGTGGTGGGATCATAATTAGGCACCGCCTGCCTGGCCTGCAGACCAAGGGCCCGCTGGGTGCCGGCTTCTGCCATGGTCATTACCTCCCTCTGAAGCTATCCATACCATGCGTTTGGGGAAGATGCACCACATTATTCCCCAGCCACTTGGGATGGGCATTAAAAGAGCAAAGTCAGAAATAAAGATAAGATTAAATCAGGCAGAGAAAATGCCTGCCAGAGATTCAGAGAAAGTCAGACCCAAAAGACCCCTCAGGTCTAATTCATCATTTTACAGGCGGGGAAACTGAGATTGTGATTTGCCTAAAATCACACAACCACATAGGGACAGAACCAAGGAGCCAACCTTCCAGCCCAAGGCTCTTAGCAGTGTCCTAAAACAATTGCCCCAGGATGGGTCCCTCCATCCGGACTCTATCTTCACAGACCTTTCTTGACTCCTACATAGTAACGGCTTGGGAAGGCCAACTAAAAATTGAGCCACAAGCACCAGATTGCCTGATACCAGTGGAGGGTGCCATGCTTTGTTGGAAACTGAACACTGAAGGTGGCTGGGCCAGGAATGTATCCTGTCTCCATTAGTTACTAAATTATGTGACCTTACCCAAGGAACTTCTCTTTGGACAGACACAGTTTCTTCCTATATAAATGAAAAAGTTGAAGTAAGACGTCTTCAAAACTCTAAATCCTTTGAATCTACATGTCTATAAGGCTTTTGGGGTGGGAGTGGGGGCATTTTTACAATGGAGAGTTTCTGAAATCAGGTAACATAGTTCAAATCCTGCTCTTACACTGGGATCTCCTTTTTTTGTCAAATGGACAGGATGACTTTTCAAGGTCCCTTTCCGTTCCAGATCTATAATCCTAAAAACTGTGGGTGAGTAGCTCTATGTCAGTAGGTCCTGAAGGAGGGGATGGATGTGCCAGAGAGAAGTTCCTTGTACTGATCCCTCAAATATGCTGCTGCTGCTGCCTTGTCTTGTATAAAACACGGCTGTCCTCCTCCTCCTCCTCCTCCTGGAGAAACCATAGAGCTCTGAGCTGGGACCTCTGGCAGTGCGAGACCTTGGTCCAAACCTCCCCTGCACCAGGGGAGGCTCCTGACAGTCCTGAGACTGCCCGAGCTCTCTCCTTTCTGGTGGCTGAGGGGTGGAGGGGAGAGAATGGTCTCCCCTCCCCGTGTTCCCAATCACTGGAGCTCTGGCTGGCTTACTCTCTCTCTGTCTCTTTTTAAATAGCACCAGGAAGCAGCAGAGCGCCCTTCCCAATGAATGGAGGGTTGGGAGAAATCCTGGCTAAGGATAGGACTGCCGAGCGGGGCGTGTGTGTGAAGTCTTGGGCTCCTTCCCACCAGGGCCCTACTGATGATTGTGCTCCGCGGACCTGGCAGGTGGCAGATTTTCCCTCCTCTGGGTGTGTGGGTGGATGGGTGGAGGGTGTGTATGATCTCAGGAAGCAGCCGGAAGAAAAATCACCAACAACCATAAATGGATTTTCCTGTTGCTTCCTCTGCAGCAAATCGGGCTGAGCCTGCCTGATGGGGAGCAGTGCTTAGGGGACCCCGCCTCCCCCCACCCAGGGAAGCCTGGGAAGAGAGGCGCTGTCGGCGGGGGGAAGAGGGGAGGTATACTAAGGAAGGGAGGGCATGACATTGAGTGTTCAAGGTAACTTTCAGGCGGCTCATCCGGCAGGCGATGATATAATGAGATTTATTTCCACCCTTCCAAGGTTGGTGATTCCATGGGTGTGAGTGCTCCATCTACCCACACAGATCCCAGCCTCTCCATGCCTTGGAAACTGGCTTCCTGTGGCCTGGTGGCCGGCCCTCCCTTGGGAAGCCTCTTGAGACAAGCTCTCATACAGGATCCCCTTCCCATACCTGTCCAGTTGGTGAGCCTGTCAGAGCTTGGGCTCCTCTGGAATGGCCTTTGGGGACCCAGGGTCATTTTCATTCCAGAGGATTGTAACAGTAAAAACAATAAAAATACCAACAACAGTTCAAATTTGCATATTATGCTCACAAAGCACTTTAGGTCAATAATTTCACTGACTATCACAGTTCACTCTGTGCAAAACATTCCATCTTTCACCTCTGGCCCTTGCCCAAGCCGGCTCCCATGCCTGGAAGGCCCTTTTCCCCCTCTACCTCTTAGAACCTTTGCTTTTTTCAAGGCACGACTCAAGTGCCACCTCTTATATGAAGCCCTTCTGATCCCCGCAGCTGTTAGTACTTACCCCAGTAATTAGTTTCTATTCTTTCTGGAACTATTTCTTATGTACTTCTCTCTGGTAGAATATAAGTTCTTTGAAGGTAAAAATGACTTAATTTTGCTTCTGTGTCCTCGGGGTCAAGCACCTCCCAACGAGTTTAATAAATATTGAACAAATGAATGAATTCCTATAATTGGGAGGGCATAAATTATTGTCTTCCATTTTATAGATAAGGATACTGAAATTCAGGGGAGAAGTGATTCACTTTGGGTCACACAAATATTTAATGGCAAGGTCTCTGCTGGAATGCTTTCTTTAGTCCAACCCTTTACCCCCATTCTCATGCTATTTTCAATACATGACAAGCTTTCCTGTTTTATATTTTAAGGCAGAATATGTAGGTCCATGTGATTACATCATCAAATAGCTTGTGTTTTATCCATAAGCCCTGGCGATGTTCAGCTTGGATTCAAGAGGGGCTAGGGAATTACTCGGCTTCTTGGTCTGTTTAAAAAGAAACCCTCTTCCTAGATGCATCAGAGGACTGTTCCTGGAAGGGATCGTGAACAAAGCATCTCTGACCAACGTGCTGACAAGCAACCTGGATGCCCTTCCTAGCAGCCCAGACCTATTATGTTCTACTTCTTGGGGAGCTGTCCAGCTACATAAGTCAAAGCCACAGGGGGTCCTCAGCTACACTAACAGAGGGAGGGAGAAGGCAGGGAGGTGATGGTCCCGTTGTGCTCTGCCCTGGTTAGAACACAACCAGAGGAGTGTCTAGTCTGCTCTAGAGTATACATTTTAGGAGGGCCATTGACAAGACAGAGCTTGTCCAGAAGAGAGTACCCAGGGTGATGAGCAAGTCCAGAGATCATGACATATGAGGACCAGTGGAAGGACCTGGGGATGCTTAGCCTGGAGAAGAGAGGACTTAGGGGGAAGGAAACATTATCCCTGTCTTCACGGATCTGAAAAGCTGTCAGGTTAAAAAGGGATTAGATTTGTTTGCATGGCCCCAGAGGATGGAACTAGAAGCAATAAGGGGAAGATAAAAAGAGGCCAGTTTTGGCTCAGTTATAAGGCTTCCTTCCTAACAGCTGCTGAAAATGGACTCGCTCTCTCTGTGATATAGTGATGTCCCCATCACCGGAGGCATTTAAAGGGAGATGATTTGTCAGGGATCATTGGAGCTAAAGCTAGAAGACACCAGAAACCAGCTAGTCCAACCCCTTTATGTTATAGATAAGGATCCCAAAGGTCAAGAGAGGGAAAATGTTTTGTCCAACGCCACACAGATAGTAAGTAGCAGAGCTGAGATCCAAACCCAAGCCAGTCAGTCAATAATATTAAGTATCTAGCATATGCTTAATAATATTATAAATATTACTAACTATATAATTGTTAAAATATTAATAACATAATGATATGGTAATGATAATTACTGTGCTAAGTACTTGGAATACAAATACAAAAAATCAAAACAAAACAAAAAACCAATAACCCAACCAAAAAAACAAAACAAAACAAAACAAAACTCTGGTCCCTGCCCTTAAGGAATTTATAGTCTAATAATAGGGGAAAACAACATATAAGGGGGACAAGGAAGGCACAGAAAGATAGTCAGTGCAGGGGCATGATGGAAAAATCCAAAGGAGTGAAACCAGGTAAGAAATGAACCTTTAGCTGACCTGGACACCTTCCTTAAAGGTAGGTTTGGGGAGGAGCTCTTTGCTCCATCTTCCAATCAGAGGGGCAGAGGGTACAGAAGGCATTGATGACGTCTCCAACTCATCTGATTCCAAATCCAGTGGTCCTGTTAAGAGGTTCCCTGCTCCAAGGAGTTTGCACTAAAAATTCCTTAATGGCACCTTAAGCAGTAAATAATTGTAAAACATATTATGTGTTCTATGAAATCACCCTGGGGATTCACAAAACATTTTTGTTTTTATTGTTGTTGTTGCTGAAAGGAATGTGTGGAACAAAACCCACTGGGAACTACTGGATTCATCCAGCAGGCAAGCAAGGCAATTAGATGACTGACGTGGAAACAAGATCTTGACTAGGCCCATCCAAGGACTCACCTTCTAAGTAAATTTCTTCTATTCATTCAACAAATATTTACTAAGCATGGAAGCTAGATGACCCAGGGAATCAGAAGACTCATCTTTCTGAGTTCAAATCTGGCCTCAGATACTTCCTAGCTTTGTGACCCTGGGCTGTCACTTAATCCTGTTTACCTCAGTTTCCTTATCTCTAAAATATGCCAGAGAAGGAAATGGCAAACCAATTCAGTATTTTTGCCAAGAAAACCCCAAATGTAGTCACAAAGAGTCAGTTGGAGACAGAACTGAAAATGACAAACTGTGAACTGAACTATGTGTAGAATAGTAGATTTAAAATTTAGTTAGGATATGATTCCCTACCTTCATGGAATTTACATCTAGTAGGTAAACCCAAAATCAGGTAGGTATAATAGACACGAGGTAGGTGCATTAGAAAAGCAGGAAAAGTGGCAGCGAAGGGTAGGAGGTTGTTCATTACTAACCAGGAGGAGCTGGCATTTCTGCTAGACTTAGAGAGTGGATAGAAATTTAACCAAGAAATGTGAATAAGAGACAAAATTCCTGGCACAGGGAAAAGGGAGAAAAGACACAGAGTCGGTGTTTTGGAGACAGAAAGTGTTCCTCATATCATAGAAGAAGAAGATGGCTAAGTGGGATTTAAAGTGAATGTGCTTCCTAATAATGCCCTATAACACCCATTGCCTCACACATCTGCATTGAAGGCTCCAGCCAGGTAAGGCATTGATGATGATGATGGTGATGATTCCTTCAGGGCACCCATTTTCCAGCTCCCAGCAACAAGCCCACCCACCCTAGAGGCTAGGATGGTCAAAGATTCATAAATCTAGAAGAAGCAAAGATCTCAGAAATTATCCGGTTTTGATAACTTGATAACTTTAAACACTTGCCCATAGTAGCATAGATAGTGTCAGAAAAAGGATTCAAAGTTAGATCCTCAGATGGCCACCCCCCTGGCCAGTGCTCTTGAGGCTTCACCACAGAATCATAACAAACTTTCAGAATTGAGTTTTTAAGAACCATCTGTTCTGATTTCCTCATTTTACAGAGAGGGAAACTGAGGCCCCAGCTGGGGGGCTAATAATAGCTCAAATTCTAGGGCTTAAGGTTTACAAAGCACTTTTGATCTCTGTCAGACCCTCATGAAGGAAGTGCTGTCATTATTTCTATTTTAGAGATGAGGAAACAGTCTCAGAGAACTTAGTAAATAGTACACAGCTAGCAAATATCCCAGCCAGGATTTGGGATCAGAACTTGGGTCTTCCATGTCCCTTGGTCCAGAGCTCTGACTACTAAATCATGGTACCTCTTTGTTAAGGGATTTGGCCACAGAACTCCGGTCTCCTTCCTCGCATGTCAGTGACTCCAAATCACATGGAGAATTAGTGGCAGAATAAGGACCCACATCTAGGTTTTGAATTCAGGGACCCTTTTCATCCTCCAGCACCCTGCTCCTCCTCTCAGGTCCACAGGACCCCATGGGATTTTGGATTTTCTTACTCCCCCCCAGCCCACCCCAGTACACACACACACTTATCCCCATGATGTTCCAGTGACTCATGCAGCCTCCTCGAAGCTCCCACAGTCACTCGGTACAACGAGGCCCCTGAGATGATGTCACCTTGCATTCTCCTATTTGACACCCACTTTTCACTTTGTTGCAATGACTTCTCACACACTGATGTTCAGGGCACGTTCCCTTTTTTCCCCAGGTGGTGTAATTGCCCCGAGCCCCAGCTTTAGAGCCATGTGCTGCAGCTGACTGCTGAGTAATGCTGTTAGCGGCTCTCCCCCGGGCGGGTGAACTCGGGGGCACTGAATCTCATTTATCATTTGGATGGCCCCCAGGTGAGCAGCCCAGAGGGAGGGAGGCTGCTGAGAGGGAGGATGGCAGGATGGAGAGATGAAGGAGACGAGGGCGCCAATACCGACTCCAACACTTACTAGCAATGTGACCTTGCTTGGGCAAGGGAGGAAAAATTTCCCGATAATGAGAACCCTCCAAAAGCAGATGGTTACTTCTAGAGGTAGTGAGCTCCCCATCTTTGGAAGACTACAAGTTGAGTCTGGACAACTCCCTCATCAGAATGTTGTATCAGGGATGCCTGATCAGCTAAAGCAGGGGTCCTCAAACAACGGCCTGCGGGCCAGATGCAGCAGTTGAAGACGTTTATCCCCCTCACCCAGGGCTATGAAGTTTTTTTATTTAAAGGCCCACAAAACAAAGTTTTTGTTTTTACTATAGTCCGGCCCTCCAACAGTCTAAGGGACAGTGAAATGGCCCCCTATTTAAAAAGTCTGAGGACCTCTGACTGCTAAAGAGTGAATCAGTGCCAGCTGACAGCCTTTCCTATTTTGAATTTCTGTGAAATCTTTTCTCCCTGTTTAGTCTCAATTTCTTTATCTATAAAATGAAGATAATATTTACAACACAACTACCAGCAGTTATATAGTGCTTTAAGGTTGATAAAACATTTCACATGTACTATCTTGGCTAATCCTTACCACAACCTTTGGAGGTACCTACTATTATCATCCCCATCCCAGAAGAAACTGATTCTCAGAGAGGCTAAATGTCCCAGGATCACACAGCTAGTTTCTAAGGGAAGATTTGAACTCAGGTCTCCCTGACTCTGGATCCAGCACTCTATCCATTGTGTCACTTACCAGATCCCAAGGTTGCTCTTAAAAAAAAAAAAACAGTTTAGATACCTGCCAACTAGGAGAGGAGGTAGGGAGAAGGAGGAGAAAATTTGGAACAAAAGGTTTTGCAAGGGTCAATGTTGAAAAAATTACCCATGCATATGTTTTGTAAATTAAAAGCTTTAATAATTTTTTTTTAAAAAGGGAAAAAACTGTTTAGGGAGCCTTAAAGTACCAGAGAGATGTGAATTATTATTAGCTTTGTCCTTTGGGCTGGTTCATTGTCTCACCATAGAGAAATGTAGTTTCTGTTCTGATCTCCAGGCTAACTTCCCTTTGTGTCTCTGTGTTCCAATCTATGCAACAATAATACGCTGGCTTCCTGAAAAGCCATTGGCTGGTTTGTAATAGGTTTGGGTGAAATTCATGTAGGGATTTCCTGTAAAAGCATTTCTGACAGGGAAAAAAGCCAGCCTCTGCTTGAATACTTTTGGTGACTGGGAGCTCATTACCTAAGAAAACATTTCATCGCTGAACAATTCCATTTGCTACAATGAACCATTTAAAAAAATATAATGAGCCAAAATCTGCCTCTCTGTAGCTTCCCGTTGTTCCCATTTTTTGCCTGCTGTTGGCTAAGCAGAACAATTTAATTTTTTCTTCCCCCATAACAGCCCTTTGGATATACATAGGATATACTTGTTTTAGAAACTGCTGGGGAACTGAGAATAAAATTTTCAAAAATTTAAAGAATTTTTGGTCTTCATGTTTTCTAGTTTGTAGTATTTTCCATGTATTTTGTAGCATTTATTAAGCATCTACTGTATTTATAATCTTGCCATAGGGTGCTGGGGTGAGAAAACTCCAGGAAGAGATAATAGTCTAATAGGGAGGGAAAGGTAGTGAGGAAGTGGATGAAATACATACAGAATCTTGATTCTACTGCTGTGTGATCTTAATTAAATCACTTTCCTTTTCCTCCCGTGATAAAGGAGTTAAGACTATATCAGCGGTACATAAACTTGTGCTTTCTTTTAAAAAAAATGTGAAAATTATAAGTTAGGTATAATTGGCTTCCTTTCTAATCTTATGTATTTTATCTTTTCTATGTATTTTATCTTCAGCATTTACAAAATTATTTTGAGGCATGTGTTGATTTCCACCAGATTTCCCAAATGTTAAAGATCCTTGGAAGAGAAGATCTCTTAAGGCCCAGATAGCTCTGAATTTTAAAGAAAAAAAATCAGAGTCCTAGACAAAATTTGTATTTCATTTGAAGTGAGACGGCATCATGTTATGGTCTTCGGAGTACTGAAAGCCAGGCTCTAATCCTCAGCATTCTACTTTGGGCAAATTCCCTAAATTCTCTAGGTTTCAGTTTACTCATCTGTAAAATAAGGGTGTAGGAGGAGATAATCTCTAAGGCTTTTTTTAGCTCTCTATGATCCTGATGACTTCACATCCATTAAGCTGTCAGTGATGACTAAAAAGGGAATAGTGAATATTGAAGGGGTTGTGGGAAGCCAAGTGCACTCATACATTGTTGGTAGAGCTGAAAATTGTTCCAGTTAGAATCTTTCCAGGAAAGTCACTAAATGATTTGTATCCTTTGACTCATGATTGTACTCCCTAAGGTAATGACATGAAGAAAAGTCTTATATAAATAAACCAAAATATTTACAGCAGCACTCTTTTTGGTAGCAAACAAAGAAAAAAAAGCTGCAAACAAAATGGGTAACCATGGATGGGGGACATCTACCCAGTTGTGGTGCATCCATGTAGTAGGGTATTATTACACTTTAAGAAGTAACTAATATGAGGAAACCAGTAGAGAAATAGAAAAAAACTACATGAATTGATGCAAAGGGAAGAAAAGCAGGACCAATAGAGTAATGCATAAAACTACAGTAATGTAAATGATAACAATGCTCAAAATGCACTAGAATTCTGATTAATTGTAAGCGTCAATCTCAGTCCTTGAGAACTAATAAGGAAATTTAGTTGTTTTCAGTTTTGTCTGATTCTGATTCATTTTGGGATTTTCTTGGCAGAGATACTGGAGTGGTTTGTCATTTCCTTCTCCAGCTCATTTGGGAGAACCGAGGCGGATGGGGGAAGTGACTTGTTCAGGGTCACACAGCTAGTAAGTGTCTGAGGCCGGATTTGAACTTGGGAAGATGAGTCTCCCTAACTGCAGCCTGGCATTTTAACTGCAGTAGCTGCCCAATAAGGAAGTAGGGGACCTTTGTCCTCTCAGTGGAGATGGGGGTGATGGTGGTTGCAGACTATGTGGCCAGAGCCTGGAACTCTTTGACATTTAAATATCTTTCCTCATGGGTTTTCCAAAGCCAGAAGGAGAAAAAGGTCCAGCCTGGAATTCAGACTTGGCTATGCAGAGAAGTTCAGATAGAAGCTCTGTTTGGGAACTCGGGCATCTAGAACCCCTCCGTCCCCCCTCTCTTACTTCCCCTGCCCATAGACTCTCCCCATCTTTCCTGCCAGCACTTCTGCCCTTGAGGCACTCCTCCCCAGAGGCCGGCACCTAGAGTGACCCCAGAATGGATCTCACCTCCTGGCCCCCGACTCTCCTGCTCTGCCTCCTCCTGCCAGGGGGCCCCCACGTCCCTTTCAGAAGCAGCTGTCCTGTAGCAGGACGGACGGAGACAGCAGGAGCCGTGTCCTGATTTTTACTCTGAACAAGAGCTACAACATACAGAAGAAAAGGCCAACAGACAGAAATACCCAGCCCCATGTCCCAGATATCGCCTGTTTCAAAGAATCGCGGACTGCCAGGTGCCCTCACAGACCATTTAGTTCAATCTCTTCCTTTTACAGGTGAGGTAACTGAGACCAAGAGTGAGGAAGGGATTTGTCTGAGATCATACCCAGTTAGTAAGCATTAAGAGCTGAGATTCAAAGCCAGGTCATAGAGTTAAGGGACCTCAGAGACCAATTAGTCTAAATTCATTTTACAAATGAGACCCAGGGAGGTTAATAACTTTCTCAGTGTTTCACAAGTAATGAACAGCTGCGTGATGTGTTCTCCGATGGAATGCAAACTCCTTGAAGGCTTATTTTGTATCCCCTGTGCCTAGGACAGTGCTGGGATTTAGTAGGCATTTAATAAATGCTGAGTGGTTGATTGATATCAAAAATAAAGGGGTTGGGAAATCCAAGTGAGAGTTCTGCCTCTGGAACTTTACCACCTGTGTGACCTTGGTACCCCAGACCTTCCCAGGCCCTAGTGTTCTGTAAAATGCCAGGACTGAACTACATGATTTCTGAGGACTTCTCTGGATTGAGTTCTATGATTCTATTATCCCAGTTTATCTATTTATTAATACAATCGGGATTAAGTGTCTAAGACTGGATTTGAACTCTGATCCTCCTGATTTCAGGAGCAGTGCTCTATCTACTGTGCCCTCTAGTCATCCCTCAAATTATCCTAATTATCCTAATTTTTGAGGGTGAAGATAGTGGGGGAGCTTATTTCCTCATGTAAGAGGTGGTTCCTGAGCTGGGTCTGAAGGAAGCAAGGATCCAAGAGGCAGCAATGAGAACAGAATGCATTTCAGGCATAGGGACTGCCTATATATAAAGGCTTGGAAGTGGGAAATGAGTTGTGCTACACAAGGGAAAGCAAATTGGTCAGTCTGGCTGGAAAGTATAATTTTTAACAGAGGAATAATGTGTAAACAGCCTGGAAAGACAGCCTGGAGCCAGACTACAAAGGGTTTTAAATGTCAAACAAGAATTTATACTTATTCCTAGACCATAGGAAGCCATTGAAGCTTCTTGAGTAGAAGAGTCAGACCTCCAAGAGGAATATGTTCATAGAACATTATTCCATTTAATTCAGGAAACATGAAATGCTCCTTTGCTAGGGCCTAGGGATACTGAGACAAAAAACAGAACATTCCCTTTTCTCAAGGAATGCATTTTATAGAATCCTAGATGGTCATTGCCAGAAGCGTCCTTTGAGACCACGGAATCCAAAAGCTCTTATTTTACCTGTAAGAAATCTGGGACCACTCATTACCAACCCCCTGCCCAAGGAGAGTTCTTGTTTTCACTGAGGATTATGCACGGATGTGTCCAGGCCCTACATGGGCTCAGGTGAGCTGTAAAAGCCTTTGGTTGTCAGGGGTGATGGGAAGCTGCTGAGGCTGCCTCCCCAGATTAGGAAGCTGTGATATATCAGAAAAACACTAAATCCGGCATCCAGACCCTGGAGATCTCTCTGGCTCTTATTTCAGGGATCAGCAGTCAGTCAATAAACATATTAAGCACCGGCTAAGTGCTTAACTGTCCTACACAATCAGGAGGTGGTGGGGATATGGGAGGGTGTATGTGAAGAGGAGTTTGACTTGATGAAGATGATGAGGATGAATGCACACCAGCCTCAATTATCAGAACCTTATTATTCCTTTTAGAGCCTCATTCCCCCTCCCCCCCCCCACCCTTTCAGCTTCCTCCCTCATAGCCTCCTGGGAGGGCAGAGGCTATCTTTTGCCTCTTTTTGCATCTTCAATGTCTGGCACTTAGCAGGCACTTAATAAATGTTAATCAATTGATTGACTGGTCGTACCCAGAATCTGGCTCTAGAAAACAATAATAATGATCATAGTTGGTATTTATATAATACTTTAAGGTTAACAAGAAGCTTACAAAATTCATTTTATCTTCCCCACAACTCTAGAGGGTAAGGTATTATTTTTATCCCCATTTTATAGATGAGAAAAATGAGACAGACAGAGGTAAAGTGATCTGCCTACGGTCATAGAACTAAGTAAGCAGAGGAGATGGTATTTGAACTCAAGTCTCCTTGATTCCAGGTCCAGTTCACAAAGGCTAGCTTCCCACCCCATTTGTAAGAGAAATTATTTCACTTCTCCTGGGCTCAGTTTTTACATATATGCAATGGGAATCCAAACTCCTGGGAAGGCTACAAGGGCCACAAGAATGATGGGAGGACCAGGGAAGCTGGTATGTGAGAAAGCACACTGGAGCTGGAATTCAATCCTGATTCTACTCTCTGTGTCATATTGGGTAAATTCCTGTGGACTCTCTGGGGCTTACTTAGTTCCTCTTGTATAAAATGGAATGTTTACTTTTGACTGGATTTCCCAGGCCATTTAAATCTTCCACCATTGTTTGTGCATTTTGGAGGACCTCACAGCCCCCAGAAGTGTGGAGATGTCTTTGGTGGAGAAACTCATGCTAAGGAATCTGACTTTTCCCCCAAAAGTTGTCATTGTTGGTCTTTCCTTCTTGAGGAGGGCCATGACATCAGAGAGGGAGTACCAGACAGGCAAGTGTATTGGATTTAAAGGAGGGAGGGCTGCACAAGGCCACCGGCCTCACTTCCCCCTCCAGAGCCATGTGAGTCGCTGGTCAGATACAGATCAGGATGACTGGAGATGGCCCTGGATGCAATGAAGGCCTAGGACTTTTTAAGCAAAGGTCTTCAACAGCTCTCAGTTTGACTGAAGCTGTGCCGTTCAATGACTAAAGATAGGTAGCAACTGAGGCAAAGAATCTTCTCTTTCATTGAATCCCCCCTTCCCCACAAAAAAACATATAAATAAATAAATAAATCGATGACTCTGAGAGGGGAAGACCTTCAGAATTGGCCCAAGCAGAAATGACTGCTAGTTACCTTCAATCTCAATCCAAACAATGGCCAAATGGGGTTTAGTTTAGGACCCATAGGAAGCCCATGAGAATCAGATTGGTTTTGGTTTTAAGACCTGGTCCTTAAGAAAGAAATCTACCAGTAAACCGCAGCTTGGGTTAAAGGAGTGGAAGAAAGGAAGGAGAAAAGGAGGAGGAGGGGTTATCTAAGAATCAGAAAGTGGCAGGAAGTGGCCCTCCTGCCACAGGCAGGATCCTGGGCTGGGAGGTCGGTGGGATAGTGAGAATTAGCCAAGTGTGGCGGGTCCTGGATCAGGAGCCCTCTGGTCTGTAATGATGGCTCGGCTGCTAACTTGCCGTGGTCTTGGGCAGGTCAGATCTCTCTGGGTCTGCATAAAATGGTCCCGCCCCACCTCTGCCGACTGAATTCAATAAGCTCCCTAAGCACCGGGTTGGGCACTGGAAGAGATAAAAATTCAGATATAGCCCAGCCTCGTGGGGCTTAAAATCAAGTGATGGATAATTGTGCTATGGAATATTCTACAGTACATTAGAGACTGGGGATCACAGGATGCTCTAATTCAATCTTCTTCTGCAGAGGGGGAAACAGGCACAGAGAAGGGAAAATAACTCGGTGTCTGCATGCAGAGAGAAGCATCAGCATTCCGAGCCAGGTCTCCGACTGCATTGCCAATACTCCCATACAATAAACAGTGATGATAGCTAGCATTTATAGAGAGCTTTATGACTATTACCTCATTATGAATGAAGTACTCCTGGGAGATACGGACACTATTATCCTCATCTTACAGATGAGGAAGTTGAGGCAGGAGGAGGTTAAGTCACTTGCTGGGGGTCACACAACTGGTAAAAGTGATTGAGGTTGGATTTGAACTCCTGATGGCACTCGCCTTGGGAGGACCTGAATTCAAATCTGACTTTAGACTCTTGATACCTACTAGCTGTGTGACTCTAGGCAAGTCACTACATCCTAATTGCTTCTTTAAAAAAAAGAAAGAAAGAAAGAAATTGTATTGTACTACTAGCTGCCGATAGTTTAACTGATAAGTGTGAAATCTTCTAGGAAGCAGAACTGCCCTCCAAAGGCAAAATCTGCCCTTCCAATAGAACCTTGGACTGCTATTATTTGGGGGCTGACCTAGGTGGAGATGCAATTTTTACATGACCTTTTCCTTTCTCAAACCCCTTAAACCCAGTCCTCCAGAGTTATCAGTTAAGCAATGAGTAAGCACCTACTAGGAACCAGGAACTCTGCTGGGTAAATGGAGGGTTTATAGAGACAAACATGAAACAGTTCCAAGAACTGAAACCTTTCAAGAGCTTTTATTCTATCAGGGAAGGGTCTGAGATGTCTCCCCCACAGAAAACTCTTTATCCTGGAAAAAACTTCAGTCCTGGAAGGGATTTCATGTCTTGGAAGTACCCCCGGGCTCCCTCTTTCCCGGATTGGATGGCTCCTCCCAGAACCTCCATTTAAGGAGGACCCAGATTATCTCTTTATTTCCTACAGGCTACAATCTAATACCTTTCTCTTCCGTTCTCTCATTTTTCACCTTCCTTTTCATCTCCCTTCATTAGAATGTAAGTTCTTTGAGGGCAGGGACTTTCTTTTTTCTTATAATTGTGTTTCTTAGTTTTTAACATAGCTATTGAAATATAATAAGCACTTAATAAATGCTGTGGTAGACCTCTGGACTCTTCAGCACCAGATAGGCTGAGATCTGCTAATTCAGAGCTCCACCAATTCTGATTTCATTTCCTCCTCAGCTAAAGGACTGAATCCCTGATTAGATTTTCCTTTGGCTTTAGTGAGGATCTTCTCTCTCCCTCCCTTCCTCCCTCCCTTCCTCTGTCAAGTTCAGCTTGGACTAGAAAAACTCTTTAACCTTTAGAATATAAACAGCTGTCAGAAGCACATCTAATAGAGAATGACAGTGACGATAACTCACATTTATAATAAAGTTGTGCACAATGCTTTCTTCACAGTTAAGTAAATAAGACAATTGCTATCATTCCCATTTTAAAGATGAGGAGACTGAAGCAGATCGGGGAAAGAATATACTGCCAATTCGAATAGTGTTGTGAAGTGCCATCCATATCCAGAGAAAGAACTATGGAATCTGAAAATGGATTAAAGCATAGTATTTTCACCATTTTTATTCTTATGGGTGTTTGCTTGTTTTTTTTCCTTTCTTGTGTTTCTCCCTTTTTGATCTGATTTTTCTTGCGCAGCATGACAAATATGGAAATATATTTAGAAGAATTTCACATGTTTAACCTATATTGGATCACTTACTGTCCTGGAGAAGAAAGAGGGAGGAGACAGAAAAAAAATTTGGAACACAAGGTTTTGCAGAGGTGAATGTTGAAAACTATCTTTGCATGTATTTGGAAAATTAAAATACTATTTTTAAAAAAGAGAATATACTGCTAGTATGTCCCTGAGATTTGAATCCAGGTCTCTCTCTTTTTTCTTTTTAAGTATCACAAGATGATAGATTGAGAGCAGCTAGGTGGCTGAGTGGAAAAAATATTGGATCTGAAGTCAGGGAGACCTGAGTTCAAATCTGGCAAGTCACTTAATTTTTGTCTGCCTCAGTTTCCTCACCTATAAAGTGGGAATAATAATAGTACTTGCCTCTGTGTTCTCAAAATGTTCTCAAAATGAGAACTTAAAAAACTTTGCATGTTAAAGAGCTATAAAAATGCTGGATCTTATTAGCCAGAGCTAGAAGACTGGTCCGAAATCCTCATTTTGCCATTGAGGCTACTGAGGCCCAGGGTGGTTAAGAGAATTATTCAAGATCACATAGGTATGAAATGGCAAAGCTGGATTTGTGGCCCGGTCCTTTCACTGAAAATCTGGAGTTTTCTTTATGACATTCAGTGGCTAATTATTTCCTACTTATCCTGTACATTGCTTGCTTTGTATAGATGTGTTTACACACAGTCTCTCCTATTAGATTGTAAAGTCTTTGAGGTCAAAGACTGTCTTTTGCCTCTTTTTGTGTCTCCTAGCACTTAGCACAGTGTCTGGCACATAGTAAGTACTTAAAGAACGTTTATTGAATTGAATTGCTGCAATGTTTGGGAAGAAAGCTTTAATTAACTACGGCCAGAATGCTGGGGAAACTCGGGTCAAGAAGAGAACTCGAAAGATGGACCACAGAATCTTGAAGTTGGAAAGGACCTCAGAAGTCCAACTGAGAAGTTAGCTCTACAACAGTTGTCAAGTAGTCATTTAGCCTTGGCTTGAACAGCTTTTTTGGGAGGTAACGTTTACCCAGTGAAATGGTCAGTTTCATCCACTTTTGGACAGTTCCAGTTAGGAAGTTCTCCCTTCCATCAAGCCTAGGTGTGATTTGCTTTTCAAATTCTGCCCTTTGTTCATAATAGAGTAGGTGGTCCCTGCACAATGTACCTCTCCGAATATTGCTTGAGATTACTATTAGTTCCATATTGTTGACTTGTATTGGGCTTTTTAGACTGCCTAAATGCTCCATTTTTAAGCTAAATTGCATGTCTCTCCCATGTTATATTTGTGAAGTTGATTTTTTGAACCCAAATGTAAAACTTTCCATTTATCTGCAGTTGAATGTAACCTTGGTAGATCTGGCTTAACATTATAACCTGTTAGGATTTTTTGTGCATCTTCACTCTGCATTCTAATTGGATAGTTCTCCTTCCCAGCTTCCAGTCATCTGCAAGTTGGATAAACATCCCTCTAGGCCTTCATCCAAGTCTTTGATGAAAGTGTTCCATGAAGCTGTCTCCCAGTGAGCTCTCTCCCAAGTTAGGTAGGCAGCAGGGAAGGGTGGATTGAAATTTGAATTACCGGTGGTCTGTTACTTTTGTACTCATCACTTGAACTCTCCACAGAGACAGTAGGATAGAGAAGAGAGTTTTGCGTTGGAAATCCAGAGACTCAGATTCTAATCCTGGTTCTGTTATTTACTCACTGTATAAACATAATGAAAGCTCTTCACCTCTCTGGGTCTCAATTTCCACACTTGTAAAGTGAAGAGACTGGAGTCCCAGGGGTCCTCAAACTTTTTAAATAGGGGGCCAGTTCACTGTCCCTCAGACTGTTGGAGGGCTGGACTATAGTAAAAACAAAAACTTTGTTTTGTGGGCCTTTAAATAAAGAACTTCATAGCCCTGGGTGAGGGGGATAAACGTCCTCTACTGCTGCATCTGGCCCGCAGGCCGTTGTTTGAAGACCCCTGGCTAGACCAATTGGCCTCCAAGGTTCCTTCTTTTAATTCTATAAATGCTTTCTTCCTTTATCTCCTAGGTAAATCTAGCCCATGCTTCAAGGCCCACCACTTCTTCCAGGAAGCCCTTCCTAACTATTCTGGCCAACTTCTTCCCTTCACTGGCTTTATGCTCCTGAAATAATAAATAAAGTTCCTGATATTCCTCGTTCTCTATTTCTTAGGACACAGATTTGAATCTCAGTTCTGCCATTTGTAACCACTAATGATCATGCACTGGAATTTAAGGTTTGAGAAAGATTAAATGTTTTCCCCAGAAGAGAATAGTGAAGTCTTATGGAACCAATTTTGCAGGTAGAGAAACTGAGGTTAAATGATATTCAAGGTCACTTAGCTGACTGGTGTCAGAGCCGTGAATCCCATCCTGTCCCATTTTAACTCTGAGTTCTTCCAGTAAATCTTGCCATCTCTTTATCTCCCTACTTACGATGTAATCTTGGATGAATCACTTTCTCTGAACCTCTATTTCCTCATTTGTAATCTGAGGATCATCATTCCTGTCCTCTCTCTCCCCTCCCTGCCAGGGCTGAGTAAAGACTGGTTGAGAATGAATGAGACAGGTCTCTGTAACTATGTCATGCTTTAAAAATGACAAATGTTATGAGACAGCATGTTATAGTGGAGAGAGAGAGAACTGGCCTCGGAGCAGGAAGGCCCAGGTTCAAGGTCTAACTCTGGTACAGCCTGGCTGTATGAGCCTGAGAAATCACCCTACCTCTCAGAGTTCCAGGCAGCTCTCTAAGACTAGAAGTTGGAGAGAAGGTGTTGGCTTTCATGGATAGAAGCAGTTGCCCTACAGCTTCAACCCTACAGATTCAATCCCTGCCTTAATCTTAGCCCCACACCATCTGGATGGCCCTGGTTCTTCATGCATTGGTCTATGCACCCATCTAAAATTCTCATTGCTGAGAGAACCACTCAGGAAGTACCAGATGGGGCAAAGTCCAAGAGAAGATGGAGTAGGAGGATGAGAGTGCAGGGACCAGGGAAAGCTCTCCAGATCCAGGCTTGGAAGAATGGGATGATTTTAACAAATGAATTTGGGGATAGAGAATGGGGGTGGTATTCTAGGGGCAAGGATAACCACAAACAAAGATATGGAGGTAGAAGATAAAGAACTGGGGTGGCAAAGAGCCTGTTTGCTGGAGAAGAGGTTTTCTGTTGGGTGCTCTGGGAAACATATAATGAGATATGGTACACTGAAGGTAGGGGGAGAACCCCTTCTCCCCAATACAGCTTCTTTCTTTTGTCTTATAGTTCTGGGCAGTTATCCAGAGCCAGGGCTGGGAGACACTGGGAGCCAGCCTATTCCACCCACTGCCTCCTTCCCTCCCCTGGCTGGCTCTGGCACTGACCCGATTTCTCTCCAGCAGTAGCAGCAGTAGCTCCCATGGGGCCATCGATTCTATAAATCACAATACATTTCCATGGAACAAAGGCTGCCTGCAGGTATCCACACATTCCTGGCCATTAATCAACCTTCCACATTAATGAGCTGTTGGCGGGGCAGGAGCAGCAGGGAATGAATGAAAGTGGGTAAAGTCTGGCTTCTGAAGGCTCCCATCTCCTGCCCCACCAGGTTTTTTTTTTTATCCCCACTTCTCTGCATCCCAAGCTATTGAACAGTCCAAGTCCTAGTGGGACAGTCTTGGAATGCCTTCACTATTCCCTCTAAATCCTTCCCATCCATCAAGGCTCAGTCAATATTCCACCTTTCCCAGGAAGCCCATTCATCTCTCAATTTTCCTACTTCCTCTCATGCTACTATAACAATAATGACAACAATAACAATGATGATGGTGGTGATATCATATAGCCTTTATATAACACTCTGAGGTTTATAAAGTATATTCCCCACAATGCCCCTGAAGCAGGAGTTCTTAGCTCTTCTGTGTATCACAGACCCCTTGAGAGTCTAGTGAAGTCCATGGACCCCATCTCAGAATGATGCCTTTAAATGCACAAAATAAAACACATGGGATTGACAAGGAAACCAATTGTACTGAACTATGGTTATCAGAATATTATACAAATATATGGATCTCACATAAAGAATTTCTGTGGTAGAGAACAAGTATAATAATACAAAACCCAGGCTCAGAAATGTGAGGTGGTTTGTCCAAAGTCACACAATCGGATGTCGAAGTTGATTCCTGAACCTGGATCGTCTGACACTAAAAACAAGGCTCTTTTCAATGTCATACTGCCCCAAACCTGCTGTCCTCTGTTTTAGTGTGATTGCATTAGCCTCAGTGCTAAAAGAGAACAATCAGAGTGGGAGGGAAATCGAAGGGCAGCAGACACATTACTGGCCCCAGGGAGTTATGAATGAATGAAAAACAACTAATAAATGCTTACTATGGTGGCCAGTGTAGGTAGCTAGATGTTTCAGTGAATAGAATCAGGAAAACTTGAGTTCAAATTCATTCTCAAACACTGTTTTAATCTAGGGAAGAAGGAAATGGCAAATAAGTATCTTTGCCAAGAAAACCCCATGGACAGTATGGTCCATGAAGAGTTGGATGAGACTAAATGAGTGAACAACAACAATTGTACTGTGCCAAGTATTGGGGCTACAAAGAGAAAACATGAAATGATCCCTGGTTTTGTGAAGCTCACACTCTGATTGGGGACAACAAATGATATGTCCTGAGCAGGAATAATTCATGCTCTTCTATGACTAATTTTCAAAGTCAAATAAAGCTGATCAAAATTATCCAAGACAACCCATTGGATAATAGATAATAATTAGATGATAATTTAATGGCAACCCATTAGAATGTAAGCTCCCTGAGGGCAGGGACTAATTCACTTTTGAATTTGTATCCTCAGTACCTAGCTCGGTACCTGGCACATAGTAGTTGATTAATAAATGCATGTTGAATGACTACTTAAAATTCCTTCTTTTCTTGCTCCCACCCCTGCCCCTAATTCCATATTTAAAAACAAGCCTTCATGATCCATCCATTCTCTCCTTCCTTATTCCAGTCTCTGACAAAGAGTTGTACCTTCTCCTTGGCCAGGTGAACCTCTTCACTTGTGCCCTGGGTCCTCTCTCCTCCTATCTCCTTTAGGAGATTGCTTCTTCAACCATCCCCTCTCCTCTCACTCTCTCCCTATTCAGGGGCTCCTTTTCTGCACAAACATGCCCAGGTCTTTCCCTGCTTGAAAAAACTTACACTTGGCTACATCATTCCCACTATCTACATTTACTTCCAACTCCTCAATTCCTATCCATTTCTCACATCTGATTCCATGAATTTTCACTGACTGAATTCCTTCCTTTCTCATCTCTGCCTCCTGGCTTCCCTGCTGGCTTCTTTCAAGTTTCAGCTAAAACTCACATTTCTATAGGAAACCTAGCCCAATCCTCTCTAATTCTGTATTCATTTTTCAGTCCAATTTGAACATCTGAAATTTGAACTCAGGTCTTCTTTATTCCAAGACCAGTGCTCTCTCCATTGCACTACCTAGATGCCACTTCCTTCTGATAATTTGCTTATGTTGGCCACTTTCCATTTATGTATATGTAATATGTATATGTAATGTTTACATGTTGTATCTTCCATTAGACCAAGAGCTCTGTGTCCAACAGGGACTATGCTTTGCCTTCTTTGGAATCCCCATCACTTAGCACAGTGCCTGGAACATAGTCAGAACTTGATAAATGTTAGCTGACTGACTGACATTTCTGGCTTTCAACCCCACCACTCAATTTGAGATTGCCCTCCCTAAGGTAATCAACAATTTCACTCTCCTACCTTTTCTGAACTCTCATCTTGCTTGACCTCCACAGCATGTGACATTCACTCCATCCTTCCTTCTGGGATCCTCTTTTCACTCTCATGGCTTCCACGACCCTGCTCTCTGTTTCCTTTCTTTCTACTTGTTTCTAACTTTCCTGGTTCCTCCCCCCACTAACTGGAGCCATCACCCAAGGTTCTGTACTGGGATATCTTTTCTTTTTTATCATATTCTCTCCCTTGGGTGTATTATCTGCTCCCATGGGTTCAATGATCTCTGTATAGATGATTCCCATTCTATGTAGAGATACCCATCTCTGATCTCTCTCCTGAGCTCCAGTCCCATATGATTAAATGCCTGCTGGATATATCTACCTGGAAGTCCTGTAAGCATCTCTTCTTTTCTTTTTTCTTTCTTTTTTTAAATAATAAAGCTTTTTATTTTCAACATATATGCACGGATCAATTGACAACATTGATCTCTGCATAGCCTTGTGTTTCAGATTTTCTCCTCCTTTTCCCCACCCCCTCCTCTAGATGGCAAGCAATTCAATATATGTTAAGCATGTTAAAATATATGATAAATCCAATATGTATAAACATATTTATACAATTCTCTTGCTCACAAGAGAAATCAGTTCAAAAAAAGAAAGTAAATGAGAAAGAAAACAAAATGCAAATGAACAAGAGTGAGAATGTTATGTTGTGATCCACATTCAGTTCCTGCAGCCTTCTCTCTGGATATAGATGGTTCTCTTCATCATAAGATCATTGGAACTGGAATAAGTCATCTCATTGTTGGGAAAAGTCATGTTCATTAGAATTGATTGTCATATAATCTTGCTGATGTCATGTACAATGATCTCCTGGTTCTGCTCACTTAGCATCAGTTCATGTAAGTCTCTTCAGGCCTCTTTGAAATCATCCTCCTGATCATTTCTTACAGAATAATAATATTCCATAACATTCATATACCGTAACTTATTCAGTCATTCTCCAACTGATGGGCATCTATTTAGTTACCAGTTCCTTGCCACTACTAAAAGGGTTGCTATAAACATTTGTGCACATGTCTTATCAGTATCTCAGTACATCCAAAACATAACTTATTTTCCCTCTCTTAATTTTCCACTCCTCCAAACTTTCTAACTTTAAGTACTCAAAGTGTTCAAGCTTTCAGGATAAAAAACGATATAGTCCCGATGCCCACTGCTCAAGAGTATAGACCATACAGATTTTAGAAAAACTTTACATGAACTGATGCAAAATGAAGTAAGCAGAACTAGAAGAACATTATACAAAGTAACAGAAGTATCATGCAATTATTAACTATGAATAATTTAGCTCTTCTCAGCAATAAAATGATCTAAGACAATTCCAAAGGACTCATAATGGAAAATGCTATCCATATCCAGAGAAAGAGTCTAAATGCAAATCAAAACATACTATTTTCACCTTATTTGGGGAGAGGTGTATTTTTTTCCCTTTTGGTCTGCTTCTTCTTATACAAAATGACTAATATGGAAATATGTGTTAGATGACTGCACATATATAACCTATATCTGCTTACCATTTGGGGGTGGGGAAAGGGAAAGAAGGGATGGGAGAGAAAATTTGGAACTCAAGGTTTTTTTTAAAAATGAATGTTAAAATTGTCTTTGCATGTAATTGGGAAAAATACTATTAAAAAATAAGTACAGACCAAATCTGTAGCATATTTTCAGAAGAATCTCCTCCAAAGGAAAATGGAATAGTGAAGAAAGTGGAGACCATGAATCATAAAGCTCTATTAAGGGATCTAGGGATGTTTATTCTAGTGGAAAGAAAACTGAGAAAGGACATGACCATTGTATTAGTCCCCTCTACCAGGTCCTTGACAAGTGGTTATCTAGCCAACACTTGAAGGTCTTCAAGGATGGAAAGCTCATTATCCCATAAGGCAGGTCTTTACATTGTTGGATTTTTCTAGCTATTAAAAAATGTTTTCCTTGCAATTTCCCTCCATTATTTCTAATTTTGACTTCTGAGGCTAAATAAAACAGGCCCATTTTCCTCAATAGCTCTTCAGATATTTAAGGATGATGGTCATGTCCTTCCTCAATTGTCTCTTTACCTGAATAAACATTCATAGTTTCTTTACCACATGCTTCTACATACCTTTTCAGTCCCCTCGCCATTTCCATACTCTTTTGGACAAAATTCTCCTGAAAACATGCTATCCAAAACTCCAGATATAGTCTAGTCTTGGGTGGTGAACAATGGGACTATATATCTTTTGTTCTGAATAGTTTCTATTAACGTGACATTAGTTTACATTTGATTTTTTTGGTCTGTTTTTTTTTTAACTCATGTTCCTTCCTTCCCATTTTATAGAGATGGAGACTGTGGCCTAAAAGAAGGGAAAGGACTTGCTCAAAGTCACCCAGCAAATCAGTGGCAGATCCAGGGCTCATTCCCAGGACCCCTGAATCTAATCTTTCTAATACATTCATTTGACTCTCTAACTCTGCAATGGAGCAAACTGGGACAGTCCCTGAGAAGAGCCCCAGATGTGGGGCTGAGGCTGTACCCAGTGGTGAAGAGGTGATGGCCAAGGGCCGACACAGGTTGCAGAAGGTGATGGATGAGTACAGAAGAGTCAGGCAGAAGAACAATCTTATTCCCAGATGGTGCTTGGCGTAGAGTGAGCCAGCTGCTCCAGCTGCTCCGGCTGCCAGATCCCATCTCCCCTACCAGGCCCTGGGGAAATACAACCCTCTGGTCCCAGATGACCCCATACACCTGCCTCCCTCCTCCTCCTTCCCAAGTCCCCATCACTTCAATTTTCTTTGAGGAAATGAGAAGAGAAGGCAGTCACATTCCCATGGCAGTCCAAGGTCCAGGCTCTGCCCCAAGGGGACCTTCAGAAACAAGTGGGGCTGGGGGGCTGGGGAAAAGGTCACTGCAGCCATGAGATGAAGGACACCTTGTCAGACTTTCTTGCCCATTAGCTGCTGATGTGGGCCTTTTGGACAGAAGCAATATGATGAAGCTTCAATCACATGTATGCCATGGTTTACATATATTACATCTCTATCTGTGGAGCCATGGGAGATAAAGTCAGGGGTAAGGTCTGTGAAGTCAGGCTCTGAAGATGGCTATGTGACCATGTATGGTTCTTTCCTTTCTCTAAAATAAGGGATTGAATATGCAAACAATTATGTACAAAGAAGATGTATGTGTATGTGTATGAGCATGTATGGAGAAAGAGAGACAGAGACAGAGACAGAGAGAGACAGAGACAGAGACAGAGAGACAAACAGAGATAGAGACAGAGAGAGACACAGAGAGAGAGACAGACAAAGACAGAGAGACAGAGAGAGACACACACACAGACATACAGAGACAGGGAGAGAGACACAGAGAGACAGAGAGAGAGAGACACAGACACATAGAGACAGCGAGAGAGAGAGACATAGACACACACACACATAGAGAGAGAGAGAGACAGACACAGACAAAGTCACAGAGAGACAGAGACACAGAGACACACAGAGACAGAGAGAGAGACAGACAGACAGACAGAGAGACAGACAGACACACAGAAAGAGACAGAGACAGAGACACACATAGAGAGACAAAGAGACAGAGAGACAGAGAGGAGACAGAGACAGAGAGGGAGGGAGAGAGGGAGAGAGACAGAGAGAGAGACAGAGACAGAAACAAGTGGAGAGACAGACAGAAGCAGAGAGAGAGACAGAGGATAAGTTGGAGATAATAGGAGAGAGAAGGCTTCTCCTATGAGGTAGGATTTTAGCCAGGACTTTAAGAAAGCCAGGGAAGCAGAGATAAGGAAGGAGAGAAATCCAGGCATGGTATGGGGAGCAGCCAGTACAAAGGAAATAAATGGAGAGATAGAGTACCTTGTAGGTGATCCATCAAGAACAGCTTCACCCGATCATCAACTACATAATTGGGGGCAGAGACACAAGTTATGGGCAGAATGGAAAGACAGGAAGGGCCCGGGTTATAAAGAGCTTTGAATGCCACAAAGGATTTTCTATTTGATCTTGGAGGAGATAGGGAACCAGTGGAATTTGTTGAATGCACAGAAGACATGGTTAGATCTTTAATTTAAGAAGATTAATTTGACAACTGAGTGGAGGGTGGCCTGGTAGAGGGAGAGATAAGGCTAGGAGACCAACCACCAGGTAATGGCAAAAATCCAAGCTTGAAGTGATGAGCATCTGGACCAGGATCGTGGCAGTTTTAGAGGAGAGAAGAGGCACATAACAAGAGATAAACCTGACAGGACTTGGAAACAGATTGGATCTGGGGGGTGAGAGAAGGTGAGGAATCAAGGATGACACTAAGGTTGTGAGCTGAGATGATGCTGTGTCTTCAATAGTAATAGGGAAGTTTGGAAAGAAGGAAGATTTAGAAGGAAGGAATTGAGTTTTGGACGTGTTGAATTTAAGATGTTTGTGGGGGATCCAGTTTGTCTGCTGGGCAGGTGGAGATATGATTCTGGATGTTAGGCTAAGGAGTCTGCATTTTATCCTAGAACCAGTAGGGAGCCAATGAAGAGTAGGAGAATGACATGATTAGATTCATACTGTAGAAATAGTAACTTTGCAGCAAGATGCAGAATAGATTGAAGAGGGGAGAGACTGGAAGTAAGGAAATCAATTAGAGGTTGTTTCAATAATCCAGGTGAGAGTTATTGAGGGCCTGAACTGGATTAATTGCCATGCAATCAAAGAGAAGGAGATGGATGTGAAAGATGTTTTGAAGAAGAATCAATAAGACTAGGGAGATAATTGGATTTTCTAACAAGAAAGGACAGGGAGAGAACATATTAAAGGATGACCACAACACTGTGTACCTGAACAACTGGAATGATGGGAATGCTTTTATCAGATGTAGGGCAGGTAGGTGGAAAGGTGGGTTTGGGGGTACATATGATGAATTCCATTTGTATATATCGAGTCTGAGATGACAGTGGGACCTCCAGTGGATGATATGGATCTAGAGTTCAGAAGAGAGTTTGGAGCTAGATTTATGCATCTAGGAGTCTTCTTTTTGGAGAAGATAATTGAACCCACTGGAGCTGATGAGATCACCAAGTTCAGCTGTGTAGAGGAAGTCAGTCCCTCCAGAATCTTTGCTTTTATTCCAAGTCTGGGCCACCATTAGGACAAACCTGAAGTACATTTGCAACTTAACTCATCACTATGAATAGAGGGTCTCTGCCTTGGAGTTATACTAAAAACTACTTTAAAGCAAATTTGTGCTTTATCTTTGGACATGGTTTAATGACCTAGTTCATATTTCTGTGACCTTCCCTTATAACGTTAGGTGTTCAATAGTTCTGTTTTGTATTTGTAGCCCCATTTAAGAGATGGCCAGACTGAAGCTCAGAGATTGGAAGGGGGACTTGCTCAATTTCTTAAAACAAAAAGGAAGGATGGGACTTGAAGCCATGTCTTAAGGGTCTTTCTACTACATAAAGCTGTTCCTGTTTCAGACCTGAGAAGGAAAAAAAAGTAGTGAAAACCAGGTACTGTTCTGATGAAAAATTGGTTCAAACCAGACTCTTGTGAGTGTCCATTGTCTCTGTACTATTTCAGTGAGTCACAGATTTATAATTATAATTGTGATGAAAATAATAACTGTCATTTACATATTGCTTCAAGTTGGCAATGTTATCTATAGACACACATATGCACATATATATGTATATGTGTATATATGTATTTATGTGTGTATATATGTACATATGTATAAATTTTAAGTCTTACTTTGATCCTCATTGACACTTTTAGAGCTATAAGGGGCCATTTTATTTTACAAATGAAGAAACTGAAGCCCAGAGAAGGAAATATTTGCACAAGGTCTCATGTTTAGTCAATAGCAGCTAATCTCCCATCCTCAGAGACAATATGGTAGGAAAGGGAATGAATATTTGTTAAGTACCTGCCATTTGCCAGGTCCTGAACTTCATAAATAGTATCTCATCTGATCCTCATAATAACCCTGAGAGGTAAGTGTTGTTATTAATCCTCATTTTACAATTGGAGAAACTGAGGTAGGCAGGTTAAGTGACTTGCCCAGAGACACACAGTCAGCAAGGGCCTGAGATTGGATTTGAACTCAGGTCCTCCTGACTCCAGACACTGCATTCTATCCACTGCCCCACCATGGCACAGTGGAACGAGTCCTAGATCTGGGGTCGGAAGGGTTCAAATTCCAGCTTTGACACTTTGTGATTGTGTGATTAATAATAGCACACACACGCACACACAAACATACATATATGTATATGTTTTAAGTCTTACTTTGATCCTAATTCACACTTTTAGGCCTATAAAGGGCCTATTTTATTTTACAACCGAAGAAACTGAAGGAGCAGTTTGAAGGGCCACAGAGCCCCTTTACTTTGCAGATGAGAACCTAAGACTGAGAGTTTCCAAAAGGTCCCTCCAGCTTCCAAGGTCACTGGGTCCTTGCTGAAGGCCTCTCTGGGAAAAGGATCATTTGGTTGCCATTTCCTGCCTCTCGGCTCCCCCATCCGAGTGAGGGGCTGGTGAATCAGCAGGATCCACCCACCAGCCTCCTTTAGGAAGGTCTGGGCAGGCAGGAGTTGAGTCACAGGATTGGTGGGAGAGGGGTTCTTGCTGAACCCCAAGCATGGCCCGGGACCCCTGTAACCCACGAGCACAGAGCTCCCAGGTCTCTCAAGTGACAAGGTCATGGAAATCCTAGTTCCCAACCCAACCCCAGTTCACTGGGGCCTCAGAATCCCAGGGAAGAGTGGGAGGAAAAAGCAAAGCCAGGGACATCATGGAGGGGGACAAAGAATGAGGCCCCAACTCCTGCTCCTGAGGCCTGAGGGTCTCAGAATCTCCTCAGCTTACAAAGGAGGAACTGCTGGGCCCAGCAAGGGGCCTGGGCTGTTTCATGGTCACAGGTGAGCTGGGTCCCCTGATTGTTAGCCCAGGGCTCAGGAGTCCAATTTGGGGGCAACTTAGCTCAGATACAAAGGGGATTTGGGTCTTCAAATTGCTAAAAAAAGAAAATCTGGGTTAAGGAAAATAAATTCTATGGAGGATTTACAGAAAGATTTAGATAAGAATCACAGGATGAGAAGGCAAGCAGTGGGGGATGGGGCTCTGGTGAAAGGGCTACACACATTGATGAGCTCATGGACATAAAAATAAAGTCCTAAGGCCCAGGGTTGGGGACCAGTAGTATGACACAATATTACCCGGCTAACAGGAATTTGTCTCTAACAGCTGACGTTTATGTAATGCTTCAGATTTTGCAAAGCACTTTAAATAGGAGTTCATTTGAGCTTTACAACAATCCTGTAAGGTAGGTGTTATTGTCCCCATTTTGCAGATGGGAAGTGGAGGCCCAGAGAAGTACCTTGTCCCCAGTCAGGAACCCTGTTTTTGCCCTTTTAATGTAGTTTCTGAGACATAGTGAATTCTTAATAAGGATTTAATAAGTATTTAACAGAGGTGTGCTTGAACCAAGTCTTCCTGATACCAACTCTAGCATTCTGTCCACTGCACCAGGAGGGCACATGAGACCCCAAGAGGGCCCGGTACAACAGTGGATTTCCAGGAATTCAACAAACCTTTTGAAAATGTTCACCACATGCAAGCACTGTGAAAATTAAGGGAAGCAGCTCGGAGGGCAGTGGGTAGAGCACAGGCCCTGAAGTCAGGAGGACCTGAGTTCAAATTTGATTCAGATACTTAACACTTCCCAGCTGTGTGACCCTGGGCAAGTCACTTACCCCCAATTGTCTCAGCAAAAACAAACACCCTAAAATTAGGCCGACTGGAATCCTAGTCTGGGCTCAATCAGTGACTTGTTTCTCATTGGGTAAATCTCCTTCCTCTGTCTGTCTGTCTGTCTCTTCTCCCTTTCTCCTCTCTTTCTGTCTCTGTCTCCCTCCCTCTTTTTGTCTGTCTTCCTCCTTTCCTCTCTGTCTGGGAGCCCTCGCTTTCTCCTCCTGACACTAAGGGCCCGGGCTCCAGCGCTGCAGAGCTCCCTCCCCATTAAGGCTCTGCAGATCTCATTGGGCTGATTCTCTGTCCTGGGTAGGACCTGCCTTCCTGGGGATGTGGCCCTGGGCAGGACCCACTAAGAGGACCGACTGAGAGGAGCTGAAACCAAAAAGCTCATGGGCCAATCAGGCGGGTCCCGGCGACACTGGGGGGAGAAGCCCGGTGCTGCCCGCTGTGACAGGGAAGAAAGGGGGTCAGGGCCTTATCCTTCTTTACCCAAGGAAGTCCCGTTAGAAGGTGAGCTCCTGGAAAGCAGGACATTTCTTGCTTTTTTCTTTGTGTCAGCAGGGCTTAACACAGTAGGTTTGCACATAGTAGGTTTCCAGCAGAAACACAGAAATCCTCCCCACTCCCAACTCCTCTCAAAGACCCCAGTAGAGTTATATATAGCCTGGCTTTCCCTACATAAAGAAGGATAATTCGCATATTCATGAGGGACTGAGAAGGCTCCTGAATATAGTAATTGCATACTTCTGGGCCATCCAGTTCTCCCCTTTCCCCGGCCTTTTCATTTTAACTTGCCTTCCTTCTTCCTGCCTGGGGGTCTCTACCCCCTTCTCTCTCTCTCTGTTTCTGCCTCTCCCATAACTTCTCCTGTCTTTTCCTACCTCAGCTTGTGTCTGTCTCTCTCTCTGTCTCTTTCTCTCAGTGCTTTCCCTCTATCCTCGATCCTTTTCTCTGTCTAGGTCATTCTGTCTCCTAATTTCTAAAGCCCTTTCACATCCCCAAGGAGCAGGAAAAGGAAGTGGTTAAAAACAAACAAAAAACCAGGAGATAGAATGTATGATTTAACTGGTTTAGGTATCTACTGGTTAGAAAAGTCCTGCCCGTGTAAGCAGAACCAGGAGTCCTTAAACTATGGCCTGCGGGCCAGATGCGGCAGCTGAGGACGATTATTCCCCTCACCCAGGGCTATGAAGTTTCTTTTTAAAGGCCCACAAAACAAAGTTTTTGTTTTTACTATAGTCCAGCCCTCCAACAGTCTGAGGGATAGTGAACTGGCCCCCTATTTAAAAAGTTTGAGGACCCCATCTACAAACCAGGCACTGAGAGAATAAATGATTCTTCCAAGGTCACCAAGTCAGTATTGGGCCAGAGGTGAGACTCGAACTCAAGGCTTCCCAGGATTGACTGCCGCACGTGGGCAGGCAAGCCAGATTAGCTGAAACAACAAGGCACCTTGGGGGAGAGACTGGAGGAGAGGCCCAGGTACTTGGACTCCAGAGCCTTGGGAAGAAGCAGGGCCTCTCAAACCACCAGAGCCTCTTTCCGCCCAGACCCCATAGCCACTGAGAGGACAAATGATTGTGAAAGGACAAACGCTCATCACTGCCAGCATCATCGGCCCAAAGGCAGCCGAACACAAGGGAGCAGAGCGCAGCATCTCTCCTCCCCAAGTCACCATCCTGCTCCTGAACCAGTCCTCTCAGACACCGTCCAGGGGAGCGGCTCCTGTGGAAAAGGGGCCAGTTATCCAATTAGCTTTCAATTGCCACAAATGGGGCAGGAAAGCCAGGCTAGCTGAAGATGCTGAGGGAGAGCTGGAGAAAGCCTGTGTCGGGTATGTACCACCATCACCCTGAGCACCACTTTCCTTGGGCAGTGATGGAGACAGCCCAGGGCCCCCAGCCTAAAGAGCTTCCAGCCCAGGACCCTCAACCCTCCTCCTGGGGACAGAGACAGCTTGACCTTTGTTCTCCTACTGGTCCCTGATGGCCCTGGAGGAGAGAATGAGGCTGGTGGCAGCTCTGTCTCACTCAAGTCCGAGCCACAAGAAAGTCAGGACATCACATTCTGGTGTCATTGGTCTTCTCTGAGAAAGATAACAACCATGGCCTCCTAAAGGTCCTAAGGACCTTTCCATCTGACTTGCTGCTAGACCCTTCCATATATGTTGTCTCTCCCATTAGAAGGTGAGCTCCTCAAAAGCAGGACCTTTCTTGCTTTTTCTTTGTATCCCCAGGGCCTAACACAGTACTTTGCACATAGTAAGTGGTTAACAAATGTTTTATCCATCCACTCATTCATTCATTCCTCACTCTCTCTCTGCCTTTGCTGGAATAACTGATCCATGGAACCTTTAGTCTTCACAATCAGTTAGGGGAGAAAGTGGATAGTGCACTAGCCTTGGAGTCAGGAGGACCCAAGTTTAAATCTGCCCTCTATCACTTAGTAACTATGTGACTGGGCAAATCATTCAACTCCAAATAAAAAAAAAATTCACAAGGGTAACAGAAAAAAGATCTCAACTATCACTTCCATTTTACAGACAAGAACATTAAGCAATCACGCACTAGAGTGTATAAAGAGTTGGTCTTTGTGTTTGGAAGACCCAGATTCAAGGCCCACTTTGGACACCCATGTGACCCTGGGCAAATGAGTTCTCTAAGACCAGTTTTGATTAGAGAGTTTCCTCACTAGATTTTCCTAAATCAATGAAATTGTAGGTCTATACCACTGGTTCTCACAATATATATTCCAGGGGGTCCACAAAGTCAAAATTATTCTTAGAATAACACTGGGATGTTTTAATTTCAAATACAACAATATCAATAAATAGAACCCCCATAAACAAAAGCTCTTTGGGGTCCTCAATAATTTTTAAGTGATTAAAGGGGCCTTTAGCCAAAACAGGTTAAGAAGTGCTGACCTCCTTTATCTTCCATGACATGGTCTACCCACTAGGCTACTATTAGCTATTAGCAGCTAAGCTTCGATGGCACCAAACAGGGCTGCTGATGGCTGGTACAGAGAGCATCTTAGTAGACAAGTGCACTTAGCCTCTGCTGGATGATTGAGGGCAGGGAGAGACCACAGGTCGGGTGAATAGAGATTTGTGTTTGGGACAGTTGAGGAAGGAATGCAGAAGAGCTAAAGGCAGGCCCTGGCTCCTAGGAATGAGGAAGAGAGTTGTCTGGATTAGTTCCCTTCTTCCATTCTGCTACAGGACTCATTCAACCTTTCCCGTGCATGATTGTGAGCACATGCTTCCCCAAGGAGGTCAGATATTCTCACTGCCTTCCCTTTATCCCCAGAATGGTCTGCAGACTTCCACTTCTCAGAGCCTCCACAGTCTCATGCTACCTTACTTTTTCATCCCTTTCTCCATTGCTTTTCTCCACAACTCATCATCTCTACAGACATTTGGTGCTTTCCCAGTCCCAGCCCTCCTTTCCACCATTACCCAACAGCCTTTCCTCTCCACTTGGCTCCCATCGCCATTAATCCAAATCCTGTCCAGCCTTTAACATCAAGCTCAAATCCCATCCCTTCCAGGAAGCCTTCCCTGATCCACAGGCAGTCAACCACATTCATAGTGTGTGCCAGACACTGTACTAAGTGCTGGAGATATGAAAAAAAGCAAAAACACTCCAAGCTCTCAAAGGGTCGAAATTCTAAAGGGGGAGACAACATTGGACCACTATGTCCATGCAAGTTACACACAGAAGACATGGAAGGTAATCTCAGAGGGAGGGCAAGTTTTCCCGCCTGGGGGGCCGGGGAAAGGCCTCTTGCAGAAAGGGAAGCATCCGTTTTATTATTCCCATTTTACAGACAAGGAAGGGTCATTTAGCAAGTAAGTGACAGAGCTGGGATTAAATTTGATTCCCAAAACAGGATTCTCCTCTCTGCACAGTACTGCAGAAGGTTGGAAAGACTGGTGGAGAAAATCACCTTGGCTGACATTTCTATTTGGAATATTATTCTATCATGAACTGGGTCCAAACGCAGTCTTATATAGGTAGCTGGAGAAAGGATGGAAGTACTTAGAGAAAGAGAATGGATTAGGAAGTTCTATATTTCCAGTCAAACTGGCTAAATTGCTGTTCCCTGGTCACTCCTGTCTCTGTAGCTTTGCACAGACTCTCTGTGCACCAGGAATACACTTCCTCCTCAGTAGGAGGATCTCTTGGGATCTCTCACTCCATTCAAACCTAAGCTCAAGAGCCACCTCTCACAAAAGGCCTTTCTGATTCCCCCAGTTGTTAGTGCCTCCTGACACTCTGAAAATGACCTTGTGTTAATTTTGTATTTATCTTGCTTTTACATATTTCTGTCTATGTTGTTTTCCTGCCACCCCTCCCCCCCCACCTCCCAGTAGAATAAAGCTTCTTGAGAACAGAGCCTATGTTGGTTTTATTTTTATATTCCTAGCATCCAACGCAGTACCTGTTGCACAAGAGGCAACCAATAAATTGAATTTAATGAGAGGGAGCAAAGGGCTCTTTATTGAGATGGATGAGAGATGTAGAAATCCCTATCCCATGATCTCTGGCCAAAGCCGGAACTGGCAGCCATCTTGAGTAGGGAGGATGAAATAAAGAAGCATTAAAGTGATTAAAAAAAAAAAAGTATAAAGAGTTCAGAGTCTTGAGGCGCTCAGCTCTGTCAAGGGTGCTTCCTAGATTGTGACCTCTCAGAGCATCAGTTTCTCCATCTGTTAAATGGGGACGATACTACTTGTATTTCCTCCCTTGTGGATAGATGGGAGCAAAATGTTTTGTGAACCTTAAAGAGCTGTAGAAATCAGAGCTATTATTATTTTAAAGACCCTAATGGGAGAGGGTGGAGATTGAGATATCAGAGCCAGGAATTGCCGTGACCCACTTCAGTCCCAGCCCCCAGGAGGCAAGTGACTCAGAGAGCTTTGTCTCTGCTGGAGAGATGAGAGAGACAGACTCCGGGAAAAGAGGCCATATCACTGTAGCGAGCAGGATCTGAGTCAGATTCATCCCCGCCTCCCAACCATTGGGGCCATATTTAGGAGACATCTGATTCTCCCCAGCTTTTAGCAACCCTCGGTCAGAAGCCTTCGAAAGGCTGAGCTGGAGAGAAAAACAAGGGAGGTGCACATTCCCTCCCAGGCCATTAAGTATTTTACCCTGGGACTGGAGCTATGTCAGTACCTGAAGATGGATGATTCAATGGCAGTCATCCCGGTGGGCTCCTGCTGGTTCTGCCACCAGAAGAGGGCTAACTCTGGTGTCAGTGAACTGGGTTCCAAACCCACTTCTGAGGTTGATGAACTTCCCTTCCCTTCTCTTCCCTTGCTTTCCCTTCCCTTCTCTTTCTTTCTCTTCCCTTCCTTTCCCTTCCTTTCTCTTCCCTTCCTTTCGCTTCCTTTCTCTTCCCTTCCCTTCCTTTCCCTTTTCTTTCTTTCTTTTTCTTCCCTTCCTTTTCTTTTTCTTTCTTTCCCTTCCCTTCCCTTTCTTTCCCTTCCCTTCCCTTCCCTTCTGTTCTTCCTTCCTTTCTGTGTAAAGATGCATCCCTTAACAGGGGTCCTCAAACTTTTTAAATAGGGGGCCAGTTCACTGTTCCTCAGACTGTTGGAGGGCCAGGACTATAGTAAAAACAAAAACTTTGTTTTGTGAGCCTTTAAATAAAGAAACTTCATAGCCCTGGGTGAGGGGGATAAACGTCCTCAGCTACTGCATCTGGCCCTCGGGCCATAGTTTGAGAACCCCTGCCTGGGGCTATTCATCAGGTAGAGTTGGGAATTTGTTGTATTATGATTTCTGCTATGATGGGGATCTCCCTACCTCTTAAAGCAGCCTATTCTTTTCTTAGGGAAACCTGATGGTTGGGAATTTGGAGTTAGGAAGATTTGAATTCAAATATTGAGTATATTGAGACTGAGTATAACCAAGGCACTTATAGCATCATCCTGGGCAAGTCACTTAACCTTGCTGTGTTTCAGTTTACTCTTCTGGTTAATGACAGCACCTACCTCCAGGGCTGTCATGAGGAGCAAGTAAGATAGCGAGCACTATAGGCCTGCTTATTATTATCTGAACAAAGTGGAGTAGCCCCTAAATAGAGCCCCAGAACACACCAGGACTATTTTGTTCAACTGCCAGAATTCACATGCTTACAATGCCCTGGGCACACAGGCATACCATTAAATCAGCTTGTGATAATGCTTCAAGATTAGCAAAGCACTTTCCTCAAAACAAACTTATGAGGGTGGTAGTGCAAGTATTACTGCCCCCATTACTTGTTCAGCCTTACACAGTATATGTCAGGGATGGGGCTTGAAATGTTCTCACTCCTCATGTCTATTAATAATAAGAACAGCAAGTAGTATTTAGAAAGTACTTTAAGGTTTTCAGAGCACTTTTCTTCTTTTTAAAATTTAATTAAGTTTAATTTTTTTCTAAAGTATTTCTCAAATGTCTCATTTGATCCTTAACCGCAAAGCTGGGAAGTAGATGTTATTGTTATTCTTACTTTAAAAATGAGGAAATTGAGGCATTTAAATGAAGTTAAATGGTTTGTCCAAGGTCACACAGCTAGTAAGTATCTAAAGCTAGATTTAGCAAACTATGTCGCATTGTCTCTCCGAAGTGTGTAGGAAAAGTTTATTGGTGAGGAAGGGGATGGTAAGTACTTTTCCCTGAACCCACTGGTAAAACAAGACCTGTAGAAACAGGGAATCTCTCTGCATAGGCCCAAGAAACAGGCAGCAAGCATGGAGAAAAGTCACTTAGTTACACAAATATGTACCTAGTAAGTACCAAATGAGAAAGAGTGTGGTATAGTGGAAGGAGACTCAGAGTTAGGACACACGAGTTCAAATCTTCCTCTGACCCATATAGACTGTGTGAACTCTAGTAAATCAATTGACTTGTCACTGCCCCAGGAAACTCTCCCAAACTGTTATATAATACTTGCCCATGTGCTTTAGCAGAGGAAGGTCTCTTTCGGGGAACTCCTTACACTGATAAAATTCCAGGTCAAACCTCCCCCCATCTTTATCCTTTCTCTGCTCCCCTGAAAGAAGAAAGAAATCAAGTGAAGCTTGTAGATTCGAACTGTAGTGATTCAGGAAAGCAGAAGCTCTCTGGTGTGACATCCAAGGAGACTTCTTGAAAAAGGTGGGATTTGAGCTAGGCTTAGAGAAGAGTCTAGGCTGATGAACTAAAAGATAGGCAATGGTCTGGAGGCTGGAAAGTAAGAGGGAAAAAATGCTGGCTGCCCTGCTGGGCTCCCCAGAGGCTACACAGCTCTTGGGTATTAAGAGATTGGGAACTGTAACACTCTATTCAAGGAGACTTCAGGCCAGGGGTCTCCCAGCTGGCCCACCCTTCCACTCCCCTAGGAACACTGTCTGTCCCTAGCTTGTTTCTTCATTCCCATCTCTGCTTGTGTTGTCTGTCAGCACAGCCCTCAGGTGCCCGCTTGGAAACATGGCTTTAATTAAAACGCGTTTTCAAACCATCAGCAGCAATAATAATAAAAAACCAAATAGAAATAATAAACCCATGCAATTGCCGGAGAATTAAGCACCACACCTAGTGCTTTGCCAGCCCCTGGGGTAGGATTCAGCGCTTCCCACAGTAATGATTTTTGCCTCTGAAATCATGCCAGCTGATAGGGAAGAACTTGACTCAGGACAAAGGCAGCCCAGGCCAGGGAAAGCATTAGCCTGAAACAAATGGGGTGCTTGTGCTGGAGGGAAGGGGAGGTCACTTCTCCAGGCTGGTTGGTTGAGTAGAAAACATCAGGTTTCTTGCAAAGTGCACAGGCTCTCCAGGGTCTGGCCTTGGGGAAATACACTGTAGCTGAAGTTTGTCTTTGGAATGTGTCCACCTCCCTTCTCCAGTGCTTTTTGCCCTTGATGGTGACTTGACCCTACACTTGCTGTGAGTGAGACTTGCTATGATTTCGCAGGCTGCCATTTCTATAGTATTTTACCATTTATTCTCCATCCCTGGGAGGCTGGCAGCACAAGTGCTAACATCCCCATTTTACAGATAGGGAACCGGATCAGAGAGAGGTAACACTGGCCCACGGTCACCCAGCTAGTGAGGAGGAGAGTCACATCTGGAATCCAGATCTTCTGGTTCCTAAGCCATCAAGGTTCCCACCGAGTACAGGGTTCCAGGCTAGCTTTGTGCTCACGTGCTCAGTGAAGCTAGGAAGTTCTAGTATATGTTCTGTTTAGCCTTCTGTAACCAGGGCTAATGGCTTATGTAAAACAGACCTCACTAGCCAATAGTATATTCACATAAAAGAATGTTAACATTGCACAAAAGTGTTTCATTTGAATTGGGCCATAGCACAATTCAACCCGCTCTGAACAAGGCACAGACTGCTTAAAGAAATGTAGCGTAAGCTCCGGCAATGGGAGGCTGAGAAGAAACACAATTCATTGAATGAATTTCTTCTTTGGAGGCATCTCACAGTGGTCTCTGGCCATTTCATTCACTCCCTGATAAAAAGACTTGAGTGCAGTCCTCAGGCCCCTTTTGTCAGAGAGTCAAGAAGTCTCCAATCTCCCTTCCAGTTCTAAACCTATGAGGCCATGAGCCATTGAAGTCTCCGGCTACTCACCACTACAGTCTCTGCCCTTTTCTGCCAGGCCCAGTGAAAGGAGGGGAACCTTTCCCCAGATTTCCTCTCTTCCTAATCACCATGACAGCTGTTCCCATCTCAGGATTAGGGAGCCTTGGGAGATATTTATTTGTTTCCTCCCCTTACATTGCTGCAGTGAAGGGACCCTTGAACCAATAAGATTCAGAAAGAGGGGAGAGCTCTTAGTAGATGAAAGAAACCGAAGCCCCTTGAATTGCAGTCTGATCCCTGGTCCACCTGCCCCTTCAAGAGGGAGTTAAGGAGGAAAAAGTGGGAGCAGATGTCAGGATTGGTGCTTTCTTAAGGGGTTAGGAAAAGCCTGCCTCCTGCAGGATTCTCTTTTTCTGCCTCCTTAGAATGTGAACATTTTCTCTTGAAAATCATATAATTTTTTAACGTTTTGGTCATGTATACTTATTGTGTATCTAATTTATATTTTAATATATTTAACATCTACTGGTCATCCTGCCATCTAGGGGAGGGGGTGGGGGGGTAAGAGGTGAAAAATTGGAACAAGAGGTTTGGCAATTGTTAATGCTGTGGAGTTACCCATGTGTATATCCTGTAAATAAAAGGCTATTAAAAAAAAAAAGGAGTGTGAACATGTCACACGCTTCCCCCCCCCAAAAAAAAGAAAATCATATAATTTTTTTCCACTTTCTCTTTGAAGCTGTACAATATACATATTCCTCAGAGGGGTGGCAAGAAAGATGTCTTTTGAGATGCTAATGGGTGCCCTTACCTTGGAAGCTTCCTTACTTTGTAAATTAGGGTCAGGACTGAGATGTTAATAGAGATCTGAGAAAGGATTGGAGGGAGAGAAGGAGAGAGAAGAGAAAGGGGGAGAGGGAGAAAGAGAGGGAGAGGAGGAGAGGGGGGGAGGGAGGAAGGGAGGGAGAGGGAAAAGGGGGAGGGACAGAGAGAGTAAGAGAGAAATAGAAAAGAGAGAGAGATGAGGGAGGGGAAAGAGAGAGAGAGAGAGAAAAGATACAGAGAAAGAACATAACAAACAGAAGGGGTAGTGACAGAGCAAAGAAAGAAACAGACAGAAGGGGTTGGGGCAGAGACAGAATGGGTATGAGAGGAAGGAGGACAAAGAAAGAGAAGAGGGATAAAGAAAAGAAGCAAAGAAAGATATGGTAGAAAAGGGACAGAGAGGAAGAAAAAGGGCATAAAGAGAAAGGAGTAAATGGAGGCAAAGAGTAGGAAGAAGAAAGGGAGAGAATAAACAAAGAGAAGGCACATAAAGAGAAAAGGAGGTAAAGAAAGTGGAATGGAGAGAGATGGAAGGAGAGGGGAAGAGGAGGGTGAGGGAGAAAAAAAGGGACACACACACATAGTGAGACAGCGGGGGGGGGGGGGAGAGAAAGAGAGAGAGAGAGAGGAAGAAGAAAAAGAATAGAGTGAGAGAGAAGCTAGGAGTGGGGGAAGAGAGACAGGGAAGTGGATAGAGAGAAAGAACAGCATGAAAAGAGAAAGGCTTTGGAGGAAAGAGGCAAAAGACAGGTTCAAATCTCTAGACTTATCCAAACAAATCAAGCCCTAAAGAGAAGGAAAAAGGACCCCACCCCTGACTATCTCCAGCTCATTTCCTCTTTTCTGAACTCCTGGGGCTCTTAGGATCCTCTGTCACCCTTTTCCATCAGACATTGTTTTATGTTCTTCACTCTTGTGACCCTGTTAGTCGTAGTAATAATAATACTCAACATTTGCCTAGTGCCTTGTGATTAGCAGCAACCTTGGTGAAGCAGACAGTACAAGTATGATTATACCACATTTGCAGATGTACTAACTGAAGCTTGGGGGAGGGGGAAGTGACTTACTGAAAGTCAAACTGCCAGGAAAGGGCAAAGTCAAGATCCATAGTCTTTGGTCTTTGGATTCCCAGTTCATGATTCTTTCCGTAGTCCTCCATATGCATTTCATGAGGCAGCCTTATTAGCACACTTGGAAGTTGGAACATCAATAATTTACATTTATTAAAATTAATGAACTGAGTCGAGCTGAGAATGCAGTCATGGCTGGTTACCCAACTTTTTTCCTTACTAAAACCCACAATTCTCTTCTCTGAAATGGAACCCCCCACCTTTATACAAACTGGCAGAGCTTCTCACAAGATGTGTGTTCACAAGAAGAGGGACAGATTGGAAAAAGACAATCAGACAGGGAGAAAGAGAGACAGAAATGGAGACAAAGATAAAACCAGTAGCTGCCTTTACAGATTTTTTTTTTATTTTGCCTCTTCCTTTGACCACAAATTAATTCTATAGTAGCACAGTTCAATAGGAATAGTCCTGGATTGTGAATCAGAGGATCGGGGCTTAAATCCACATCGAGCAAATAATTTAACCTCAGCCTCAGTTTTCTCATTTCTAGAAGGAGGGAGATTGGACTAGATGGTCTCTGAGGTCCCTTCAAACTCTTATTAATATGAGGTGTCCCTGCATTGGGTCATTCCCTAAGTCAGAGTTTTCGCTAGGAACATGGTCCCGAACATGGGGTAATGCCAAAGCCGTGGGTCCCACCACACACTCTCATGCCTTCATCCTATTGGCTCAATGTCAGGAAGAGACAGGTGGCAGTGGGAGAGAATCCTCACAGATGCCCAGACTGGCAGAGCAGGAGGGACTTCAGAGAGCACCCCGTCCAACTCTTACTGTGCAGATGGGAAGACTGTGCCCCAGACACGAAATGATATTATAATAACAAAATAATGACAATCACTCCAGCTCCACTTCTATCAGAATTTAAAGCTGACACAATTATAAAGTCCAGACTCAAATAGGAAGAAGAATGAGTTAGATAATAACTGGAAAATAGCATAAAGCTATCAATAATTCTAAACTCCTCCCTAAAACCAGCACCCTCCATCTTTTTATTTTTAAACAGTCATCTCCTTCCAGTGATGCTATATGGCTGTGAGTCAAAGAACACAACATCTCTGATGTATTAAAATTGTGGGTCAATTAAGGGGCAATGGGAAGACATAGGATGGGTGCATAGATGGCTGTTGCACTTTACATGGTATCATGGAAGGCTCTCCAGTTCTGGAGTTAGACAAGCTCAATTCAAATTGTGTTTTCAGCCTCCAAGAACACAGGCTTCCTTACCACTCTCAAGCAAGACAGTCCATCTCTAAACCCTAGGCATTTGCACTGGTTGTATCCCATGTCTGGAAAGCTCTCAAGTGCTTGCTCTCTCTCTCTCTCTCTCCTTCTCTCTCTCTCCTTCTCTCTCTTCCTCCTTTCCTCTCTTCTTCTTATCTCTCTCCCCCTCCTCCCTTCTTTCCTCTTTCTTTCTCTCTCTTCTCCTCCCTCCTTTTCTCTGTCTGTGTCTCTCTCCCTCTCTCTGATTCTATTTGTCTGTCTCTCCTTATGTTTATCAGCTGGCTTCCCTCCAATCCCAGCTATAATCCTGCCTTCTACAATTCTCTGAGGGCAGTAACTCTCTTTTGTATTTCTTTGTATCCCCAGGGCTTAGTACAGTACATAATAGGCACTTAATAAATATTATTGATTGACTACCAGTGTGGCAGGTAGCTGGGCCTCATTTGCCTCATCAGGGGCTTTGGACTAGATAGCCACTTGTGTCCCTTCCAATTCCAGATTTCCAACTTTATGGCCCGTCATGACTTACCCCCAAGTAAAATATGGGATATAAGTCAAGAATGGAGGACTGGAAAAGGAGGTAGACTCATCACCTAGTGGAAGCCAGAGATAACAGAAAGAGGACTCGTGTGTTGCTCTGTTATTCACATAATGTTAAATGACTTAGGAGAAGAGAGACAACTATGGAGAGTGTATAGAAAGTCAACCTGGTGTGGATTTCACTTTAACACATTGGTTGTATGATCCTGGACAAGTCACTTAATCTTGTGCTCCAGGCAACTATGTAAGGCTATAATTTTCAAAGAAGGCACTAACTTACAATGAAGAAGAAATTTCCTCATTGGCAGATCCTCACACTAATGAAATCTCAGGCCCAGACATATATATCCTCCCTCTCAAAAAATGACCTAGAGGAAATATTCCCAGCATCCTAGAACAACTCCCTATGGAGGATTTATGGAAGAATGTTGTGTGTGTTGAACTACCTGCCAGTTAGGGGACGGGGTGCAGGGAAGGAGAGGAAAATTTGGAACAAAAGGTTTTTCAAGGGTCAATGTTGGAAAAATTACTTATGCATATACTTTATAAATAAAAAGCTTTAATAAAAAACAAAACAAAAAAGGGAAAATGTTGTGGATTGAAAAGGAATGGTTGGGTTAAAATCTACACCAGGAGGAAGCCCTTACATGGATAATTTACAGTAATAAAATATTATGCTTTTCAAATCAACTTTCTTACAAAAACTCTATGGAGTAGTCCAAGTGGTATTGTCTCCATTTTAAAGACAAGGAAATTCACTTGTCCAGGATCACATGGTTAAGGAAGTGTCAGGGTTTGGACTAGAACCCAAAGCTTTCTTCCCAACCAGAGAGCTTTCCAAGTGCACTACCATGCCTTCCCCCAAAACAAGCATCTTGTTTTTTTGTTTTTAATATTGTTTTTGGTGACACATGGAATTCTGTTGTCACAGAATCCTGGCAGGAAACACCCCCTTCCTCCCCCTCCATCAATGACGCCAGATTGTGTCTTTGAGAGACTCACCCATCACGAAGAGAGGAAGAGACAGAGAGAGAGAGAGAAGGAGGCAGAAGAGAAAGAGAGAAAGGGAAACAGAGAATGGAAAACAGGAACACACACACACACACACACACACACACACACACACACAATGAGATACCATAACAGAGAAGCAGTAAAGAAGCAGAGAAGCTAAATGATTGGGAACCAGGAGGAAATATTTATATTTGGACTGATTCTGCTAAAATGAGAAATCTTTTAAAGAGGAAATTTTAAGATGACAGTGAACATGATGCTTTTCATAAAAAAAATTTGCTTTCCTCAGAACTTTCAGGGGATAGAAAGTATAAAATGTTATATCTCATGAAATAGCATGTTAATAGTATATAGAGTATTGGACTGAGTCAGGAAGACTTGTGTTCAAATCCCACTTATTAGTTGTTATACTCTGAGCAAGTCACAAATCTTTCTGGGCTCTACTTTCCCGGTCTATAAAATGAGGGGGACTAAATTGGACTTGTTCCAGCTTCAAATCAATGATTCTATGATCTTGGCAGAAATGACCATGGTTTGATCTCATACCTGATGTGATAGGGCAGGGGGGAAGAGAGAAGAGAGTAACTGGCATTTTTATAATGTTTTATGGTTTGCAAACATTGTATACACATGATTTCAATGAAGTCTCATCACAATCCTGTAACTTAAGTACTAAAGATATTATCACTCCCATTTTATGAGTGAGGAAAACTGACACTCACAGAGTTTATATAGCAAGCACATGTCTGAGATTGGATTTAATCTAGGTTTTTCTGACTCCAACTCCAGCACACTATCTTTTTTAGGTAATCAGGGTTATATGACTTGCTGAGAGTCACACAGCTATCAAGTGTTTGAGGCTGCTTTTGAACTCAGATCCTCCTGACTCCAAGGCAGGTGCTTTATCCACTGAGCCATCAATTGCCCCTCAGCACATTATCCTTTGTGCCATACTGGCTCTGAAAAGGAGAAGATCATAACTACGAAAATCTAATTACAGGCTTCATTTGCTCTTTGTTTAGTTTTATGCTGGACTAAGGAAGAGGCTAAAGAGAGTTCATCGAAGGAATGAACAGAATCTCAGACTTTCCAAGCTGGAAGGGACCCTGGACAGCTCCAGTGTAGCTTAGACCTGAACTGAACAGTAATCCTTTCTTGAGTATCCTTGACAAGTGGTCAGTCATTTAGCCTCTGCTTGAAGACTTCTAGTGACAGGGAGCTCACCACCCTGAGGCAGCTCATCTTGTTTTTTGGACAGCTTTGACTACTGGGAAGTTTTTCCTTATGTTGTTATTTAGGCTTTTCACGCTCTGTGGTCACTGTACAGATTGCAGCTCTAATTACTGCAGCTAATAGGCAAGAGGAGTTAACGAACCGTGTTGATGTTGCCCATATCAGTTCCTGGTCTTGCCTCTGTAACACACAATGAACTTGGAGCATCAGGGTAGAGCTAAGTCCCTCCCAAATGGGAGGCACCTTCCACATTTACCTTAATTGAGTCCATCCCCTCACACCTGGACCATTGTAATGGCAGCTTAATCTTCTTTAGTCTAGTCTTCCAATCGATGCTGATACATACTGATAATCATTCTTCTAACACACATCTCTTACTGCACAAATTTCAATAGCTCCCTATTGCCCATAGAATAAAATCTAAAATTCTTAGTCTGTTATATCTCTCCTTACCATGGCCCAAACTCCATCTCTCATCAGAGTTCCAACTTGACCTTTTTAAAAAAATTTACTAGATGGCTCACCATCTCTCAAATATGCCAGGTTCATTCCCATCTCTGGGCCTCAGTTCAAGCTGTTCACCCCCAACTTGGAACCTTTATTCCTTGGAATATTTTGCCCAGTCCTTCAGCTCAGTGCAGTACACTGCACTTAATGGGCATTTAATATATGTTTGGTGGCTTCTTTGCTTCCTCCCCAACTCTTCCCCATCCCCTCCTCTAGGAAGCCTTCCCCAAACACACCAGTCCCCAGGAGACTCTACCTTTTTGAGATTTGGCAAACAATGCTGATTATCTGACTTCTTACTTTATCTGGTTGAGGGCACAGACTCACATTATCATTTGACTGCTCCTGTATACAAGGAGGTAGGACTGGTTTTTATTAACTTTCATATCCCCCAGAGATTCTAACATGTGTTGAGTATATGTTAGGACTCAGTGACTGTTGAATTCATTCAAAGTTGAATGAATGAATAAAAATGAATGGATGGATTGGGTCAACAGATTTGCCAGTGACAACTCAGGTCATGCTTTTGACTTGATATCACTTGTGGTTAGAGACTTTTGCTGTAACAGCTCTTGCTTCAAATTAACACTAGGTTTAGGTCCAACAATACCTTCTCTAGATATCCACTGCCCTAGATCTGTCTAATTCTACAGCTCTGTCCCATTTCTAAACTGGCCTATTCTAGATATTTCTTTTCATAAGTCCCAGAATCAAAGACTCAGAGCTGGAGAGGCTCTAACCCAATGCATGCCTGAACTGGGGTCCCTTCCTACAACAGAGTCACAGAGCTGGAAGGGATTTTAGGGCACAGAGCAGTGAACTGAGGCTCAGTGACAAAAAGCCAAATAGCTAATAATTGATGAAAAAGATACATGTAGTCAGTTTTGTTTTTTTTTTTTTTTTTTTTTGTCTCCAAGTCCCATCTTTTCTTCATTCTATCTTAGGCAGCCCATTTTATTGCTGGACAGCTCCTACCATTAAGACTTCCCTCACGCTGGAATCAAATCTGCCAAAAGGCAACTTCCACTACTTGATAACCTCTTAGAAAATTAAAAACAGATTTTGTCTCCTGTAAGTCCTCTCTTTTTCCAAGCTACAGAGCTCCAGTTTTTCTAGTCAATACACATTTGTCATAGTCAGAAGTCTCCTCACCTTCCTGACACCTCCTCTAGTGGCCCTGTCCCAGTCTATACATGTCCTTCCTAAATTGTGGTCCCAAAACTGGGTTCAAAGCTCCAGCTGGGTATGTCCTCTGGCTAGGGCAGAGGAAAGCAGGCCCATTAACTTTTCTACAGCAAAACTTTTCCAAACTTTACTACCAATCACCTCACTTTTCTCTCTTTCTTGTGCTGCCAAAGTTCCCTCACCTTTTGCTCTTCCTTGGCCAATTCTGAGCTTAGAATAGATGAGACTCCTTCTGACTTTGATTCTCAGCACATGATCTAGTCCAGGCTGGGTGAAGTCGAAGGTTAATATGACTCACAAAAGGCTCAGCTCTGAACTATTGGCTTTAGAGAAATGTAGAATCATGGAAACATATGGATGGTTGGAGCAGGGTCTCTTTCCAGGGTGTCTAGATCATGGATCCTGCATCAGTCTGACAAGACAAATATATTATGGGTTCCCAGGCTCCTCCCAAGGAAAATGAGTATTTCTAGTAAGATTCCTCTTTAACATTTATGCTCTAATTCTAGTCATTCTGTATATCAAATGGGAAAACTGAGGCAGAGATCCTGAAGACCCATGACTCTGAGCACTTGAAGCTCTAGTTGAGCTTGGTCTCTTCAAATTCTTAGTTTTTCTGTTTGTAAAAAGAAATGACTGCCCTGCCTATTTCCCAGAGAAGGTGGGAAAGCAGAGATCACAAGAAAAAGAGACCCAAAATGGAATGACTCCTAGGTACATTTTAAACCTGAGTATCTCTTTTCCCTTTAGAGTTTCAAACTTATCTTCCACGCATTCCCACAATTGTAAACAGAGCTGAGATGATGGACAAATGTAAACAATCAACTCTGACTACTAGAGGTTAAAAAGACCTTAGATCTCTTCTACCCATTACATTCTAGACAGAAAAAGTGAGAAGGGCAAGTCACACTGCACTGTAAGAGTAGATTTGGGACTAGTGCTATAAGTCTGAGCTCAGGAAGACAAAGGATGAAGTTTGCTTCTACCTTCCCTGATCAGTGATCAAGAAGCCTCAGAATCTGGTCCTTTCTATCCAGGAATCTGGGTTGTGAAGGGGTCCCAGGGACCACATACAGATGGTTTTTCCTGTAGACTCCATCAGGAGGACTATGGCCTGTGGGTGCTACAATTTAGGAAAGGCAATCCAGAAACAGCTAATGACTCAGAAGGTGAAGCACTGGGTTTGGAGTCCTGAGTTCAAATCCAGCCCCAGCTGCTTCATAGTTATGTCACTTCTATGTTAATTTCTGATTGTCTGATTCCCCTCATTCCCCCCAAAAAGGATCTTCTGGAGAGGGAAATGGCAAACCACTCTGATATCTTTGCCAAGAAAACCACTTGTCCTATCCATTGGATCACAAAAAGTTGGACACAACTAAATGGCTGAACAATTGTCACATGTTTTCCAAGGCATGTGATCAGCATGGAGAGGGGATTCAAGTCCATGTCACTGATTGCAGGAGCTGGGATGATTAGCCTAGAGGAGACTAACAGAGATTGGGAAGGCAGAGTGTATATGATCACTATCTTCAAGTATTTGAAGGGCTGTTGTGAAGAAGATTGATGAGTCCTACTTGGTCCTGGAGAGAAAATGGAAGTACTATGGGGAGGATGGGAAGACAATTAGAGCTGCTCAAGAGTGGAATGGGCTGCCTCAAGGGGTAATAAATTTTCTGAATCTGGGAGTTCTCTAAGCTGGATGACCATTTGCTAGGACCATTGTAGAAGAGAGACCTATTCAGGTAAAGGATGGATTTTGAATGATTTCTAGAGCATCTAAATAAGATGCTGTGATTTGGAGATTTCAAAGGGGTGACAAAATAATCAGTCCCAACTCCCAGTTATGAATAGCATGCCATCCTAACTATACAGAGAGAATACTGCCAACACACCATCCATGAGCCATTTGTGTAAGCTGTGTGACTTTGAGGGATGGTGTAGTATGTTGTATTCTTCCTTCTGCAGTCTGGTCCCATTGACTCATGGATAATGTTCACACTTGCCAACCTGGCCTTCAACATTTTCCACTGTCTGGCCCAAATCTCCTTTTCCAGCTCTCTCTTCTAATATCCCCTTTCATGCCCTCTGTGGTCTTGTCAAATGGGGTGACTTGTCAAAAGGGGGAGAACACCAATCCTCTGGTCTTGTTTTGCCCTCTAACACATCAAATCTTTCTCTTTCCATCCCTTTGAGGTCTTGTTCAAGTTGACTGCTTCTGTGAAGCCTCCATTGTTGATCCCCATAGGTGGAAGTGGTGGTGATGTCTCTATCTTGTCTCTCCCTTCATACCTTATCTAGATTTGACTTGGATTCAAATCCTACCTCAGACATTTATGAATAATAGGATTCCAGGTATTATAATCTTTTTGGACTTTAGTTTCTTCATCTGTAAAATGAAAGGGGTAAGTAAGATGAATTCTGAGCCCCTTGAATTTCTAAGCCCAGGATCTATGTGTCATATTCCCATTTGTACTAAAGTTATTGGTGACCTTCTCTTACTTCTTCTTACTAAAAGGTAAAAAAATAAAACAATGTATTTATATCTGTATTTCCCATTCCCAAGCACTGGTCCTTGTGAAAGGTAGATAACACTTTATAAATGCTTTATAAAGCAAATTTCATTGACCCTGGGGCAAGCCATTTTTCCCTTTTGGGAATCAGTTTGTTTCTCTGCAAAATAAGGGAATTGGGCTAGATAGACTCTAAGGTATTTTCCAACTCTGATATTCTCTCAATATTTACCATGACTATGAGAGCAGAATTAACTCATCCATGTGGGGGTTCAAACCCAAGACCTTGGTTTCCTTAGCACCAAGTTCTAAGCATTGAATAACTCAATAAGAAAGTAGCTGATCTAAAGAACCAGAGAAGCACCCCACTCCCATTGGTATACTCTAGCCCCTCGCCACTCCCTACATTCAACTTTCAAATGCAATACCTGTAACATTTATTTCATCATCTTTAACCCAATATATGCTCTTGAACCAAGGGTATGAAATAAATGGGACTCAGTTTCCATATCTGTTAAAAAAAAAAAAGACATGGGGCACCTAGCTGGTGCAGTGGATAGAGCATCAGCCCTGAAGTCAGGAGGACTTGAGTTCAAATCTGGTATCAGACACTTAACACTTCCTGGTTGCATGACCCTGGGCAAGTCGCTTGACTCCAGTTGCCTCAGGGAAAAAAGACATCTTAGGATCATATTTTAATAGTTGGAAACGATTTCAAAGATCAGTTCAACCCTCTCATTTTGCAGATGAGAAAACTGAAGCTCAGAGAAATTGAGTGGTTGCCAAGTCAAACAATAGCAGAATAATAATTATTCACACTTACCTAGCTCTTTAAGGCTTACCAAGTGCTACACACAACTAATTTGTCCACCATAACAATCCCTATCTCCTTTTTACAGAAGAAGAAACTGAGGCTGAGAAAGGTTACAGGACTTGCTTCAGGCCACACAACTGGTGTCTGAGGTCAGATGTGAATACAAGTTTTCTGACTGAATCTAGTACTGTAGTTACCATGTCACCTAGCTACTGCAGATAGATTTGAAAGGATTTTAATCCAGAACTTCCAAACCAGCACTCAATCTGTTGCAACATTGTCCAACTGAGATGACTCCAATATCATTTCCTACAGCCTCATTCAGCCTAGCCAGCCTCCTACCCATTCATTCCCCCAACACCCAGTTTTCCTTTCTTCAGTTTTGTACAGTCCCCACGCCCTCCCTGCCTTCTTTCTTCCTCTTCTTCCCTTCCCAATCTCTAAGCCATCATTAGACTCGATGATCTCATAGAGTGCATCCACCTCCAAATCATGGGAGCCAGTGAATTGCATCAGGGTCAGAGGGGCCCACAGCCAAAGCAGGGAGAAGGCAATGTCCCAGCTCAGATACAGCTGAGCTGACATCGTCCCTCCCCCCAGAGCAGCCTCTAACCGACCTATTCAAAATCTGTGGAGAATACAGAGCATCATCAAAGTACATCTGCTCCCAAACCCCCAGGCAGCACAGAATCTAAACTCAGGCGCATCCATCAACCGCAGTATGGATGATTTCCAGGAGTGTTTGCTTTTAAAAGCAGAGACCATTCCCTCCTAACCATCACCACTGATAAAAATACCACACAAACCAAAAATCCTTGTCCTTTTTCCTGTCTGAGGATGAGAAGCCTCAGAGAGGCCAACCCATTAGGTCTGGATCTCACTTCTTCTTGAGGTCACTGCTCCTAATGGATAAGAAGGGGGCAGGGAAAGAGGGATTTGGGTCTGTCTGCTGGCCCAGGGCTAGTAGATGTCATGAATACTTATGGGTTGGGTTCCTATAGCCCTTTACCCCCTAGGGAGCTAGAGCTTTGAAATGTGGTATATGGGACACAGCATCAGCCTGCAAATCAGGCCATTGAGGGAGGGGGAGAGAGAGAGGAAAGAACACACAGAGGGAGAAAGAGAGACAGAGAGAAGGAAACAGAGATAGAGAGAGAGAGAGACAGAGAGAAGGAAACAGAGATAGACAGGTTGCCAGAGAGAAGGAGACATACACACACACACACACAGAGAGAGAGAGAGAGAGAGAGAGAGAGAGAGAGAGAGAGAAAGAGAGAGAGAGAGAGAGATAGAAAACAGATAGAGACAGAGAAAAATGGAAAGAGAGAGGGAAAGAGACAGACAGACAGACAGAACAAGACAGAGATAGAGAGAGGGAAAGAGGGAGGACAAAGAAAGAAAAAACAAAGAGAGAAAGAAAGGAAAAGAGAGGAAGAGAGAAAGGAGAGGGAGAAAGAAAAAGAGAAAAGGAGAGAGTAAAAGAAAGAAGGGGGAAAAGGGGAGAGAAAAGAGAAGAAGAGACAAAGAAAAAGAGAGAAAAGAGAGAAGGAAATATAGATGGATAGATAGAGGCAGAGACAAAGAACAAGAGAGAGGGAGAGAATGAAATTCAGAAAGACAGAAACGAGAAAAAGAGAGAGAGAGAAAGAGAAGGAAAGAGAGAGGGAGAGGGAGGGAGAGAGAGGAAAGGAGGGAAAAAGAGAGAGGGAAAGAGAGGAAGAGAGAAAGGGGGAAGAAAGAGAGAGGGAGAAAAAAGAGAGAGAAGGAGGGAGGGAAGGAGGAAAAGAGAGAGGGGGGGAAGAAAGAGATGGAGAAAGAGAGAGAAGAAAAAGGAGGAGGAAGAAGAGGAGGAGGAGAAGAAGGAAGAAAAGGAGGAGGAGGAAGGAGGGAGAAGGAATCCAGAGAGGAGGAAAAGGAGGAAAAGTAGAGGAAAAGCAGAAGGGAGGTAAAGGAACAACTCCAGAGTATATCTGAAGACTTCAGAGCTTCCTGGAGGACTAGAGATTTAAAGCCAGTCCTACTACTACTTTCTATCAGTATGTATAGCTTCAGTAATTCAGTGTCCCTATCCTGGGATTATTTCCTCCTCTGTAAAATGACATGGTTGGATTAGAGAAGACTTAGAGGGTTAATTGACTTGCTGTGGCCATATCACCAGTAAGACCTAGAGCTGAAATTTGAGGCTAAGGACTTTTCTAGGACTCTCCCCCCCCCCCCCCCCCCCCCCCCCCCCTACTCCTCCCAGGTTGGGGAAGGAATTCTAGGCTGGAGTCGGGTGGTTCAAAAACTGGTAATAATCCATATATGACCCTGAACAACTCACTTGCCCTTATGGGGCTTCAGTTTTCTCATTTGTAAAATGAAGAGAGATGGATTCAATGACTTTAGAAGTTTTTCAATTTAAAAAAAATCTTGAAAAATCCAGATTCTATAATTCCCCAAAGGTCAGTCCCTCTGAAGTATTCTCTCCATTCCAAATTGACTATATATCAGGTGGAGTGCTCAGATGCCTATGTGGTGCAGTAGGCACCTTCATGAGTTCAATCCAGTCTCACACACTTATTAGTTATGGGACTCTGGACAAGCCACTTCACTCCATCTGCCTCAGTTTCCTCACCTGTAAAATGAACTGGAGAAGGAACTGCCCCAGTATGTCTGCCAAGAAATAGCAGATGGAGTCAGACATAACTGGAAAAAAACTACTGAACAAACAAGAAGGCATAGTGGGAACACTGGGGAAACTGACAAAAATGAAAATTCCCTGCCCTCGAGGACTTACATCTGCTTTTTATTTTTTTTTCTTGTTTTTAACCAGACTTGTGATTTTATTATTATAAGAAGCTCTTGAGGAGGAAGTTCTCACTACCAAAGTAGACTGACATCTGCTCTGTAAATGATGGGACACAGAAGGGTTAAGTGGCTTCCATAGGCCCCCAGTAGCCTGTATGTATTTGAGCTGGGACTTGAACCCAGATCTCTCTATCTCTAAGAATATTCCCCATCCCACCCCCACAGGAATATGTGGGGCAGAGGCTTACTCAGAAGGGAGGGGCTGGCTCAATGTGGGGCTGGCCCAGAGAACACCCTCCTGTCCCATGTCTTGCTCCTTAACTGCTTCCTCCTCACCAAATTCTCCACAGTGTCTGCCCCATGCTGCGAGCATCTCCTTATGTAATGATGATTATGGTAGCAGATTATTATTGTCATGGCCAGGAGCTTCTCTACAGAGCGTCTTGTGTTTTCCATTTGTTTTTATATCGGGAAGCCTTGTCTCCCCCTCCAGACTGTGAGCTTCCTGCAGGTAGGGCTTGACTGCTCTTCCCAGGCTCCTCTCACAGCTCCCAAAGGATGGGGCCCAGAACTTGGTCCAGATCTCCTCTTCCGCCTCTCCATACCAAGCATGGGCACGGGTACCCAGGGGACCGGTACACGTCAATTGGCTGCTGTACATAGTAGGATTCTGCAGTTGTTACCAGGGCCCCGAGGTTACTCATGTTTTTCAGTTTGCCCCCAGATGCCCCCCTAATCGAATCCCCAAACCCAATGGCTCCCCAGGGCTGAGATGATAAGGAGACCTCAAAGAGAGCTGACGTAACTGAGAGATTCTGAGTCAGCTTGAAATAACTGTGATCAGGAATTGGAGCTAAAGTTATTCTGAAGACATGTTGGTGCAACCCATTTTCCCCTCATCAGGAATTGGATTCTCCCCCACTCCACTACTTTAACCTACAATTTAGGTACTCCACCAGCAGATGACTAGCAATGATGGATCTCTTAAAGTCTTTATATGAAAAAGAAAATTTTTAAAATCAAGAAATCTAACCTAATATTAGTCATACATTATTAAAGAAAGCATTCTAGTTAAAAAGAATATACAATTTAGAGTGAGATTTAAAGAAACATAGAGACTTAGGCATAATTAGGTAGGTATCATTCCCCTTAATCTTCAACCTTGAGGCTGAACTAACCCAAAATGCATGCAAAGACTCAAGTAGAGTTTACTATTAATAATAGTAACTTACATTTATATAGTGATTTAGGGTTTGCAAAATGCTTTTGATTTTTGTCACCTGTTGCTTTTGGATTTCTTGGATTTCTCCCAAGATTTCAACAGAATTTACTCCCAAACTCTAGTGGATCCAGGATCTTTCTGGAAGAGGTAGATTGTGACCCCTCCATGCCTTCTAATTCCATGCATATCTTGACAAGTGTCCTCTTATAAATGCACCGACATATTGGAGACCTTTCTTATATTCTGTCTTCATTACAGGGACAGCAACGGACCACTTGGGCTACTGTTCACCTTTTGTATTTTGCTCTCATTAAATGATTTGTCCTTCATTTTTTTCTTCATCCATTTGTCTGATGACATCCTTAATATCACTTTCCCCAAATAATTCTTTTAAATGTGAGGTTAAATAAATAAATAAATAAATATGGGGTAGTCTGCTAATATCTACAATGAGCCTTATTGCCCTTTGGGACTCCCAGTTTTAATTATTGTGAAGGTGAAGAACTTGTAATGACAAGAAAACAACTTTAAAGCTAGAAGGGACTTTTTTGCAGGGGGGAAACTGAGGCCCCAAGAAGTGTCTAAGATTATGTAAGTATCATAGGCAAGTTTTGAACTTAGTCCTTTATACTCTAAATCTGTTTCTGTAGGGCTGATACCCACTTTAAGATTTACAACACCTTTAAATGCGTTTTTCACAATGTTGTTATAAATATTTAAAAGTTTACTATTCTCAATTTACAAACTGAAAAACTGGAACTCAGAGAGACTGGGGCATGCCCAAGATCCCACAGTCAGTATTCATGAGAATAACAATCTCTTTTAACTGTCCAGCTTTTCATTCTATCCTTTTTGTCATTAGACCCCATATGGCTCTGAGAGCTCCAAGCAACTTAATATCAAAAGTTCATAGCAGGAGGCTTCCTTCCAGATTTTGATCTTCTCTTAAATGAGAGAAGATACTTGACTATTTTACACTTGAAACCAGAATCATAAAGAGGCTTTTCTAATCTGACATTTCAGTTTAGTCAATCAGTCAATAAACATTTATTAAGCACCTACTAGGTCCCAGGCACTGTCCTAAGGGGGAAGACAACATGACAAACAACTATGTAAAAATAAACAATTTCCAGGTTAAATTGGAAGCCACTGGTGGACTGGGGAAGGGAGGAGTAATTGGTCAGCAAATGAAGGGCGTAACCAAAGTGGTTCTTGGGCTCTAAACATTTATGCATCTCCTTGCTTATGAAATTGGATGGAGGCAAAAACCTGCTTGGATTAGAAGTTCAGCAGAATTAACTCATCAGATACAAGGTGTAGGGTCTATGTGTCCTTATTATATAAGGGAGAGACAGAGACAGAGAGAGGGAGAAACATAGAGGGGGGGAAGGGAGGAAAAGGGGAGGAGAAAAGGAAGAGGGGGAGAGAGAGAAGGAGAAGGAGAAGGAAGAGGAGAAGGAGAGAAGGAGGAAGAGGAAGAGGAAGAGGAGAAGAAGGGGAGAGAAGGAGGGAAAAGAGGAGAAGGGAGAGAAGAAGAGAATGAGAGAAAGCTGAAACCCGATACATGGCATATCATGTGCAAAGACAGGCATCCTGTTCACAGCTACTGCAGAATTGGCCATGGGGCTACTGAAAAAATTGTATCAAAAGGACAAATTTACTCTTTTGGGGTTCACAGCTAGGCTGGTTCTGGGATAACTCAAGGAGTCTGGCCAGATCCAATGACATCAGACTCTTTTTGTGGGGATTTCCCTCTGGTTAAACCCATAGGAAAAAAAGGAAGATGCAGGATTATGGGGGCACCAATGACACTGAGCCCCTAAAACATGGCTCTGTGACAGTTGATATGTCTCTAGGGAAGAAGAGAGGAAGATAGAGATAGAAGGCGATAAAGGGATGGAGTGGAGTAGATGAGAGAGACAGAGAGAGAAAGACAGACTGTATGTAGAGTAGTGGGTGGAAGGTATGTGTCATGGAGAATATTTATGTTTTACACATTGGGATAAAACTGAAGAGCAAAGGTTTGGGAGAGATCTCACGGACTCATGAGTGCAGGGCTGTACACATCTTGCCAAAGAGAAGATGCCCTGCCAATCATGTCAGTTCAGGAGCAACAAAGAGACTAGGGAAAGGAGGGACCTGTCAGCCCCCCCCCCCCAAACTTGGAGTTAAACCCTCAGGACTGATAGTCTGGGAACTCAGCCTTCTCCTTCCACGGCCTACACTGCCCTTGACTTCTGGGATGACCTCATCAGAATATCGGGGCCTAAGGGAATTAGTCCCTCTTTGTAGAAATGAGGAAACTGAACCAGGGAAGGTCTGGGAATTGCCCCACAGTAAGATTAGCAGCAGAGGTGAGGTGGAATCCAGGTGTCCTGACTTTGGGGCTGAGTCTCCAAGGACGAATGAGACACAGCTGGATGAAGGAGAGAGGAAAGATGCCCAATCGCAGCATAGAGACCAGATGGCAGGTGGGGACAAGATCACAATGCTTTATGTCCTGCTTGTCTATAGGATTTGGATACTCTACGGACAACTAATATTAGCAAACTGACCTCATCATCTTCTCATGTTGCAGAGGCAACATGACTAAAACTGGAACCTGGGTCTCCTGCCCCACCCCCCAAATAACAAGATATAGAACTGGAAAGAACTTTAAGATCCAGTCCAATAATTCATTTTTACAAAAGGGGAAACCAAGGCCCAGAGAGGGAGCATGATTTGTCCAGAATCACATGGGAAGTAACTGGCAGGGCTGGACCTCTTGCCTCCCACTTGCTGTCTCCAAATCCAGAGCTTTTCCTACCACACCATGGCACGAGGCTCTTTCAACCTTAACCCCCTCCCCACAGGTCACTGCCTTCCTTCTCCCCAAATCTTCATAGGTTTTCCTTTCCTTCTTTTTATCTCACTTTTACCCAAAAAAAGACTGAAAACCTGTCTCTCACTCTCCCATCTGTCTCTGAGGGCCCCAAGTCCCCTTCCCTCTTTTCCCTCCATCCCTAAAACACAGTCAGGCAAATCAGAGAGACTCAGACTCTGGGATCTAAAAAGAATTTCAAACACTATCCATCTCAGACATACCTGAACAGGAGTTCTGATAAGTGGTCCCACAGCCTCTACATAAAGACCACTGGAGAAAGTTCTTCAGAGAGGTTCATTGCAATGCTGGACTAATTTAAGTTTCCATGGTTAGGAAATGTCTTGTACATAGGGCTGAAATCCTTCTTTCTTCACCTTCTTCCCAACAGAATGTAAGCTCCTTGAGGATGGGGACTCTCTCATTTTTGTCTTTGTATGCTCAATGCCTGGCACATAGTAGGTGCTTAAATCAAGTTTCTTGTTTGATCAGTCCTATTTCTGATTTCTGAGGTCACTCAGAATGACTCAAACCCACCTTCCACATGACAGAACCTCAAATATTGAATTACAACATTGTGTCCCTAAGTCACCTCCTCTGAAGGCTAACCATCCCGACACCTTTCACCTCATCTTCTTATATGGTCATCCCTTGCCATTTTGATTACTTTCCTATGCTCATACTAGCTTCTCAATGACTATCTGCAATTATGGCCTTAGGGACAAGCACAATTAAATATTTCTGCCTTCATTTAAAGACTTCAGGGCCCTTTAACAAACACCAAGGGCAGAATTCTCTGGTCTCGTGTTCATCCTTCCTGCATCCTTATATCCCTTACTCAATCTGGCACGGGATGCCCTTTCTTTCTCCTATAGCTTCCTGAGCCTTTCTGTCTTCACAGCTGCACTCAGATTTTGCTTTCTTAAGGTATTCTTCCTAAGGAGGAAGCATGCCAAGGTCGAGAAGAACATCTGGATTGAAAGCTAAGGGCCCAGGCTTCTGCTCCTATCCCTGCCACTCATTCCCTGAGTTTTTGTTGTTCAGTTGTTCAATTGCATCCTATTCTTCCTGGCCCCATTTGGGGTCTTCTTGGCCAAGATATCAAAATGGTTTGCATTTCCTTTCCCAGCTCATTTTACAGATGAGGAACTGAGGGAAACAGGATGAAGTGACTTGGCCAGGATCACCCAGCTAGAGTGTGTGAGGTCGGATTTGAACTTGGGAGATGCTCCTTCCTGACCCTAAGCCTGGCACTTCATACACTGTACCATCTAGCTGCCTAGGAGTTGTTGTAAAGGTTTAATGGAAGGACCTAGCCTAGTGGAAGAGCTTTAATGGAAAAGCACAACGTACTTTACACAGGATTGAGCTTGGTAGCCTAAAGCATTCTCCGCCCAGTCTCCTGCCAAAATGCTTGCGTCCAGGTGACTTCAGGTTAAAATGATGGGGGTAGAGATGGGATGAGGACTCTCAAAGGGCCCATTGGAGCTAGAAATGACTGGGAGGTTCAAGTGTTTCTGGACTTTGGGACTACCTCTTCCTCCCACAGGCCCAGGGCTAAGGGAAGCCATTCCATTCAGAGACCCCTTTGCTAGTCCTGGTTCTGCAGAAATCCCTCATGTATCTTTCCTAACATGTTTTTCTCTTTCCAGACTTTTCATGCTGCACTTAAGGAATTTCTCACATCCCAACCTGCCCAGACCCAGGCACCTTCCAAGAAACTGAGACTAACACCCTGACTCGAGGGATTGCACCTCCTTCCAGCAGCCTCAGTTTTTAGGAAGGAGGGAGAAGGTCCTGCCTTTGAAGAAAGGAGAATAGGAGAAAGGTGAAAAAATTGGTGTCCCAGCCCAGAAGCCCCTCCTCCACTGTTTTCTCCACATTCACTGGTCTCAAGGGACTGGGAAGGCAAAAGGTTAATGAGACATTTGTTCCCAATTCTGCCACAGCCAAGGGGACATCTGATGTGCACCTTGTCCTCCGTTCCACTGCTTACTATCCACCCCCATTCCAGGGTGGTTGTTAGCTCAATCAATTGGTCACAGTAGGTTTAGTGATCAAAAGACACAACTTCACACTACACTAATGATCTAGACTTATCAGCTAGAAGCAGAATGCCTGGGAAAGCCAAATTTAACAAAACAGAACAAAACACAACCCCTCTGATGAGTGTTGAGCTCCCATCCTGAGATTCAAAGCAGGAAGGATTAACTTAGAAATCATCTACTCCAACTTCTTCATTTCTACAGATGGGGAAACTGAGGCTCACAGAAGGAAAATTACTTGTCCAACATCACACAAACAAATAGAGGAGGTGGGACTCACACCTTGGTTCTCTGCTGCCAGATCATTGCTCTCTCATCTGAACGTGGCATCCCAATGGCTCAAATCCTATAGCTCTTCAACTTAGTGGAATAAAGCACTTGGAGTCAGAAACATTTGACTACTTCTTAGCTCTATGACCCTTCCCAATCATTTAACTTTTATGTACTTCAGTTTCCTTTTCTTTAAAAAAGGGATAATGATAGCTCTTACCTCCCAGTGTTGTTGTGAGGATCAAATGAGATACATGTAAACTATTTTGCAAAGCTTCATAGCACTATATAAATACGAACGGTTATTCTTCTTATCATTATTATTAATGAAAATACTTCTCATCTTCTTTTATAGAATTCAAATCAAAATGGTTACTGTCCTGCTATTATTCTTACATCTATTCTGTGGACTATAGCACAGGAAGATCAGCTAATTACTTACAAACAGGGTGATGAGCATGAGAAGGACCTCACCATGCTCATCGTGCTCATCCCTGCAAGGTCTCTATATCATAAAGGCTTTATCTTCCCTGCAGTCTAGAGGTCATGAGTGGCTGGTATAGTGACATTTATTTTTATGGATCCCTTTTATGTCCTAGAGATTTGTGTTCAACAATTCAATCTGAGATGATGCTCCTGTTGTTATTCTGGGTTGTAGCTCGGAGTTCATCATTTGGAGGTAGAGGAGAGTTCTCAGGGAGGAAACTCCTCTCTATCAACATAGATTGGCATTGACTTTGCAAACTGAGAATGACCTAGAGTAGTAAGTTTGATGCCTTACCCAGGGTCACACAACTGGTATGTGAGAGCATTATTATCATTATTATTAATAACACTCATACTTACCATAAAGATTTAGGGTTTACCCAGCCCTCTTTCTATTCTATTAACTAGCAGCTAGGTACCTCAGAGTATTAGGCTCGAAATCAAGGAGATTCATCTTTATGTGTTCAAATCCAGCCTCAGACACGTCTAGCTATATGACTCTGGACAAGTCACTTAACCCTGTTTGTCTTACTTTCCCCATTTGTAAAACAAGCTGGAGAAGGAACTTGAGTGTATTTGCCAAGAAAACCCCAAATGTGAATCACAAGGAGTCAGACATGACTCATAACAACTCCCACCTATAATCTTATGAGGGAAGTAGAAGCATTATTATTCCCATTTTACAGATGGGGAAATTGAGGTCCTGCTAGAGGAAGGATCTCAAACATGCTGATACCTGGACTTACTAGCAGAACTAGGACTAGAACGCAGGTGTCCTGCCACCCAGCTCAAAGTTTTTTCTAATCTATCACTAGAGACAGCAGCTAATGGTACAACAGATGGAGCACTGGGCCCCAGAGACATAAAGACCCGAGTTCAAATTCAGCTTCCGACACTAGCTGTGTGAGTTTGGACAAGTCACTTAATTTTTTTCTTTTTGGGGAAGGCAATTGGAGTTAAGTGACTTCCCTAGGGTCACTTAGCTCACAAGTGTTAAGTAGCAAGAGGTCGGATTTGAATTCAGGCCTTCCTGATTCTAGAACCAGTACTCTATCCAGTGCACCATCTGCATGTCACCAAATCACCTAATTTCTGCTTGCCTCAATTTCTTCAACAGTAACTTGGGGATAATATTAGCACTTCCCCTCACAACTGTTGTGAGGGTTAACTGGGATAATATTTATAAAAAGTGCTCAGCACAATGGCTGGCATGTGACGCTCTATAAATCCTCATTCCCTTTCTTCTTCCCTGACTCCTGCAGAAGAGTTCTTGCCTGAAAGTCCCTCACCTTTACATGCAGTTTAAATTTGACAAAGTGCTTTCCATTACAGTGTAATAGGAGAATCATTTGATGCTCATAACAACCCTGTGAGTCAGGTGCTATTGTCATCTCCCTTACAGGTGAAGGAGCTGGGGCTGAGAGGTTCAGTGCCTCATGGCTAGTAAATACCTGACAAAAAATTTGAACTCGGGCCTTTCTGACTCAAAGTCTAACACTTTAATCTAGCTAACTGCTAGCGGATGTCAGAACCTTTCAAAATGGCCACTTGTCCCTCTAGACAAGGAGATGAACTTTCATAAATCTCCATCCCCAAATATTCTAGGAGAGGGAATATAGCCTACAGAAGTCAAAGGATCATGGGATTCAGCATTTGAAGGCCTCTTGAGGAATCACAAATTTAGAATTGGAAGGGATCTTAGATATGATCTAAACCCCCCCACCCCATTTTACAGATGAGAATACTGAGGCCCGAAAAAGGTTAAATGATTTGGAAGCTTCTCAGAAAGGGCAAAGCCATTTTAGTTTTTGCTGTTGTTGTTCCCTGTGGCCTTGCACATTTGAGGCACTTGACATGCTTGCTGAATTGCCTGAGATTATCGCCCTTCACTGAAGGGAGGTTTGAACACTGACTTTCAAGCTTTGGTTCCTACCACCATCCTAGCCCTCAGATTCACAAAGGAGATAAGTGGTAGGGGCCAGGTGAGTCAGCATGGCGAAAAATGACCCAATCTACCTCAGACAACACAGCTGCAGATCAGGCCCCTCCCTCCCACAAAGGATTGTTCCACAGGTGTTTCCCCGTTATCAGCTCCTGGTGGGATGCCCCAGCAGCCTCCCAGCAGAAGCCCCCGCCCAGGGTGGGACAGACTCAGTCCTTCCTGGCCGACAGGCCACGGCCAATGTGACCACCCAAGCCTTTGTGTTACCAGCACCATCTCCACAACGCTCAGGGCAGGATATCGATTGACATCAGCTTGTTACACACACCCATGATTACACAGTGCAGCCTTGTGTTTGGGCCTCCAGCTGTCTCTGACCTAGGTCTCTGAGAGAGAACGAGACCTAGAGAATCACATTAGAGGATCTCAGAACCGGAAAGAACCACAGAGGCCATTTAATCAACCTGGGCCCATCCCTTCTGCCCCATCCCCAGCAAGGGGTCACCCAACCTCTGCCTGAAGCTCTCCAGTGACAGGGAACTCCCTCTGAGGCAGCTCAGCTCCTTCTATTCCCATCATTTTGATTTTTCCTACACAGAACTGAGACTTGCCTCACTGCAAACTCCACCTACGGTTGCTAGTTCTACCTGCCGGGGCCCAAGCAGGACAAGGTGAATCTCTCTTCCACAAGTCACCTTTCAAACATCTGAAGACAAAGTACCGAGATCCCTCTAAATCTTATCTTCTCTGTGAAAAATTCTCTGTGAAAAATGTTAAGAGAAGACTACAAAAGCGAGCAATGTACATGATGACTACAATAATGTAAATAATCTCCTTAAAGCACGATCAAACTTCCGCACTGTCCCCCTCTAGGACTGATAAAGAAATCTTCCTTCCTTCTCTAGTAGCCAAGTGGGAAACACAGATGTGGAAAGTGGTATTTGCTCACACACTCAGATGTGCTTGTCAAGGCTTTGGCTTTGCTTACATGTTTTGAGTTATAAGGAAGGACTTACTGCTGCTGGCGGTGGTGGTGAGGAAATTAAGGTAAAATAACCATGTAAAGAAACAAAAGGCGATCATAAAACTTAAAAATAAGTACATAAGTAAAGTTCTTCTCTAGGCTAAACATGTCCAGTTCCTTCTACTTGGAATTAAACTTTGTCTCCTGCACCCAGAATCCTAGGCCCTCCCTGCTCTGGATAGGACTGGTGACTCCCTTCATTATCACCTTGTATATACTTGCATAGATGCAGAACACATGTTGCCCAGATTGGGACCGTTATTGCTTTTTCCTTTGCATCCCCAAGGTCTGGTACAACGCCTGTGTCACCGTAAGTGACTAAAAATCACCCATTAATTGACAGGTAACCTAGTTACTGAGAGACTGATGGTCTAGCTTAACCCTCTCCCTCTCATTCCTAAAAGTTTAGAAATCAAACGGCTTGCCCAACTAAAAAAGCCAGGATTCACACTCGGGTCTGGTGGTTCCAAGTGCGCTATGCCGCATTCACAACAACTTTAGTCTACGCTTTCCGACGTTCGGAGGAAACTGAGGCTGGGCCCCATGAGCCCCCACGCCCCAGCACGGAGGGCTCTCCCCCCCTCCCGGAGAAGGAGCCTCCTCTGCACCCCTCCCCCCATGATCCAATCTGGCAGAGCCGGGGAGAGGTGCCAACACTCAGTGCTGTTGGCTGGGGGTGGAAGCCAGGCAGCCTGAGATGTGTGGGAAGAGCATTTAAAAAAAAATTTTTTTTGTCGTCTTTAGCAAACCCGGGCCCCCGTTTCCAAGCTGTGCTCCCGAGCTCTCGGCCGCATGACGCAGCCGTGGTGAGAGGGTCCGGGGGCGGCAGGGGAGAAGGGGCCCCTCCCTCAGCCAGCTGCTGGGGGGCGACACGGAGGGGCACCCCTGGGGAGGCAGGCCGGAGCCTCGGCCAAGGGGCTCGGGCCACCAGACAGGTGAGACTAGGTCAGGGAGGCTCAGAGGGGCTGAGTTCGGATCCCTGTGAGTCTGAATCCCTGTGAGTCTGAGGAGAGGGGCCGAGCTAGTGGGGCTCCCAAAATAGCCTGCATTCATCTTGCATTTACAAAGGCCTTTTACATCTGCTATCTCTTCTGATCCTCACAATAGTTCTGTGAGGCAGGTACTGGATTATTAGCCCCATTTTACAGAGGAAGAAACTGAAGCTCAGAAATGCACTAGAATCTGCCAAATGGGTCATGAGTGGCGAGCTGGGACTCAAACTTCAGCCTTCTGACTCTGCCTAGGACCATGTCTGCACATCTAGCTGCCTCTCACCACTCCCTGATAACTGCGTGAGGGGGGCAGGATTTAGTCTTTACTCTATTTTTTTTTTTTGGCAAAGCAATTAGGATTAAGTGACTTGTCCAGAATCACACAACTAATAAGTGTTAAGTGTTTGAGGTTAGATTTGAACTCCTGACTCTAGGGCGGGATGCTCTATCCACTGTCCCATCTAGCTGTCCAGGATTTTGGAATAATAATAACAGGGAGCATTTATTAAGCACCTACTATGCACCTGGCACTGTGTTAAGTGCTTTACAAATATTATTTTATTGGTCATTACAATAATCCTGGGAGCTAGGTGATGTTATTTTCATTTCATAGTTGAGGAAACAGGTAGATAGATGTTAGATGACCTGTCCAAGATCACATAGCTATTAAGTATATAAGGTGGGATTTGAACTTACCATGATGCCTCTAGTGAGCCCTGGAATAAGAATCTCGAAACTTGTGTTTTTGCTATTGATTTTAAGAATTAATACTGTCCCTCCACCAAGATATAACCTCAGAGCAGCTAGATGGCACAGTGGATAAAGTACCACAGGAATACTTGAGTTCAAATCCAGTCTCAGACACTTAATTAATGCTTACCAGCTGTGTGATCTGGGCAAGTCCTTCATCCCAACTGCATGCGCGGGAAAAGACATAACCTCTTTTAGGTCAGGAAACTATTCTACCACAATAGAGCTATATCAGGGTTAGTTGTCCTCCAAACATATTTGTTGGATGATTTGTAATTTGCATAATTTTGTCTGGAAAGTTCCATATAAGTGAACTTCCTAAACAACTGACGAGCATCCCTTTGAACATCAAAATTTTTTTAAAAATAAATATATGACAGAAGTGTTTTGAAATTCATATTTCTTTCTAACTGTACTATGTAAGCATCACTGATCTAGTCATTTCTGTCTAGAACAAATAGAACCAAAAAGGAAGTTGAGTCCTCCAAGTCTGAGATAGAGGACAGTGAGTTTAAAAACACTTCACAGGTGGTCATTTAACAAGTCCTTTAGACAAGAAATTTCCAAACCTTATTTTGCAATCCCAATTTACTTCAATTCAGTTTCATTTACAAAGAACACCAAACTTTCAGGGTAAGAGAGAGAAATACAGTTGTGATATACAACTTGGCTTGGAAATACAAAGACTTGAACTGTATTCCTCTGTCACTAACTCAGTATGATCTTGAACTGGTTCTTCTCTTCTTTAGCCTCAGTTTTCCCAGCTATTTAGTGGAGATTGATCATTCTTGCCTCAATCTGCTTCCTAGTCCTACCAGGAAGATTCAGTATATAACTGGTTATGTCTACGACAAGTAACTGTAACTTGCAAAGAGCTTGTCTATCATATTTAAAATGTAAGAGAGTACAAATTACATGTAGTTTGCAAGAAGCTACATAAATGAGAGCTGGATAGGGGTGAGGTGATGCCCCCCAAATCAGACAAAGGCAGATCTCATCCTTCATGCCAGGCAGGAGTTGGAGCCTGGGGCCACAGATGTGTTCCAAATTAAGTCAAGTACGAAAAATGTGAGCTCCTAGGTTGGATGATACTAGAGGCTTAAACCAGGGTGGGGCAGGAAAATGTAGCCACACAGAAACACAACACAAAAGGGATATCAAATATCCCTTCTAGAAATTGCTGGGCATAATAATGGTGAAAAATGTAGTTGACATTTCTATACTGCTTTATAATTTAAATTTTTAAATATTTTAAATTTTAAAGGTTTTAAATATTCTACAAAGTAAAAGACTTTGTATGTAAACCTCAAATTTTGAGAAATATGGCATCACATCAGCTCACTTGATCTTCACAACAATCCAGTGTGGTTAGTAGTATAGATTGGTTATTTCCTCCCCTTAGACCTTCGATTTCAATATTGTGGGGGACCGTGTAATGTGGAAACTCCTTCTATCAATATAGACTGATGACCTATTTATAACTTACAGTCTTAAGTGAATTATCTGGAGACCCCGAAAGGATAAGTAACTTGACCATAATATTATAATTAGTGTGTGTTGGAGGTGGGACTTCAAGGTCTTCCCAATTTTCTATCCACTATGCTATACTGCCTCTAGGACAGGTATAATTCCCCTTCCCCCAATCCTGTACCACCTTCAAAGTTCAGCATCCATATCTAGGAGCTGTACCCATTCCACTCTAAGCTTGATTAGCCTCCTTTATTAACTAAGACAACTCACATTTAAACAGTATCTTAAGACTTACAAAGGTCTTTCATCACAAAAAATCAGAGACCGAGGTAGATAGCATACACATGATCACTTCCATGAATAACTAAAGGTCTGAGAAACAAAATGACTTCTTTCTATCCAGGTACATGGTCAGTGCCAAAGGTATGATTGGTATATGGAATCCAAATCCATGTTCTTTCCACTGTAACATTCTGCCTCTCTCTTCTTTAAACTTCTAGAGAATTCAAAACTGAAAGGGGACAGAGATCCAGGTAGTGGCAAATGATAATATAGTTAATAAGTAGCAGAGTTAACTTTCTATAGTCAAATTCAGATTCTTTGATTCCAAATCCAATTTTCCTATGCCCATATTACTTAGTCCTAATCATAAGTTGTCTATAAGTGCTATCACTCCATGCAAAGGAGCCTTGATCCCCCTATTTGACCATTAGTTCCCTAATAGGGATTGTCACACTTCATCTGTGTGCCCCTTAATGTATGACTGGCATAGGCCTGGGCTTTCTCCAAGAGTTCAGTCATTACTTGGATACCTGGAAAAAGGAAAAAATGAGGGGTACAATGGTGGAGAGCGGGGAGTCACTCTGGATATTGGATACTCGGCCTTTTTGTAGCTTCCTTACTTGTTCCTGATTCTGTCCTCTGGAGCCAATTAGTAGAAATTTGCCTCTCTTCTTTAGGATATCCTTTCAAATACATGGAGGCAAAAATTACTTCCCTTCCCCACTCTTCTATTCTGCCATTCTCACCAAAGTGGCTCATATCCAAATATAAGACCTGGTCTCCCCTTCATTCACTACTGGGATCTCACTCCTCTGTAGGATCCCCAGTGTCCATTCATTTATCCAAAACACTTCTTAAGATATTATTTTGTATATAGCACCATTAAATAGTAAGAATGCAAAAAGAAATGAAACAGTTCCTGCCCTCAAAGATCTTACTTTCTTCCAAGGAACTTATCACCAACCCTCCTGAAATGTATCCCAATTGATCCTTCATCCTGGTAGGGTTATTTATCCATCACTGCTTTTAATTTTTTTTCCTTTTGCCATTTCAGTGGCATGTGAAACACAAACTCCCTTGCTTTAGTTTTTCAAGAGGGCTCATTAGCTCCCAGACCTAAATACAAAACATGTTTACTGTATAATGTTATCTAAAGCCTTCCCTCGGTCACAATACATAAATCCTGCTCCCCTTATCTTAATGGGAGACACAGGAAGGGGTTCAGAGCCCCCCAACCTAATTCCTGGAAGCCTCCCAATCTAAAAACAATGAACAATTATAGTCCTCTTGGACTGTATCCCTAGTTATTGGGGCTGGTTAGTTTTAAACCTTTTTTCTGGGCCATAGCCCACTCTTAGCCCCAAATGTGGATTACCATTTTGCAGATGTGTGTCTTTGGTCACTTAGGGAGACAGAGGAGGATATGTATGATGGGTGCAGACTATTCCTATTGCCAGACACACAAGCCTTCCTAAGGTAGGCCCAGGAGTATCATCTTTTCTCAAGGATGAAGGTAACAGCAGCAAAACAAGATCCTGTCATTCTTTCAATTGTGCTTCCTAACCACTCCAAACACACACACACACACACACACACACACACACACACACACACACACACACTGAGCCACTCTGTCTGTATATGCCCTAGTAGCCTCCAGGTCAAGCAAAGAAACAAACAGACAATTGCTATCCTGGGAGAGTGGTTGTGGAGACTTGGTCTAAGGGAATCCTTTTGGTAAGTGAGGAGAACCCAGGTGTCCTAAAATGCAGCTGGTCTTTATAACTATCACCATCACCATTACAGATGTATCTCTCCCTCCCTCCCCCTTTTCACACACAGACACAAAAACATACAGGAAAGCATACAGAGAATATACATACCGCACGTATGCACCTAGGGATATAAAGGCATACATATAAAGACATTTAAACATGGGCAAAGACACACAGAGATATATGCAGAAGCATGCAGAAACACACACTGAAAGATGCACACTACATATGTCCTGAAAAATGCATAAATCTATCACATACACTTATAGAGATATACTGTGTCCACATCACTAGTATTTCCAGCACCTGCTGGAAACAGATTGATCAGCCCCTCGGTGGCTGCTCAGGATAGGTCCCTAGGGCTATTTTGCCACCTGTGGAGCAACCAGACCCTTAACCCCACAGCTCTCCTTAAGTTCTAATGATAGCAACAGGCCCCACATTCAAGAGAATTGATTTCTTTTGCCATGTCATTTCTTTGCCATCCAAAGTCTCCAGCTTCAGCTCTGCCCTGTCCATGGTACCTATAGACCACACCCCCTTCCCATCCCTCTTCCATAGTCTGCAACCCCCTTTGATCCTAGAGTGGCCCCAGGCTCTAGAAATATTCTTAAGGTTCAGAAAGAGATTAATCTACTCCTTCTCCCCTTATACATCACCCGTCCCTTCCTTGGAACCTTGTGAGGTCTGGGAAGCAAACAGTATTGGGTTTTCTGAGTCAGTCAACCTAAAGGAGGGAGACTAGTTTCCAAAGAGGGGGAGTCAGGATGGAGAGGGGAGTTGGGATGGAGAGGGTAGTCTTTTTCTAAGCTCCTCCAATATTGCACCCCCTTTGGCCAGCCAGGTCTAGGAAATCTTTCTTGGGGTCTCCAGTTTCCTCTCAGACCTGGAGCTCTAGGCCTACTCATTAGCAGACATCTCTGGCCAGATCTAGCTGAGAGTGGTGGTGGTCACCCTTGTCTTGGATGTCCCAGGGTCTAATCTTGGTAGAGTGGCAGCAGTAGAAGGAAGAGGGGAACTAGCCATCCAATCCTTCCCATGGACTTAGGCCCATGGAGCTTTGGTTGGTGTGGGGGTGAAGGAGAAGGGGGGATCCTGTGCTAATATTCTTTCTCTGCCTGTAGCTTTTAAGCTGTGAGCTTAATTAGGCAGGAAGGGGATAACTAGAGACATGAAAAGAAAGAGAGGAGCTTCCCCTTAGCCCTTTTCCAATCTCCCTCAGGGGATATAGCAAAACCTGCCCCTGTTGTGGAGCGGGGTGCCCAGATTGAAAGACTCAACATTCTGACTGAGTGGGTGAGCCTAGCCTGGAGGAAGAAGCTGGAAGGAGGAGCTACAGGGGACCCCTCTACATCGATACCTTTTTCAGAGTCCAATGCTCCTTATCCTCCTCTTGTCCCATTTTCCTTAAGAAAGAGAGGACAACTTTCCTAGGGTGGTTGGATGCCCCCCATATTAGCCAGTGAAACTCAATTTCTCCACCCTCTTTATCACCCTTCATTCAAGTGTTCCCCCCTCCAATCCAATCTCTCTTCATATTAAATATTAGTATTATACCAGTCTCTCTTTTTTTGTTTTTAAAGCCCAACATAACAGAGAAAGCCAAGATAGATGAATAGAAAGGCATAGGACATAGAGGCTGAAGCCCCACACTGCGAGTCACATGTCCAGGTAACACATGTCCCCCTCCCCCCAGGAACACAGAAGCCTCCGGCACATCTGGACACATCTGGACATGCAGCACCCGGGCCTGCACTTCCTCCCCCGTTAGTCCAATTCTACCTTTGAGGGAGGGACCCAGGCATCCAAGGAAGCCCTCTCAGGCCACGTGAGCCCCCCCATCCGTCCCTCCCGGAAAGGCGCCCCCACCACCAGGGCCCGTCCACGTGCATTTCGCAGTAAATTCCTCCATCAGAGGCCCCTGCCCCCCATCCCCATCCACATTGGTCAGAGTCCTATGTGCAGCCTGCACTAGGGGCCTTGGCTATGACCCACCCCCAATCCCCTATCCAGGGAGTGCCCCCCCCAGCTTTCTCCCCAGCACCTCCCCCCACAGCCACCAGAGGAAGGACCGGGACGCTGGTGGCTGGATAGTCCGAATCCCTCTGAGGTTCTTAGAATCTACGAAGGGGGGCGGGCCGGGCCCGGTTCTTCCCGGTCCTGCCAGGATTGAGGAGAAGACTGTCGGGCCCCAGTCTTTCCCGGCATACATATGCACCCCATCAGGACTGAAGAAGGGGCTAACCAGGACCCCAGTGTTTCACTACTATCTCCTCTCCCTGGGAATGAGGAAGAGACTGTCCGGGGCTAAAAGACCGTCACCACCCCTGTGGGGCTACTGTGAATCAATACCCTGGCACAGTGACCCTTCCTCCCGGGATGAGGAAGTGGCTGCCAGGGGCCGCAGTGCGCTCCCCCCCCCCCCGCCTCCAGGCTCTGTGAATTTATGAGGAAAGGGCTGCCCCAGCACAGTGACATCCTCCTTCCAGATGAGAGAGAGCTGCTCTGGTCCCTATCTTCCCCACCCCCCGCGCCCCCGCCCATGGATAAAGAGTGGACTGACCAGGCTGAGGCTGCTCTTCTGGAATGAGGAGGGGGATGCCCCGCTGCAGTGAAGCCGGCCTCCCCTACCTCACCCCTGCTACCCCTCATCCCGGTGCCTTCCCCAGCCCCGGCCCGGCTCACCTGAGCTCTGTTCCCCCGGCTGCCTCCCCGGGCCATGCAGCGCACACGTCTCCGCGGTCCCAGCTCGGCTGCTGCGCTCCTGGTCCGGCTCCTGGTCCGGCTCCGGCTCCGGCTCCGGTTCTGGTTCCGGATCCTGCTTCTGTTCCTGGTCGGGCTCCAGCTCCGGCTCCGGCTCCGTTCCGGCTCCGGCTCCGGCTTCGGCACCGGCCCCTAAGCAGAAACAACGGTGGCTCCGGCCCCCGCCCGCAGCGCCCCGCACGGCCCCATGCCCAGAGATGCTGCAGGAGCCGCGGCCGCCCGAGATCCCCCGAGAATACGGCAGGAGCGGCCGGGAGGGGCAGGTGGGGGAGAGCAGGGAGGGGATGAGAGGGGAGGGAGCGAGGCGCCGACCGGCTGCTCCTAAAACCAGGCACGGACCCAGGAGGGTGGGACTAAGTGTGTAGGGGCGGAGGCGGGGGCGGGGGGCGGCCACAGAGGAAACTGGGAAGGGGGGGGACGCAGAAAACTGGGGCAGTGTGCGCCAAGCGGGAGGGGCCGCCAAGCGCCTAGTGGTGCAGCCACCTAGAGCCAGGCTGTCCTGCCCCAGGCGCTGAGAGGAAGGAAAATAAGCACCAAGTTCCGACCATCAGCGGAATGGATCAAGAACCCGTCAGAGGAGGAAGAGAGACAAAGTTAAGAATCAGTCAGGGGAGGCTTATATGCAATGGTACTCAGTCTAGGTATGAGTTCAGCCCTCTAGAGCATCAATCTGTTGCCAAAATACAGGGTCAAGGCTCAGTCTCGAGTAGGGATTTCTAACCTGTGGACCATGGATGGGAAGTTGAATGAATAAAAAAATACATCTTTATTTCAACATAATTAATTGGTTTCCTTTGTAATTCTCTATATTTTATTAATTTAAAAATAGTATTCTGACAAACAGGCCATTGATTTGACCAATCTGTCCAAGGGGTTCATGACACAGAAAAGATTAAGAATCCCTTGTCTAGGATCAGAGTAAGGATTGGGGTTTGAAGAGTCTGCAGGTAGTTACATGCTTAAGATTAATTTATGTTACAAATCAATCAGATCTCCACTAAACAGGAGGCAGAGATTATGGGTGGCTGGTTGGATGCTGATGATAAGGGGTAACTGCTTCAAGCTCTGTGAATATAACATATTTCTTTGGTCTCCCTCTAAGCGTTAGCTGGTTGTGAAGATCCCTGTCCAGGGATATTGGACCCCTTGCTTCCACTTCAGTTGAGAGAAGTCTGGTGGAGAAATAATCAGAGAACTGCTGGCAGTGCTTGGTACATAACTCTGGATAGAAGAGGCTCATAGATCTAGAATATGAACTCCAGGCATCCCTCCTCCCCTCTGATAATAGAATGCTTAGCTTCCTTCAATGCTAATCTCAAGTTAACTCCTACAGGAAGTCTATCCTGATTCCCCCCCACACCCCCTTCAGCTACTAGTGACCTCCTTCTGGAAATTATTTTGCATATATTGTGTATTTCATTTTCTAATGTACTTGTCTCTCCCAACTCATAATAGAATATAAACTCCTCGAAGAAAGAAGCTAGTTAATTTATCTTTGTAAACCTCAAATGCAAGCATAGTGTCTGGCAGAGAGTAAGTAGTGCTTAATAGTTTGCTGAATAAATGGATGAATTTTTTTCCCCCCAGAGCTATTTCTTACCACACTTAATAAGTACTTACATAATACTTAATAAATATTTGGAATGATAAGGTCATAGATTTAGAGCTGAATGAGACCCTAAAGATGGAGTCAGATCCTCTCATTTACTGATGGAAAACAGCTCTCAGGACTTGTCCAAGGTCACAGAGATACTAAGAGTCAGAGACTGAATTTTAACCTACATTTAGAAGTCTGATTTTTCACCTTGACTTTGCTGCTAACTCACTGTGTATCTTGCCGAAATCTCTTCCAAATTTCTGTCTGTTTTTTTCTCTTTAGGATAAAGGGATCGACTCAGTCAAATTCGTATTCTGAGGTTACATAAACGTATAGATAGACACCAGTGAACAACCAAGTCTGTAAAAACAGGTTTACTGGGAGCTCTCCATGGTCCTGACCAGTCCTCAGTAGCATCACCTTTTGCTTTGACTCTTTGAGACTAGAATCAACCTGCCCATTTTCTCAATTTTGCACTCCAGTGCAATAATGTCAGGTTCCTTCACCTCCCCTCCCCCTGAACAAAAAATACTCCCGCTTTTCTGAAGTTTCTGCTTATCCTGCTGACCCACAGCACAAGCCTGCTTTTCAACATAAAATATTGTTTTCTGTATTCCTGCTCCCCAGCATATGCTAAGTCTGTTCTTCCCATTCATTACCTTCTCTCCCTGATCTCTCCACAACCTGGAAATCTCCCATAGACTTATATATTTAGAGCCAGAAGGAACCTGAAGGACTATTAGTCTCTTTTATATAGTGAGAAATTGAGGACAAAAGAAAGGAAGAGACTTGCTTGGAGAGGGTCATACAATAAGTTAGTAATTTAGCCAAGTCTTCTGAGACCAATACTCTCATTCTCCACAGAATGTACTTACTGAAACTAAGCATTGTTTTAAAAAAACCCACATCCAATCTCACCACCTTCTTGGAGTTTTCCCAGACCAAGGTGATCTGAACTATAAGAGATAGTAAGTATGACAACACCATTCACCTGGCCTTGAGTAGCCTCAGTATGATGTTCTTAATCTTGTATGTGGACCTTTTTTTATTTGATGTAGGATGCAAGATCAGGAGCTAGGGATTACTTGTCACCAAATCTCTAGACTTATATCAGGGCTCTTGACATGAATGAAAGGTGCTCAGGAAATACTGAATTCAATCTAGTTTAGGACAAGGAATGTTTGAGTTTGTGTCTTCAAAGCCTAGAACAATGCTTGGCAGATAGCAGGTTCTCAGTAAATGCTTTATTAATTGTTGTTTCATTGGTGAACTGGAAAGAGTTATAGATCTGGAATCAGAGGAGTTGGGTTTAAATTCCCTACTCTGATGTTACAACCTTGGTGAACCAAGTCATTTGATCTCCTTGGGCTTCACTTTCTTCATTTGTAAAATAAAGGTGTTGGACTCAATGAGTTGTTAATCATTTGTGATATTGTGAAACTCTGGCAACTTGGTTAAGCCAATGGACTTCTATTCAGAATGTTTTAAAATGCAGAGAATATATGGAATTACAAAGGAAAGCAATAGTGCTGAAAACAGGGATCAAAAATGTGTATTTAAATTTTTTATGGGCCCCATGTTAAGAACCCTTAAACTAGATAGACTCTGAATCTCTTCTACATCTAAATCCACAATCCTATGATTATCCCGTCCAGCTCAAAGATTCAGGTGTCTAATTATTCATCTAGGCCTGGGAAATGAAACAAGAAAAGGCTTAGGAATTGGAATGGAGGACTAAATCCCAGAAGTTCCTTGGTAGTTTTTTCTCCTTTTACTAAACCCCTGATTTCTTTTGACTGATATCTTTTGATTACTTCTTTTCCTCAAAGGAAATTGGGAAAAAAACAGAAAGAGATAAAGCTCATAAATGGAAAAATTATAGAGGTCACCTGGTTTGATTTCCCAGGAATCTTCTCTACAATGGTCATCCAATCTCTGCTCAAATGTGCTCAAGGCAACTCACTATTGGATAGGTTTGATTGTCAGGAAATACCTTATAACAAACTGAAATATGTCTCCAGAAAGACTCCTTGCCTTTCCCTATCCACTATCCTAGGTCCTACTTTCACCCTCTAAGGTCCAGACAGAACAATGTTGATCTCTCTTTCCCATAAAGATCTTGAAGTTAGATGAAGTAAACTACAATTCTTGCTAATAGCAGGCTCTGATTTTATGGTTCCCAATCATAGGACTATAGCCATCACATTGATCCAAAAGCATTGGCCAGCATTGGAAAGTCATGGAATAAAGCTTTCATAAGATGTAGAGCTGAAAGTGACCTTAAAGATTACATAGTTCAAATTTCCTCACTTTATAGTTAGGAAAACTGAAGTCCATAGAGGTTTAAAAAAAACTTGACTAAAGTAGAGTAAAGAAAGCATGATCTGGAACTGGGGAGGAGTAGAACTTGATCTGAATCAGAAGTTGTCATCTTCCCCCTCTGTAAACATCCGATCAGAGTTGGTGCAACTTTGCTGTTTATTCTATATTGTGAACAAGTGAATTTGCCTGGGTGCTTTAGTTTCTTCTTCTCTAAGAGAAGCATGATAATATTCATATTTCCTAGCTCCTAAAGCACGTGGCAAACTTTGGAGGGTTATGGAAAGGGGGGTATTGTTATTACTATTTTCATTAATAATTTATGAATAATAAAAATAACAAAAATGATAATGATGATGATATCTATTTTCTTTCCCTGGTGTTAATGAGTAAAACTGAGCTCCAAGTCCTACTCTGCAATCTGTTTTTTTTTAGTCTTTAATTATCAACAATAATTGCCTAAGGTCAAAGTTTATAGAGCACATCTCACTTTATCACTACAATAGCACTATCAAATAAGCAGATTGTTTCTATAATCTTTTACTTAAATCTGAAGAAACTGAGGCTCAGACAGGGAAAGTGACTTATATCAAGATGTATATCAAGACTATATCAGTGAATTAGTGGCAGATCAGGAACAAGAGAAAAAGGAGACAAGATGGCAAAATAACACTTAAAAGTACAGCTGAATTGTTTGGTGGAGTTGTGAATGAATCCAACCATTCTGGAGAGCAATCTGCCCAAAAAGTTATCAAATTGGGTATACCCTTTGATCCAGCAGTGCTACTACTGGGCTTATATCCCAAAGAAATACTAAAGAAGGGAAAGAGACCTGTATGTGCAAGAATGTTTGTGGCAGCCCTCTTTGTAGTGGCCAGACACTGTAAACTGAGTGGATGGATGCCCATCAATTGAAGAATGATTGGGTAAACTGTGATATATGAATGCTATGGAATATTATTGTTCTGTAAGAAATGACCAGCAGGATGAATACAGAGAGGCTTGGAGAGACTTACATGAACTGATGCTGAGTGAAATGAGCAGAACCAGGAAATCATTATACACTTCAACAACGATACTGTATGAGGATGTACTCTGATGGAAATGGATATTTTCAACAAAGAGAAGATGTAATTCAGTTCCAATTGATCAATGATGGACAGAATCAGCTACATCCAGAGAAGGAACACTGAGAAATGAGTGTAAACTGTTTGCATTTTTGTTTTTTTTCCCCAGATTATTTTTACCTTCTGAATCCAATTCTTCCTGGGCAATAAGAGAACTGTACGGTTCTGCACACATATATTGTATCTAGGATATACTATAACATATTCAACATGTATAAGATTGCTTGCCATCTAGGGGAGGGGGGTGGAGGAGGGAAGGAAAAAGTCAGAACAGAAGTGAGTGCAAGGGATAATGTAGTTTAAAAAAATTACCCATGTATATGTATTGTCAATAAAAAGTTATAATTATTTTTTAAAATAAATAAATAAAGTACAGCTGAACTGCTTTGAAAAGATCTAGAAAATGCAGCAGTATGAATTCTGATGGTAAAAATCAGTGAGCCATTTTTTTCCAGTTCAGGTCAGCACAGGGAGAAAAATAAAGAGGTCTGTGGACACATAAATTTCCATTCAAATCCAATTTTTAAAAAATAGAATTAAAATAGAAAAAACCCTCTGGAAAACTCCTTATCAATTGTGTAAAATCTTTGATTATATCTTATACATGGGAATAAACAAATTAAAACTAAAAAAAATCAGGACAGCTAGATGGTGCAGTAGATAGAGCACTGACTCTGGAATCAGGAGAACCTGAGTTCAAATCCAACTTAAGATATTTAACATATACTACCTGTGTGACCCTAGAAAAGTCACTTAACCCAATTGCCTCTTAACATCAATAAATAACAAAAATCAAGCTATTCAGGCCACAGGAACAGATGGCATCTGACAGTTTTGTCACCCACTTCCTAGTTCCAAGCCACAGACCCAGGATGGGATCTTTACTTTAGGTAAAATTCTGGGGTAAGGAGTGGTAACAGTCCCTGGGTTGTATACTGAGAGCAACAAGTTCAGAGCAAGCAGCAATATTGTGACTAGGACCCCAAGAACAGAACAAGGTTTCATTTCCAGCTGCTAGCCCAGTCTGAATCCTGCAAAGGAATAACTTAGGTGGGAATCCCAAACTAAAACGAAGTTTTCAGTTTTTTCACTCAGAACTGGCAGAGCTTCCTTCCTAGCTGCTTGACAGTAGTAGTTCAGTCCAGCAAAGGTCTGTTTTTGCTTAGACTCAAACCCAAGCCAAAAACTTTTAGAGCTCAGCCTAAAGGGGAAACAATCTGACCTTGCACTGGATGGACCACTTTCAGAATACTGAAAATATATAGGTCCCCAGCTTGAGCTGTTTCTGAGATCTTGGAATAACAAAACACACAACACCTCCAAGAAATCAGCAAAAAAAAAACCCCAAAACAAAAACAACCCCCCTCCAAAAAAACTAGCCAAACAAACAAAATCAAAAAACAATCTGAATCTTCTTTAGCAAAGTGCATAGAGTTTGGCCCTAACATCAAATCCAAAGTCAGGAAGTTGACAGGAAGAATGATAAAGCAAACAAAAAAAGGAACTCCAGCTAAAATGTTATGATGGTGACAGGGATGATAAAGAACCAAACTTAGAAGAGAAGAGAATACAAACAAAACACAGCTTAGACAAAAATTCAATTAGAATTTCTGGGAGAGATGAAACAAAAGTTAAAAAGAGTTTAAAATATGTTTCTATACATAAAATGACAGTACTTTACAAAAATTTTGGAAAAGTCATAAGAGCTATGAAGAAAGAATTGGAAAGGCAATAAAAAGCTTGGCACAAGAGGTATAAAACCCAGGTGATGAAATTCCATGAAAATTAGAATTGATCAAATAGAAATCAGCAAATCCATGAGACAACAAGAAATATTAATATAAAATGACTGAAAATAGAAGAAATTCTAAGGTATCTTATAGCAAAAACAACTGATCTGGTAAACAAATTGAGAAGAAAAAATTTTAGAATCACTGGACTACCTGTATATTATCACAAAAAAGAGAAGGGAGACCACAGATATCATATTTTAAGAATCATAAAAGAAAACCAGACCTTTTAAAACCAAAATGAAGACTTCTAGGAACATCATAACCCAAACCAAAATTTGAGCCTTTAAGTCAAAGAAAAAATATTTCAAAAAATCTGGTGGAGAATTCAAGCCCTGAGAAGCCAATAATAAGGACTGAACATTATTTAACTGTCTCCACTATGAAGAAAAAGAAGAGCTTGGAATATGATAGTCCAGAAGGCAAAGGAAATAGGTTTATAGTGAAGAATAAGTTTCCCAACAAACTGAATATAATCCTGCTGAGGAAAAATTGAATTTGTAATTAAATAGAGGATTTCTAAGTATTCATTATGAAAAGAAGAAAGCAAGATACATTTGGAATTAAAAAAACAGGTGTCAAGAAAAACAAAAAAAGTCAAACATGAATGAACAATCATAGAAGAGTAAACAAGAATAAACTGTTTTTGTTCAAATATAGGGAAATGATATATGTAGCCACTCTAAACCTTATGAACCTGGGGATCATAAAGAGACAAGACTTGGGAATAGTTTCATTGTCTCTTGATGATCTTAAGAAAAGAATGAAAAGAAAGAGGAAGAGGAATAAATTAGGAGGTGAAGGGAAAAATTTAGGGAAAATCATCTCATATAAAGTGAGTATAAAAGTAGGCATCCATACAAACAAGGAGGTGGTGAGGAGAAGGGGGAAAAGGAGAAGTTCAAGGTATTTGAACTTCACTCTCATTTAAACTAGTCAAAGGAGGGAAAGCTATGCATACAATATGGTATAGAAATGCATTTCATTCAAGAATTAACGAGAAAGGGGAGATGAGAGAATTAGAAGGAAGGTAGACTAAGTGAAGAAAACTCTTTTTAAAAAAAATAGCTTTTTATTTTCAAAGTATATGCAAAGATAGTTTTCAACATTCACTTCTGCAAAACCTTTTTTTACAAATTTTTCTCCCTCCCTTCTCCCTGCTCCCCTGACAATAAGTAATTCAATATATGTTAAATATGTGCAATTCTTCTATACATATTTCCACATTTATCATACTGCAGAAGAAAAATCAGATCAAAAAGGAAAAAAAAGATAAAAGAAAACAGAAAACAAGCAAACAACAATCAAAAAAAGTGAAAGTACTATGTTATAATCCACATTCAATCACCATAGTTATATCCTCCTTCTAGATGCAGATAGCTCTCTCTATCATAAGTCTATTAGAATTGGCCTGAATCACCTCCTTGCTGAAAAGAGCCATGTCCATCAGAATTGTTCACTGCACAATCTTGTTGTTGCTGGGTACAATAGTCTCCTGGCTCCACTCATAAAGGAATACTCTTAAGCAAAACAAACTTTTTTTTAAGCTTTTTACTTTCAAAACATATGCAAAGATAATTTTTCTTGCATAGCCTTGTATTTCAGATTTCCTCCTCCTTCCCCTCCCCATCTTCCCTAGATGGCAAACAATCCAATATATGTTACACATGTTAAAATATATGTTAAATCCAAGGTGTGTAAACATTTATACAATTTGTATAATTTTTACAATTTTTATATAATTTATTTATTGTTTTATTTATACAATTCTCTTGCTGCACAAGAAAAATCAGATCAAAAAGGAAAGAAAATGAGTAAAAAAACAAAATGTAAGTGAACAACAACAAAAAGAGTGAGAACATTATGTTGTAATCAACATTCAGTTCCCACAGTCTTCTATCTGAGTAAAACAAACTTTGTTTAAGAATACATAGGAACCTGGAGGAGTGCCTATCGATTAGGAAACAGATGGAAAATTATGCTATATACATAATAGAATATTATTGTATTGAAATGATAAAAGAAGAACAATTTATACAATGACAACAATATAGTAGAGACAAACAACTTTGAAAGAATTAGAAATTATGACCAACATTATGATCAACCATGACTTGAGAAGACTCATGATAAAACATTCTACCCACTTCTTGATAGAAAGATTCCAGAATGCAAAATGAAACATTTTTTACATGACAATGCAATTATTTGTATTACTTGATCATATGTGTTTGTAATGGTAATTTTATTTTTTCTTTCATTCTCAATTGGGCAAGGAGAGGGTTGGGATAAGAAGAGAAAGTGGATTTTTGCTGATTAAAAAAAAGAAATATAATTTTATTTTTAATGGCATTTTATTTTTCCAACTACATGTTTAAATAGTTTTCAACATTCATTCTGTAAAACTTTGGGTTCCAAAATTTCTCCCTCCCTAAGCCCTCCCCAAGACAGCAAGCAATCTGATATAGGTTAAATATGTGCAATTCTTTAAATATATTTCCATATTTGTCAAGTTGTATAAGAAAAATTAGATCAAAGGGGAAAAAACGCAAGAAAAAACAAACAACACCCAAACTAAAAATGTGAAAATACTATAGTTCAAGATAGCTGGCAATGGCCCAGGAGGCCTTGGTGTCTTCAATGTCTGACCAAGCTCTAAATGCTCCACAGCATCTATTTCAGCCATCACTAGAACAAATTGTTCTCATCTGCTTTATTCTGCTGAGGAATGCTTGGGATAGACTCCCCCCTCTAACTCACTTCTAGGTTTGAGGCCTATTGGTTGCCCCCAACCTTGTTTAGCTTATCCACTGAAACAGTCTTACTAGGGTATGGCTGCTGCACTTGTTACAGCTTCTTGAGGCCACAGGTGAGAGTTGGGTAAAGGTGGACACAAAGGTGAACAAGGAGCTCTGAAAAGGCCCTCATGCTGGAGGTGGTAGTCCTTCTGGAGCATAAAGAAATAATCAGATTTGAATGGATCAATAGATTGACTTAGTTGTTTTTCTAAGTTACATAAATGAAACCAAAGTAGTTATTGGGATTCTCCAAGGAAGATTGTTATCTATGAGGCATGTACCATATACACTAGCAATACAATTAGTGATTAACACATCCCATCTATCATTGTAGCCTAATGGGAGATGCAGGATGGGATTATTATCTCTTATAATGAAAGAACTGAGTTCTGGGGAAATAATATGCGCAAGGTCATGATGACCAATGATGAGGCAGTGGTAGAAAAACAGGACTCAAAACCAAGGCTTCTGATTGTAAGTCCAGGCCTGTTTTCTATTGCATCACACTTGCCTCCTCTACTCATGAAAGAATCAATTAACCAACAAGAATTTATTAAATACTACTATGCACCAAGCCCTGTGCTAAGTCCTAGAAATACAAAGACAAAAGTGAACAGTCCCTCCTCAAGGATCTTATGAGGGAAAGACAGAAACAGAGACAGAGAGAGACACATAGGAGAGACAGTGAGATGGGATGGGGGAAGGAGGGAGAGGGAAAAAAGAGGGGGGAGATAGAGAAGGGAGAGTGAGAGAGAGAAGGAGAGAAGGGGAGAGAGATAGAGACAGAGTCAGAGAAAGAGAGACAGAGACAGAGAGGGGAGGTCCTTTGGGAAGGAGGCACTGGGGAAGGCTTCATATAGGTGCCAATTAAGCTGAGCCTTAAGAAAAAGCAGGGATTCAAAAAGGTACAAGATTCCATCATGGGAGATAGTCAAAGCAAACCCAGAGGAACTGTCACAACACAAGCAAGCCATTATCAGTGCATGGGGGAGAAGAAGGAGACTAGTATAAGGAGACTGAAAGGGGAAACAAAGGTCCAGGTTATAAGGAACCGGTGTTTATAATTAATCCTGGAGAAATAAGGAAATGATTGACTAGGGAAAGGATCACAGTCATGGACTTTCAGAAAAATCCCTGTTGCAGTTTATGGAGGAGGGATTGGAATGAGGAGAGGCTTGAGGAAGGCAGGACAATTGGGAGGCTACTGAACTAGTCCAAGTGAGAGATGATGAGGATCTGTATTAGGGTGGTAGCTGTGCAAGTCGGGGAGAAGACAGAGACAAAAGATATGGGAAGAGAAGACCTGATGCAAGTCGGGGAGAAGACAGAGACAAAAGATATGGGAAGAGAAGACCTGACAGCTATGGGACATGAGAGAGAAGAGTTGAGAAGATATGAATGATACTGAGTTTATGAACCTGGAGGACTGGGAGGATGGTGGTGCCCTCAACAGTAATAGGGAAGCTTGGTTGAGGAATAAACTTTGGTTGGGAGTGGGGAAAGGGAACATAATGAGTTTTCTTTTGTGAGTGAAGAGAAGGTAATGTAGAGAGGGATGAAGTGAAAGGGATGGTGAGATTTGACAATTGATGGGATTCGGGGTTAGAGAAAATTGAGAAATTGAAGATGACACTAAAGTTGTGAATCCAATTTGAAGGGATGGAGATGATTTTAACAGTGATATTGGTACACAAGCATTTATTAGGCACCTACTGTGTGCCTGGCATTGTGCTAGATAATAGGAGCACAAAGAATCTAACAATCTCCACTTGGGAGGAGATTACATTCTAATAGTCAATATTTTCTAATAGATAATAGATAATAATCCCACCCTGCATCTCCCATAAGGCTACAATGATAGATGGGACAACGTGTTAATCACCAATTGTATTGCTAGTGTATATTTCTAATAGAATTACATTCTAATAGTCGAGTACATATGTACAATATAAATATCAAGTGAATAAATGTAGATACAACAAAGTAGTTAATTACAATGTAATTTAGGTGGGAGGACACTAGCTGTTTTTCTTTTTGAAGAAGATAGGTGACATCAAAGATGATGTCTTGGCTGGCACATGAATTGGATTTAAGTGAGGCAGTGTAGTATAAAGTCATTAAGCCTCAGTCTTTCTTCCTGAGTCATTGAAGCAATATAAAAGGCACTGACTCAGGATGCAGTGAAGACCTTGGCTACTGGGGAATAGGGAAGTTCAGAAGAGGGGTGGGTTTAGAGGATGAGATAAACCCTTTTGGGGACATGTTGGGATGAAAACACCTATGAGATTTCTAACTCAAAATATCCAATAGATAATGCAGGATTGGAGCTCAGGAGAGAGACTGGGTCTGAATATGCAGGTCTAGGAGTCATTGCAAAAGGAGGATAATTAAGTTTGTGGACAGTAATGAGGTCATCAATATGCTAGAGAAGGCAGGAAGGAATGGGATCAAAGTTACACATAAAGGAATTGACCTGGGCAAGGAAGAACAGCCATCTCACTGTCAGATTCTATAGTAAAAAAAAGTAAAATATAAAGAATCATATCAGGTTTTTAAGATGTAGAGAAAGGAAGAAAACAGTTTAAAGATGAATGACTTCTTTTCTTAATAAAGGATGAGGTGAAATACTCAGCTGAGAAACATCAGATATGCAAGAATTGATGTAGAGTGAAGAAAGATGAACCAAATAGAGAAGTACATACCATGACCACAATGATATAAATGAAAACAACATGAAAACCCATCCAAATTCAGATTAAATGCAATGACCAATTGATTCCAGGAACTGATGAAATGATGCATATTTCTGTAGTATAGACAATGGATGTAGAATGTTGTCAGATACAGTTGTAAAGACTTTTGCTTAGCTCTGTGTTCTGTGTCTCCTATAGTTGGGATGCTCTCCTTTCTTTTCTCCATTCATAGAAATCTTGGACTTTCTTAAAGTCTCAGTTCAAACACCTCATGAAAAAAGTCCTTCAGCTGCTTGTTTTGCAGTTCAGTCATTTCAGTCATGTCCCTTGTTTTGGAACCCCATTTAAAGTTTTCTAGTTAAAGACATTAGACTGGTTTGCCATTTTTTAATACAGCTCATTTTACAGCTCAAGAAACTGCCCAGTGTCACACACTAGTGAGCATCTAAGGTCAAACTTGTACTCAGGTCTCCTTGACTCCAGCACTACCACTCTATTCACTCTGCTACCTCACTGCCCTCTCAGTTCAGGGTACCCTTTCCTTTGTATGTGTTTGTTTGATGCATACACACACACACACACACACACACACACACACACATACATGCTTTGTTTCCTTTTAGAATATAAACTCCTCAAGGACAGGGACTATTTCACTGTTCCCTTTGTATCACTAGTGCTTAGCAAAGTACCTAGCTGGTGATTAATAAGTGCTTGCTAATTGGTGAGACAACTTAGCTACCTTTCTTTATCACAAAGGGTGCTTTTTTTGAAGGATTAAGTTTGGAAGAGTACCATAAGTGTAAAAAAAAAAAGTTTGGTACATTTTAAAAATTAAATACAGCTTTTAAACAGTGAGCATAGTGACTTACTTCTGTGATCTTGCTCCACTGCCCTGGAGACTGAGGCTGGTGGGTTCCTTGAGCTCCAAGTTCTGAACTGCAGTGCTAGGCATCTATAAGTCCAGCACCAACATGAGGAGCTGTTTGGACCAAAAGACCACTAACTTGGTCATGGAAGGAAGTGATGAAATGACCTAGATTAGATACAAGTCAAAACTTTTGTGTCAGTAATAGTTGGCCTTAGTTTTGAATGGAACTCATGGAGACTTACATGAACTGATGCTAAGTGAAGTGAGAACACTGTACACTGCAACAACAAGATTATGTGATGGTCAATTCTGATGGACATGGCTCTTTTCAACAATGAGGTGTTTCAGGCCATTTCCAATAGTCTTGTGATGAAAAAAGCCATCTGTGCTCAGAGAGAGGACTGTGGGAACTGAGTATGGATCACAACATAGTATTTTCACTCTTTTTGTTGTTGTTTGCTCATTTTTTTCTTTCTTTCTCATTTTTTCCCCTTTTTGAGCTGATTTTTCTTGTACAGCATGATAAATGTGGAAAGGTGTTTAGAAAAATTGCACATGTTTAACGTATATTGAATTACTTGCGATCTAGGGAAAGGGGAATGAGGAGAATGGAGGGAGAAAAATTTAGAACACAAGGTTTTGCAAGGATGAATGTTGAAAATTATCTTTACATTATTTTGAAAATAAAAAGCTATTATTGAGTGGAACTCATGGTCGCATAAACAAGGGACATACAAGGAAATGTGAATATTCACTCCAATAGAAGATCACATAGACTGAGAAAAGTCTGGAAAGGAAATCTTTCTGAAAATTAATCCATTCATTCACTCATATCTGACAAACTGAAAATGGGCTTCAATTCCTGGAATCCCATACTGGGTGAACTGGCCCACCGTGCCTCATCCCTTCCTGTTTTATATTTCAATTGCATTCCCACCAATTGAGACTAAAGGATCAAAGATGGTCTGACCTTCAATCTCTCCTTGTAACACATCATTGTTAATCCTTCACATCCACACAGAGACACTGTGCAATTTATGAAATAGCTTCCTAACCCAATAACTGATTATTATAAACCTGGCATTCAAGGCCCTTCACAATGTGGCTCCAAGATACCTTTCCAGTTTTATCTATTATTCCCTTTCCCCTTCACACACACCATGTTCAATCAAACTGAATTGTTTTCTGTTCCAGTTTCCTGTTCTACCCTTCCCCATTTCTGTGTTTCTGAGCACATTGCCTTTCCCCACCACCATGCATAGAACACAATCTGCAATTTTTTATTAAGCATTTACTATGTGCATTGGAAATATGAAGACAAGATGAAAACCAGTCAAAGAGCTGACATTCTACTAAGGAGGTTCTCAAATGTTAAAATATATTTACCTGATTATTTGAGGAGGATGGGAAAACACTAACAATTTAAGGGGATTAGGGCAGGATTCTCCGAGGAATTAGCATGAGGTGAACCTTGAAGGAGGCAGAGAGGAGGAGAAAGTGCATCCAGGTGCAAAGGTGCAAACAGAAGATGAAATGCTGAGGTCAGGAATAGTAGATAGGACAATTAGGATGGAAGGCAGAGTTTGTGGAGGACAATAATTTGAAATAAACCTCCAAAATTAGGTTGGAACCAGGCTTGATTAGAAAAGGCTTGAAATGTCAACAGTTTATCTGAGAGCAGAAAATCCTAACCAAGCCTCTGTGAACTTTCTGAGAATTATATTTCAATATAATTTGTTTCCTTTGTAATAATATGTATTTTGTTTTATTCAAAATCTTTATTTGGAGAAGGGGTCCATAGGCTTTATCAGACTGCGAAGGGGAATGAGGAAGCCCATGATTCAACAAAGGTTAAGAGACTTTGCAAGAGACCATATGGAATTACTGAAAGTGAGCCCCCAGTGCCATCTTGTTCCTCCCATTCATTGTCACTTTTTCATTTTAAAAATTTCTTAGTTTCAAGTTCTCTCTCTCCTCCAGAAAGCAAGAAAAACAAAGCTCATTGTAAATATGCATAATTATACAAAGTGAATTCCCTCATTAGCCAATCAAAGAGAAAAGGAAAAGAAAGGAAAGATGCTCCAATCTGCACTCTAGACCATTAGCTCTCTATCTGGAGGTGAATAGCATGTTTCATCACAAATCCTGCCACTTTTGTCACCCATTTTTAAAGTCAATTTTTTCCTTTGAGGTCCAGCTCAAATGTCACTTCTTTTATGAACCTTCATTGATCCTCCTCTCCCTCCCCCCATGAAAGTGATCTTTTCCTCAATGCCCTTTTTCTCTTGCACCACTCCCTCCCCCTTAGATTATAGATTGTTTGAAAGTAGGGTCTATGCCATATCTATTTCTGTATTTAGTGTCCAGATCAGGTTCTTAGAAAGTGATTAATCAATGTTGATGAAAAAAGTGAGTGAATGAATAAAGTATTTTTTTCCATCCATTATTTCATTTGATCCTTCACAACAACATCTGATCTTCTGTGAAGAAGGGAGAGTGGGGGAGATTGATAACCAAACAAAAGATAGAGATAATAAAATACAAAAAGGACAATTTAAGTTACATAAAATTTAAAAGCTCTTATACAAACAAAATAAATGCAGCTAAAACAAAAAGCTGTTAAACAGGAAAAAAATCTTTGCATCAAATGATTTTGATAAAAGTTTGGTAACCAAAATATATAAGAAATTGAAATAAATATATAAGATCCAAGAATAATAACCCAACATATAAGTGATAAAATTATAGGAAGAAAATTTCAAAGGAAGAATTGCAAATTACCAACAATCATATGAAATATTGCTTTAATTAACTACTAACAATAGCAGTACATAATGCCTATAAAATTGGCAAAGATAATAAAAGATGGGAATAGTCAATAGAGCTCTGGGAAGATAAGCCCATAAATACATTGTTGATAGTGATATGAATTTTTCTAACCATTCTAGAAAACATTTGGAATTATGTGAGAAAAATCACAGAATTCTTCATACCCTTTGACTCACTCTATTAAACATGAATTCCAAAAAAATTAAAGGTAGAAATAAAAGACCTCATATCAACCAAAATATTCATAACTACTTTTTGTAATAGCCAAAAAGGGGAATAAAGTGGGTGCTCATCAACGGGGGAATGGTTCAACAAATTAGTATATGAATATAATGAAATAATATTGTGCCATAACAGATGACAAATATCTTGAGAATCTCAGTAAGGTTTCTGTGAGCTTATGTCAAGAAAAGTAAGCAGAAATAGGATATACATACATATATACGTATGTATCTATAAATGTATATACACAAATATGAACACACATACATATATGCATATATAAACATACACACATATATACATACAGATACGCTCTTACTCTCTCTTCCTCCCCTTCTCTATATATGTATAATTACTATGGTAATGCAAATTCAAAGAACACTAAAAGGAAGCTAATTTCTGAGTAATTGTAAAGACTGATTTTAGTCCTGAAAACAGATCATGAGACATAACTTTCTCCTCTAAGAGATAAAAGGTGGCAAAGACAGAATGTTGCATAAAACTGGCACCTACATTGTTTTCATTTATTTTGCTTATTATTTTATTTTTATACAAGAGAAGTTTCAATGACAAAGAGAAATAAATGACTGGGGTAGATGGGTAGAGTAACAAGCAGAAACTACTATGATGTATAAGACAAAAGTATCAATAACATTTTTTAAAGTCAAGGCAAGTATTATCATCCCAGTTTTATAGATGAGGAAATTAAATTCCAGGGAGTCTATGACTAGACTACAAATGTCAAAGCTGGAAGGGAACTTAAACATTATCCTGTCCAGTGCCATGATTTCAGAGAAGAATCTGTGAAAGTAGAAAATGATGTCACATAGTGAGAGAGGTACAACTGGGACAGACAGGCATATTCAATAAACAAATTCAATTATGGCAGTTTCTGAATGCCTGTAATGTGCAAAGCACCACAGTGGTTTCACCATGTCCCTTCAATGTGTTCCCTTTATTGCCAGGCCTAGCGATATTTTCTTTCCAAAGCATGGGTCTTCTCATCAGCCCTCTTAACTTTAATCTCCACCAGGTTTGATCTCCGAGTGACCGAAGCTGTTCTTGTCTGTTTGGCCCCTCAGGCTCTCATTCCTTGAGGGACTTGAATGGTACCTGTCACCTCTCTTTTCCCTCTGAAGGCCAGGCAGCCAGAGGTTTGTCTCATTGTCCATGATCTGTTTAATAAACACCAGTCTGCCTATATGTCTCATATTTATGGACTTCTGTCTAGCAGTTTGCTCCTTTGATCCACAAGCTTGCATTAGCCATTTTTTTTGGGGGGGGGGTGTTTCCATCAGGATGTCCATCCCTTGGATGGAGATCAGGAGACATAGTAGGGACCAGACATCATCTCCAGACAGACAGATAGACAGGACAGGAGACTAGAAGACTATAGGGTCAGAGACGCTTCAATTCTTGGATGCGGTTGCTTGCCCTGACCAGGGAGAAGCGAGGATCTCATCATCCAGCTCCAGGATCTCAGCATCCTCAGATCAGCCTTGAATCTGACTTGAATCAGTCACCAGCTGATTCTTTTGCCCCTCCCAAAGCCCAGGCTCCATCCCCCAGCTCCAGTGGCCACCCTGAAACCCAGTGCTGGATTATAGGAAGTAGAGGATTGGCCTTGATTCCGCACGGAACCAAGGAGATAAGGAAAGACTTCCCTTTAAGGAATGAAGTTTTAGCTGGCCTTACTGAGCGTGGTATAAATCTAATCCTAGTGGCCCAAAGGCTACTTCTCACACTATTTTCTCCTTCTAATGCTTGAAACTTCTAGGAAGCTTCTTAATGTACAGGTCTGACCTGTTACTTCTTTGTTTAGTTGCTCCAGATTGCCCAGAGAGCAAAATAGAAATTCCTTGGTATAGTGATAAACACCCACTGTGATTTGCTGCAATTTGCCAGCCTAGTTTCCCTTTTCATAGCTTCTTTTCAAATATTCTATGTTTAGACAAATTAGAACTCATTGTCACCCCTTTTCTTCCTGCCTTCTCCTATCACTCATAGTGTTCCCTAGGTGCCTGAATTATTCTCCCTCTTTATCTCAACCTATTGAAATGCCTCTTTCTGCCCATTGATTAGGGAATGGCTAGAAAATTGTGAAAGGCAAATATCTTGAAATGTTATTGTGACTGAAATGATGAATATGTAGAACACAAAGAAGTATAGAAAGTCTTGTGTGAATTGATACAAAGTAAGATAAGAAGAACCAGAAAAACAATAAGCACAGTGGTTAAAACAGTAGAAGAAAAATTGCAACCAAATGTTATGTACTTATTTTAATCATATTTTATTTTTTCCAATTAATCAAAATTCATCTTCTTTTCCTCTAATTTTCCCCACCCCAAAAGAAAAAGAAAAAAAGCCCTTTTAACCAGTATGCATATGCAAACAAAACTAATCCAGCATTGGTCATATATAGGTATACACTGAAATAAATGCATACATATATGTATACATGTACAACTATATTTGTATGTGTATCAATAGATAATAAATAGATGGATAGATAGATAGACAGAGCTACCATTTGAATTACATCACCTCTCTGTTAGAATGTAAGCAGCATGTGTCATCAGAAATCCTCTGGAATTGAGGTTGTCATTTCACTGATCATATTTCTTATATCTTTCAAAGTTGTTCATTTAGTTTTAATATATATATTATTGTCTTAATATATATATTATTGTTCTATAAATTGTTCTTCTGGTACTGCTTACTTCACTCTGCAACTGTCCCCTTTACCATTTTTTTTTCAGTACAGGCCTATTCTATCATATTCATATACCATAATTTTTCAAGTCATTCCTTAATTGATGGGCACCGCAAAAATTCCTGCTATAAATATTTTTGTACATTTGGGTTCCTTTCTTCCTTTTTTGATCTCTTTAGGATATAAATCTTGTAATGGTATCACTGAGTCAAAGGGTATGCTGACAGTTTGAGAACTTTGGAGGCATAGATCCAAATTGTTTCCCAGAATGTTTGGACTAGTTCACAATTCCATTAATTATGCATTAGTGAACCTGCTTTCCCAATTCTCCTCCAGCATGCCATTTTCTATTTTTGTCATCTGTGCCAATCTGATGGACATGAGGTAGAAATTCAGAACTGTTTTAATTTTCATTTGTTCAATTATTATTAATTCAGAATACTTTTTCAAATGATGTTTGATAACTTGAATTTCTTGCTTTGAAGACTACTTGTTATATTCTGTGACCACTAATCAGTTGGAGAATTGCTCTTATTCTTATACATTTGAATCAGTTCCCCACATTTTTAGAAATTTTAGAAATTTTTAGAAATTTTTAGAAATTTCACTTTTATCAGAGAAACTTGAAACAAAAATTTCCCCACATTCACCTGTTTCTCTTCTTATTTTATCTGTATTGGTTTCATTTGTGCAAAATCTTTTTAATTGTATATAATCAAAATTGTCCATTATATCTTTTGTGATCCTCTTTATTTCTTGTTTGATCATGCACTCCTTCCCTATCCATAAACCTAACAGGTAATTTCTTTCTGTTTATAATATCATTTTTTATGGCTAAATTATGTACTCATTTGGAGCTTAAATCCACCTTGTTCTAGATGGTGAGATGTTGATCTATACCTATAGATCTGCCCACCTGCTTTCCAGTTTCCTTAAGTTTTGTTTTGTTTTTTAAATCAAACAGTGAGTTCTTGCCTAAATAGCTTTTGGTTTACCCAACATTAGGTTACTATGTTTATTTATTTTTTGTGTATTGTGTACTTAAACTCTTCCACTGATCAACCTTTCTATTTTTTTTACCCACTACCAAATTGTTTTGATGATTACTGCTTTGTAGAATAGTTTGAGACCTGGCATTGCTGTGACTCCTTTCTCACCACTTTTTTTTCACTATTTCTCAAGACAAATAGTCTTTGAACTATTTTCAAATAGTTTGACCTTTTCTTCCTCCAAATGCATTTTGTTATTTTTTCCTTGGTCTATAAGTAATCCCTTAGTAGTTTAGTTGGTATGACATTGAAAAAGTGAATTAGTTTAAGTGAAAGGCCATGTACTTATGATCATCAAGCCCATCCCTAAAGAAAGGGGAAAATATGCTTCTCTCCCTTCTTTTCAGGGAATGGGAAACTACCATGGGTGTGAAACACTGTACATGTCTTGAAACTTAATTTATGTGTTGCTTAAATTTGATGGACTTCCCCTCTCTTTCCTTTCTTTCTTTTTAAATCTTTGTTACAAGGGATGGGTTTTCAGAGAAGGGAGGAAGAAGAACATATTTGGAAAAGAAAATGTCAACAAAATATATCAAAAACAGTTTTATTTATTTTTCTTCAAAGTTCGATTCAGAGGCTATTTCCTCCAGGAAACCTCCTCTTGTCTCCTTATCCTGATTTTTATTCCCCACTCCAAAGTGATGTCTACATTTTGCAGAATTCTCTCTTCTATCACAGCTATTAACATCTCTGCTTTGCCTCCCCTGCTAAACTAGGAACTTCCTGAAGCTTTGGCCTAGATCTTATTCTACTTTATAATTCTCTCACTATCTTGTCTAATGGATACTTGATAAATATCTTAATGGTTAACAAATATTAATTGATATGATGCTTCTCAATCGACTCCATTTGCTCCTTTCTTATGTTCTGATCTAAGATCACCATCCTTGTAAAGACTTCTACACCACTTAGGAAACACGACAATGGCTTGAGATCCTGTTTTTATTGAAATATTTTGTGATATTTGGAATGAGAAAGGTCTGCAGGGGGGCAAGGAATAGAGAGTAAAACAAGCCTCACTGAAGCCCTCTGGCACTTGGCTTTTGCTGTACTTCCTTTCACTTTCCAGCCTCCCCTCTCCTCTGCTCCCAGGTCATTAGAATGGATGTATTTTTATGTAATTTTTGAGGAAACCCACCCTCCCCCATCTCACCCCATACACACTGTGTGATGAGAACTGGAGAGTATGTATTATAGAGTGCTGGCTGGGGGCAGCTAGATGGCAAAGTGGATAAAATACAGGCCCCGGAGGACCTGAGTTCAAATTTGACCCTAGACACTTAACACTTACTAGCTTAAGTCCTGAGCACTTAATTGCCTCTCAAAAAAAAAAAAAAAAAAAAAAAGCACTGGCTCTTGAGTCGAATAATTTGGGTTCGAATCTCTCCTCTGATGTTTGCTACCTGTGCGGTGTTGGGTGGATCATTTATCTTCCTTGTATCTCGGTTTCCTCATCTATAAAATGACTGTGCCTCAGAGTTCATTTGCAGCTATAGTCCTATGAATCTATGTCAAATGAAGATTAGTTGAAAGAAATGATGCTTAGCCTAGAAAAGAGAAGGCCCACAGGGCACATAACTGGTCTCATGAATATCTGAAGAGTTGTCACATGGAAGGAGAGATGTGCTTTGGTCCTCTTGGTCCTAGGCGGCTCTAGGAGATGTGGTGTGGAAAGGGACAATTAAGGAGAGGTGTATTTCTGCTCAATAAGAGGAGTCTCCTAGTAATCAAATTTAGGAAAAGCAAGATTTATGAGCTACCTCAGGAGACAAAGAGTTCTAAAGATCTTCAAGAAGCTGAACCACCATTTACTTGTCATAGAGATAGTAGAGAAGATTCTTGTATAGGGATAGTCTAGACAAAGTAACCTCTGAGGTCCCTTTCAGCTCTGAGGTTCCGCAGTTCCAAAACCCAAGAGCCCTAACAGGAAGCACAGTGTCCAGTTCATTGTAACTAGCAGGCACTTAATAAACATTTGTTGAATTGAGTGTAGTTAATGGGAACCTTTCCAAAACTCCACTGATAGAAAATTAATTACTTGACCCCTTTTACTTCCCTCCTCCCCATCCATTGTAATAACTAAAATCATTAGGAAGTTTTTCCTTATATCTAGCCTAATTCTGCCTCTTTCTCTCCACCACTTCTAATTCTGCCATCTGGAATCAAATTGAATAATTCCATGTATACACATGCAATTATATACACATATAGGCAAGTATATATAAAGCAAATACAGAAATTCACACAAAGGCTATACATAACAGTAAATCTAATTCCCACCAAGGTGTCTTATTATCCTACTTTTGGAAGGATACTCAGTTACTAGCTCTAATAGAGTCAGGATACCTTAAGTGGGTGCCATGGTAAGGAAAGATTTTATTGCCAAAGGGGTCCATGATACTCAGAAGGATTCTCCCCAGAAGCTGATTGCCCAAGTTAGGTCTGAAACTTGGCCCTCAGCTGGGCTCTCCACTCACTGGGAAATCACTGTTTTGCCCTTGGAGGCCTCATTATAATGGCATCTCCTGGCATCTGTTTGGGCTTAATTACAGGTTAATTAGGAAACACGGGACTGTGACTTTCTTCCTTTCTTCCAGCAATTTGGAATAAATTAACTGTGTCTTCTAGGGTTTGTGTTCTGTGAAACAGAGATAGAGGCGCAGAGAAAGAGACTTACAAAAAGTTAAGACAAAAATAGAGAAACAGAGATCCATATATGGAAAGTGAGACAAAGAAATACAGAGAAAATTAGTGAAATAAAAAGAGAGGAGGTGACCTTTGAACGAAATTCGGAAGGATATCGCCTGGCAGAATTTTGATAGTCGGGATCGGAGGGGAGGAAGGGTATTAGAATAAAGTTATAGAGGCAGGAAAGCTTTCTACATGTGCAGGAAATGGTGAGTTTTCCAAATTTGCTTGGCCCGCTGGGAGATTATGGGTGAGTGAGCAAATGGATTTACATGTAGGAGGACCTTGAATGCCAAGCTAAGTAATTAAGTCTTTCTGCTGCCAGGCAGTGAGAAACCACGGCAGGTTCTTGAACACGAGAGTGATGTTCTCAGAGCTGTGGATGAGGAAGGTAAGTCTGAGTGCCCGTAGGAGGAGAGACTAGAGGGATATTTGTCAGAGCGGTTGTGTTTTCCATTAACCAAACCGCTGCCCTCCTTTCTAGCCTTCCCTTTCCCCCACCGCCCTCCCCATAGACCCAAGCAATCTGGAAGCTGCTGAAAATCAATACTTTATACTGAAGCTCGGCCCTGAGGCTCCGAGGCCTCGGCTGTGAGCTCTCCTCAGTGCTTCAGGCTGGGGTTGCTCACTGCCCTGCTGACCAGCTTGCATCTCCAATGGTCGCTCCCCCGCCTGGCTTTCCATGGAGCCTCCTCGCAGGGATGAATGAAAGAGCTCATGAATATTCAGACTTGGCAGGGCAGATCCCTTTCAGCGAAATCCCATCAGGAGGCTGGCTGGGAGGGAGGGAGAGACTCACTAAAAAGAATGCACCGAGGAACGCGATGTGCGGCGCTGGAAACGGGGGCTCCTCCAGAAGCTGACACCGCACACACGCACAGCCCCAAATAAAGTTCCTTTCACTGGGGAAATAATGAGGGGACGTGGATCCCACCCGAGGGTTCCTATAGCAACGGCACCGCGGTGTCGGAGGAGGAGAAGGCCTGGGAGAGATAAGAGCTGCGTAGGGTCTAAGAATAGAGGCAGAGGACAGGGATGAGCAGGGCGGGGCTGGCTCTGTTTAATGAGACCCGTCAAACTTGAAGCCCGAAGGGACCAAGGGGAGCAGGAGGCGGAGCTTGTGGAAAGAGGAGCCCAGGGCTGAGCTGTTGCTGGGGCGGAGTTTGCCATCACTATCCCGCGTCACTACCCAGCGCTTCCTCCAAGTGCACCCATTCCCCACCCTGGGCTGTGGCACTCCGCTCTCCTTCCCCCCACCCACCCACCTGCGCCCCCAGAGGCTGTCCACCAGGGCCCCTCGAGAACCTTTCGGAGATCCCGGAATGATCAAGCTCGTAGGCTCTTTGGAATCTCCTTCATTTTAGGGGAAACAGGTCTAGAGAGAGGATAGGACTTACTGACTATGCTGAGAAAAGAACCCAAGATTCCTATCTCTCAGACCAGGTTCTGAACTCTGGACCAGCAACATCCTTTCCTCTCTCTCTCTCCGCCGACCTCTTCTACTTTTTTTTCTGTTGTCGAGTGTTAAATCAAGGGGAGTGTGTGAGAGCACAGGGACTGTTTCTATCCCATTTGTTCCTAGCTCGGCCTCTCTGGGACATTGATGAGCAAGGATGGGGATGGAGAGGAGGGGGAGTGTGACTTGGTTCCCTTCAGGACTTGGGAGAACAAATCCTACCGACTGAAAGTCCTGCTGACTGAGGGGGAAAGTTTCAAATCTCCTTTCTGATGCTTAAGGTCCTGGACAGGACCTTTTCTCTCTTTAGGTCTCAAATTTCCTTTTCTATGAAATGAGAAAGTTGGACTGGCTGACTGCTGAAGTCCTTTGCAGCATTAAATTTGTGATCTTATGATTACACAGCCCACAATGCTTTTTTTCCAGGACAACTGTCTTTATTTACTAGGTTCTGATTGAGGGACAAACCTTTTCTTTCCCTCTCCAGGCCTTTAGTCTATCCATCCATCCAACTGGGGGACCTACTCTGAGAGTAAAGTGAATCTAGATTCCTTGCTCTCCTTTCTCCATGGTTCCCTAGCCTGGACTCTGAGGGGTTGAGTCCTCCCAGAAGGCCATTTGAAAATGCAAGAAAAAAGCAATTCACTGGTCCTCCCCTGGATCTCTTAGGGGAAGAAGAACCTATTTCCTTATTGCTCCCTTTCCATTATCTTTATCCTTCTAGTTTATAATAGGAAAAAAAAAAACTGTTCTACTTCATTCTCACTGCCCACCTAAAACCCACTTAAATACTTGCTGAATGAATGCCACCCACCATTCGCTGGGACCATGGTTCTTAACCAATTACTACATTCATTTGGCATGCATATATTAGGCAGAACTCTGTGTTGGGCTCAAAGAAAAAATGTTTAGGCAACATTAAACACCCTACCACTGTAGACCTTCCAGTTTGCTGGGGGATAAGACACAAAAAATAGTGAAAACATATAATATTAGATAACATGTATTAAGGAGCTATAAGGCTCACAGACTCTCAGTGTTAGAAGGGATACTGGAGACTATACAGACCAGGCACTTATTTTTTTGGAGGTAGGAAATAATTCAAACTCAGATGAGATGTAACTTGTCTAACAGGGCACAGTTTATCAATGCCAGACCCAGGAAGAGAACCCAGGTCTTGGGATCCAATGCTCCTTCTTCATTTACTCTCACTAGTTTAATAAAACTGCTCATCTTCAATGTTGTCTCCTAATTACAATGTATACTTTTGTCGCCATCACCATTTCTTTCTAATGAATAGACCATTAGCATACAGAACTGGCCCTGCAGCTACTTTCCAAGCTGCCTCAGCCTTTAGTGAAAAGGGATTTGGATTTGGTTGTTATTGTTGCTTCAATTTTTAGACTCATTTTTAACTATTTGTTTGTAGGAAATATTCTTCTCATAAATACTTACTTTGTTATTGTTATGACCTTTTCCGATACTGAAATAAAGATGGGACCAACCACCTCACTGTGTCTCCTCCAGCTGCAGAGAGGAATCCGGTAAGGGCCAAGTAATACATAACCTCCAGGATCAGATCTGTATATAGCGGGGCAATGTTGACAGGTAAGGAAAACCATGAAGAGCAGAGTAGATGTGTCTTATGTGTCAGAACCTTGGTCCACCCCGGAGACTGAAAAGCAGAAGCCCACAGCTGCCCTGGTGCCCAATAAAAAGACCATTGTGTATGTTCTCCCTTCTGGACTGTGAGGCAAATGCAGAGTACCACAGAGGTTAAGGCAGCACATTCATTGACTTACTCATTCATTCAACAAGCATTCGTTATCAATGCACAAACATGGAGTAAGTACCTACTGTGTGCCAGATACTGTGCTAGGTGCTAGGGAACAAAGATAAAACGAGAAAGTCTTTGCCCCTTCCCCTTTCTTTTTTTGGGAGAAACGACGTAAACAGATCAATACGGTTCCCCTCACACAGTCCCCAGACCTGCCCCTCCCATCCCCTCCCGCCGGGCCCCGCCCCCTCTGGGACTCTGGGGCCAACAGCTGGAGAAGCTGGGGACCTCGAGCTCCGGGTGCTTCTGGGGCTGCCAGCAGCCGCCTTTACAGCCAGTGCTCTGGGAATTAAATTTGCATAATGCGAATTTATGTAAAGCAAGAGCTGTCTGCAAATATGAAATGTATACAAACACATAAAAAGTAATTTAGGGAGGCATTAGCTAATGAGGGAATCAGGATGGGCTTCATGTAGGAGAGAGCACTCAAAATGAGATTTGGAGAAAAGAGGGAAAGAGGAGAGAGTGCACTCCAAGCCTAGGAGACTGCCTGTGAAAAGGTAAGGAGGCAGGAGGTGAGTTGTTCCGTGTGGGACGAATCAAATGGACCAGTTTGACTTGAATCCAGAGTACATGAAAGAATATAACGTGCAAGAAATTTGGAAAAGTAAGCCAAGGCATTATTAAGGACTTTAAAATTCAAAGGAGTTTGTAGCTTATGCTAGAAAAACAAACAAAACAAAGAAAAACCCCATCACTAGCGTTTCTTAAGCAGACAAGTTACTCTGCTATTTAGGAATAGCATAATTATGTGCATTTGTCATTCAATCAATCAGATAATAGGCAAAAAAAACTTGAAGGATGATAGATGAACTATCTCATTTACCAGATGGATACTATAGGTCCACCAACAGTCAACTAAAAACCTCAAAACTTGGTGGGATAAGCCAATTGTTCAGATAAAAGAGAATCCCTTATCTTGGGTTCTGGTATCCAGCAAATCTGAACTTGTGTTAATGTCGAGATAAAATGTGTACATTGAATGAACAGTGTCTCCAAATCAGGTGAATGCCGATTGGTAGGTCATCACAAGAGGGTCTTTACCCAGAGAAATCTTAAAACATACGACATGCTTCCACAACTAAATGTCCTTTACAAAAATGTAACTTTGTACCTTAAAATTACATAGATGTGTAAACTCACTCTGTTGACTCAATGCTTCCTTCTTTGAAGCTACTGAGCAGGTGTGGGACAAAAATCTTGTTTCTTTTTGCTACTGGTCTCTTCTTCTAGGCTACCTACAAATACCCCTATGTCTCCCCCATTCCTCTCCCTAGATCTTAGCTTCTTGGATACTTTCTATCTCTGCTTCCTTTCTTAGCCTAACTTCTTGAAAAAGCCATTTCTCTTTGGTACTTTCTCTTCCTCTACTCTCTCCATTGTTTAAAGTCTTTGCAATAAGGTTTCTGACCTTTTTGAGAAATCACCAAGGACATTTTCATTGCCAAATCCAATGGCTTCTTCTTAAACTTTATTCTTCTCTCTCTGCAGTCTTGGACACTGCTGACCACCCACTCTCGAGTACTCTCTCCTCAGGGTTTTCATGATACTGCTCATTCTTGGTTCTCCTGCTTCCTTCTCTATGTCCATCACTCATTCATCATTCATCATTACACTCACCAAGTTAACTCTAAAGTTGTCTTGGGCTTTCTTCTCTTTTCTTCATTGTCAAACAGTCAATTAACATTTATTAAGTATCTGCCAGACACTGTGCTAAGTTTTCTCTCACATATTAACCTCATCAGATTCCATAGATTCAATGATCATCCCTATGCAAATGATTCCCAGTCTATATGTCCACACTTATATTCTCATTTGAGCTTCTTATCATCAATACTTATTGGACATTTTGATAGTATTTTTTCTTTTCTTTTTAATAATTATAACTTTTTATTGACAGAGCTCATGCCAGGATAATTTTTTACGTTATCCCTTGCACTCACTTCTGTCCCTACTTTTCCCTTCCCTCCCTCCACCCCCTCCCCCAGATGACAAGCAGTCCTATACATGTTAAATAGATCACAGTATATTCTAGACACAATATATGTATGCAGAACTGAACAGTTCTCTTGTTGCACAGGAAGAATTGGATTCAGAAGGTAAAAATAACTTGGGAAGAAAAACAAAAATGCAAACAGTTTACATTAATTTCCCAGTGTTCTTTCTTTGGGTGTAGCTGCTTTTGTTCATCATTGATCAATTGAAACTGAGTTAGATCTTCTCTTTGTCAAAGAAATCCACTTCCATCAGAATACATCCTCATACAGTATTGTTGTTGATGTATATAATGATCTCCTGGTTCTGCTCATTTCGTCTAGCTTCAGTTCATGTAAGTCTCCCCAATCCTCTCTGTATTCATCCTGCTGGTCATTTCTTACAGAACAATAATATTCCATAACATCATATAACACAATTTGCCCAACCATTCTCCAATTGATGGGCAAACAGTCAATTTCCAGTTTCTAGCCACTACAAAGAGGGCTGCCACAAACATTTTGGCACATACAGGTCCCTTTCCCTTCTTTAGTATCTCCTTGGGGTATAAGCCCAGTAGAAACACTGCTGGATCAAAGGGTATGCACAGTTTGATAACTTTTGGGGCATAGTTCCAGATTGCTCTCCAAAATGGTTGGATTCATTCACAACTCCACCAACAATGCATCAGTGTCCCAGTTTTCCTGCATGCCCTCCAACATTCATCATTATTTTTTCCTGTTATCTTAGTCAATCTGACAGATGTGTAGTGTTATCTCAGAGTTGTCTTAATTTGCATTTCTCTGATTAATAATGACTTGGAGCATCTTTTCATATGGCTAGAAATAGTTTCAATTTCATCATTTGAAAATTGTCTGTTGATAGTATTTTTTCAATAACATATAAAGACAATTTTTAATATTAATTTTATAAGATTTTGAGTTCCAAATTTTTCTCCCTTCTCCCTCATCCTTAAGACATTAAGCAATTTGATATTATATATATGTTTAATGATATAAAACATATTTCCATATCAATCATCTTGTAAGTAACCAAATGAAAGGAAAAACTACCAAAACAGTAAAGTGAAAATAGTATGCATCGATTTGTATTCAGACTCCATAGTTCTTTTTCTGGCTGTAGACAGCATTTTCTATCATGTCTTTTGGAACTGTCTTGGATCATTATATGCTGAGAAGAGCTAAGTCTTATTCGACACTTTGAACTAGATTTTATATAGGCAGCTCAAACTTAATATGTCCAAAAGAGAACTCATTATGTCCCTCTCTCCTCCAATCAAAACCCACTCCCTCTATCTCTCTTACTGTTAAGGAAACTACCATCCTCCCAGTCCCTCCAGTTCCCAACCTTGGCGTCATTCTTTAACTTCTGAACTCTCCTGTTATGTCCTATCGGCTGCTAGGTCTTGTCTTCACAATATTCCTTGTCTCTGTCTCCTCCTCCCCACTCCTAGAGCTACTACTACATCATCTCTCACCTGGACTAATTCAATAGCCTCCTATTTGACCTCCCTTACTCAAGTCTCTCCTTATTCCAAACCATCCTCCATATTACAAACTTGATGCAATGTGCCAGGCCTCGAGTCAGAAAGATTCATCTTCTTTAGTTCAAATCCAGCTTCAGAACTAACTAGTCATGTGATCCTGGGCAAGTCATTTACCCCTGTTTGCCTCAGTTTCCTCATCTGCGAAAGGAACTGGATAGACATGGCAAAGGACTCCAGTATCTTCACTAAGAAAACCCCACCCGGGATCACAAAGAGTGGGACATGATTGAAATGATGAAAGAACAACAACAAATTTTAAATCCAAGCCATTGGTATTTAAAGCTCCTCAAAGTTTGGACCAGTTTCTCTTTCAGTTTCCTTATACCCCACTCCCCTTCTCTCCCAAGCACTCAGTGATCCTGGCCTATTGACCTGCTTGTATTCAATATCTCTGGACCTTCTGCCTTTGCTCTGGCTATCTCCTATGATGGAATTCTCTTACCTCTTCATCTCTACCTTTTGGAATCCTTGCTTGCCTTCAAGATTCAGCTTACTTGACACCTTCTATATGAAGTTTTTCCCTGTCCCCACCCCCGCTACTTGTGTTCTTCCTCCCCAAGAGACCTTCCTTCCTCCTGTCTTTCCTCTCTCTCTGTTTCTCTCTGTGTCTTCTGTCTCTTTCTTCTATGCTTCCATTCCATCCCCGCAAGCTCCTTGAGGGAAGGGATTGTTTTACTTTTGTTATTGTATCTCTAGCACTTAGAACTATGTTTTGCACATAGTAGGTGTTTAATATATGCTTGCTGTTTAAATGGTTCTTTTACAAGTAGAGGAACAAATGTGCTATAGTAGAAATAGAATTGGACTTGAGTTAGAAGGCTTGACTGAATCTTGGCTCCATCTACCACTGCCTTATTGTTGTGACTGTATGTTGCTTCCCCTAAGCCTCAGTTCCTTCTTCTATAAAATGGGCATAATAATCTCACTATGTTTTCCTCATTAGGACTTTGTGAAGTGCATACATGATGATAGATGGGACATTGTATTGATCACCATAAAACACTGTGTCACAGGCATCATAGATTTTTTCCTAAAGTGCAAGCCTGATAATGTGACCTTCCTACTTAGTCAATACTAGGGACTCCCTATCATCTCCAGTATCAAATACAAAATCCTCAAAGCCCTTTATAACCTAACTTCTCTCCAATCTGTATCATCCCCCCCAATTTTTCCAGTTATCTTATACCTTACCACACATGCTTCCATCCAGTGCCCCTTGCCTCCTGGTTGTTCCACAAACAAGACACTAGATCTCTTAGCTCTATTGTTTTGTCTAGCTGTCCCCCCTGCCAAGAATTTTCTCCTTCCTCATCTCTACTGGCTTCCTTCTAGTCATCTTCTATAGGAAACCCTTCCCAACCCCATTTAATTCCAGTGCCTTCCCTTGTTAATTATTTCTTACTTATAGTTTGTTGGGGTTTTTGTATTTTGCTTGTTGTCTCCATTAGACTGTGAGCCCTCTGAGGGAAGGGTTGTCTTTTCCCTCTTTTGGTATCTCCATTCCTTAACACAGTGCCTGGCAGATAGTATAAACCTAATAAATAGTTATTGACTGTCAAGACTCTTCCTTGAAGAGACCACATAGCTCCTTTGCTTTCATTTATGTAACTGCGCCATATATCAATGATTTGTATCACCTGACTGCCTAATTCTGGCCTTTGGATCCCCAAGGGTAGAATCTTGTGTTCAATCACTGTTCCTTTCTTACTAAATAACTAATTCCTAACAAAATCTCATTTTGTCTTTTCATTATTTCTCTGTTTTCCCTCTCCAGTCAGAATAAAATAAAGTTCAGAGACAACTACTAGCCTTCTTCCTCCTATGCCACTCTCTGTAGCAAGCCCTTCAGGGCAGAAATCGGTTATCTTAATTATTTTATTTCACACACAGTGCTTACTTACCACAGGGCACAACACATAAATCCTTAATAATACTTGTGGATTTGACTGCTTTGGAGATAGCTGAGTAATGGAAAACTAGTTTAGGAGACAGAAGGTCTGGGTTCTAATCTCAGCTCTGTCCCTAAGTCACTGTGGGAACTGTGAGCAAATCCTCTCCTCCCATCTTCATGTTTTGTCAGTTACTGATCTTTCAATAAAATGTGGCTGCTAGAATGGATAATCCCCTACTACTCTGTCATTCTGTGTTCTAAGGTCCCTCTCAGCACTGACAGGCTACATACATATCCTATGTTCCTCAAGTCCTTCCAGAGCTAATACTATGTCTTTCCATCCTAAATCACTGTAACTATTCCAAATCTCAGGTTTTATTGTTCCCAGTCCCTTATGAATCTCCACCTCTCATCACACCCCATTCTCTCTAGAGAGAGCTTTGTGAGACAAGAAGGGAAGGTATTGATTTTTCCTTTTATAGTTTGATTCTTGGATTTCTCTGAGACAGTTGCAATAGACAATACCCTGAATTCTTAGCCTCCTTTTCTAGGAAGACTCAAGCTGCCTTAGTGATACATTCTGACTTATTCTCCTAACTGCCAATGGAAAGATTCAGGTTCTGGGATCATTTTATTTAGTTTCACAAGTAAAGAATTGGGAACACAGCAGGTATCTTGTCCAAGATCACACAACTGAGTCAGTAGTGGGAGAAAGTATTTGAGAGAGTGAGTAAAAATTTGGTGTTCAGTCGTTTGGGCCATTTTAAAGTCTCCTGATCCCAAGTGTGGTTTTCTTGGCATAGATACTGGAGTGGTTTACCATTTCCTTTTCCAGCTCATTTTGTACATAAAGAACTAAAGCAAAAAGGTTAAGTGATTTGCCCAGAGTCACAAAGCTAGCAAGTGCCTGAGGCCAGATTTGAACTCAGGAAGACTCATATTCTTGACTTCAGACTGGGTACTTTACCCAATGTGTCACCTAGCTGCCCCTAGTAAAGATTAGCTAATATATATAAGGATTTGCAGAACTTGGGTCCCTGATGTGAAATAGCTACAGAAAAGCAAAACATACTTTTCTGATTAGAATTCTTAAACAGAATTAAAGACAAAGAGCCTTAATCAATTAGACTTGAAAACAGAATGGTAAACAGAAACACAATTTGTGAATTTATGCCCAGGTAAAGAATTAAAAATAAGATAAATCGGGGAAATGGTAAGGTTGAGTTGTCTAAGGAACATCAACTCGCCTACCTCCAGCATGGTGGGGAGATGGAGGAAATGCAATTTGAAGTCTAAGTAGTTATTGAGGATGTGACATCTGGGCTGTGTGGGTGAGCTGCAACCACAACATGGGAATGTCGGCTGCCGTGATGAGTATAGGAAGTGTTGGGAAAATCCATATGGGGGAAGGTAGGGGGGAAGGATTCAGAGATAGAAAGTAGGAATAGAAAGGGAGGAAAGTGGTTAAAGGAAAATAAAGGGGAAGATGAAGAGAGAAAGTATAGATGAGAAAAAATATGGAAAAGGAAGGGATAGGAGAAAAGGAAAGATGGGGATGGAGGAAGAAAGAGAATAGAGAAAAGGATGGTTGGAGAAGGGAGAAACAGAGGAAACAATAGGAAGGGAGAATCTCATCTTCTTGGAATTAGTTATAAATTATGTAAAATAGGAAGGGAAAGAATAAGCGTTTATATAGCACCTACCATGAGCCAGGTACTATGCTAAGAGCTTGTCAAATAACATTTGATCATCACAATAACCTGGTGAACACCAATCCTGTGAAGTGGGTGGTGTTATTATTCCCATTTTGAAATTAAGAAAACTGAGGCTAAGGGAAGTTAAATGAATACCCAGGTTCATACAACTAGTAAGGTTGGATTTGAACTTGGGTCTTCCTGACTCCAGGTCCAGTTCTCTCCATTGCTCCACCTAGCTGCTGCAGTTCAAAGACAGAGAAGTAGAGGAAAAAGAATGTTGAATGTGTAGTTGGAGAGGCAGGGTTCGAGTCTCAGCTTCTGCTCTTTGCTTTTTTGGCCAAGTCAAGTCCCCTTCATGGAACTTGGATCTGGAAGGTGCCTTCAGCTCTAAATCCAAGTGTGTAGTAATGCTAACTAAAATCCTGGGCCAGTCTTGTCCCATTCCTCAAAGCCCCTGAGCATTTCTGTCCTTCTAGGAGTTCTGTTAGTCCTGTTATCAAGTTATCTCTACCAAGGGCTCTGAAGCCAAGTCCAGTGAAATGTTTACTCTCATGGATGACGTGAGGACTGAACTGCAGAAAGCCTCATTAACAGGTATGTCTGTTCCTGTCAAAAGTCTTTGTGCTGTTGCCAATGTTGTTTGTCCTTCCTTCTTGAAGACCATGACTTCAAGGAGGTGAGGTCAGGACTTGCAAGTGGATTGGATTTAAGGCAGGGAGGGCTGTGCAAGATCACCTGCCTCACTTTCCCCTCTGGAGCCTCTGGGTCCAGTGAGTAGATACCGATCAGGATGACTGGAGAGAGTCTTGGATGCAATGGGAAAACTTGGCCTTTTCAGTTCAGGTTTTTAGCAAGTCTCAGTTTGATTGGGGCAAAGCCTATTCAGTAATTAAACCTAGGTAAAAATTGAAGCAACGTATAGTCTCTTTTACCTAACAAAAAAATAAATCAAGTGTCAATAATATTTTATTAAAGAGTGTGCCCTCAGATCTTTCTCACTATCTGAGATGCCGCCTTTCTCCAGGGGTTGACTTTTATAGGGCTTGATACCCAGCCACTCAGAAGAGGAAAAGTGAAATGCAGTCTCATTAGTTGATAGAATAATAAGGTCTACGTGAACAGGGGGGTCAGAAATGATGCCTCAGCATAGGCAGTCACAGAATGGGCAAGAGGGCGGTCCAGAGATACAAAATTAATTTGGAGGACTTTCTGTAGCTTTAGTACAACCCACCCACACTGGGCTTGATCATGCCCTTCTTACCCAAAAGGGTGAGTCCTCTGGTCTGCATTCTTGTAGTTTAGCTAAGTGAACTTTAAAACAAGTTAGTGGACAGTAAACTCAAAGCTTGTTTAAAGTTTGTGGTCTACTATAAGAAAGAATATATCTTATCTAATTATTCCAAAATATATGTAAAATATATATTATTATATTTCTATGTGATATTAGTTAACTAGACTGACTAAATGTATATTACTAGATGAATATATCATTAATATTTGCTAAGAATCATTACCCCTATGGCATCACACTTTAACTAATTAATACTAATTGGAACAAGGGTCCAATAAATCATTCTTTTCACTCCAAGCTCAGCAGGTCCAACTTTCATTCTATAGCTGTGAAAACTAAGGTTCAGAAAAGGTGACTTGTTCAAAATCACAGTTAGTGGCAATGTTGGACAAAGAACCCAAGATTTCCAATTCCCAAGGTCAGACTTACTATTACACCTTAAAGAATAGCTAATCAGTTCTCTTAATAAGCATTTTCAAATGATAGGATCTCTCCACAACTGCATCACTTAATTTTTCTCTTTTCCAAGGTAACCAGCCCTCTATTTCCTTGGACTTTTTCGTATATATTCTGATAGATTTTAACCCATGTATTGTTACGTTCTTACACAACTTCTCTAACAATTACCCTGTAAGGCAAGTACTGACGTAATTAATTTTGTTTTTTGTTTGTTTGTTTTTTCAGTTAAGAAAACTGAGACATAGAAAGGTCAAGAGACTTTTTTAAGGTTACCCAAAAAAGTGAATGACAGAATTTCATGGACTCCTTCCATGAAACCAGCCTGACCATTCTTCCCTTCCAAGATCTCAAGTAGACTTAAGGAGAGACTACACATCCAGAGGCCAAAGTGGCCTTCAACCTGACCTGAAAGGAAGTTTCTGGCCTTCACCTTGTATGGTAGGAAAGGTGGGAAGAGAACAGCAAAATCAAGCTGGTCTGGAGGTTAGAAAGGCACTGAAGGTCAAAGTCACAGCTGGGCTCCCAGCTCAAGTATGGAATTACAAAAGGCAGCCTTAAATGCACACGTGGTGCTGCATAAATTTGCATCCTAAACCACTGATATAAACTAAAATAACTTAGATGGATGGGGCAGGTGGCCTGGGAGACAGACAGCTTTAAATGATCACTGTGAGCTCATCCAAGATGAGCAGGGAAAGGACAGATATATTCTCTTCACACCATTGCCCTGAATAGTCAGATAACATGCATGGACACATACAGACAATTAACATATGCACATACAAACTATTTAAATGTATTAGAATATTATGGATTCTCAGAATGTCAGAGCTGGAATAGACCTTAAAGACACCTCAGCTGAAGTTGAACCCCTGAGGAGGAAAAGACTTGGCCAGTGCCACAAAACAAATTAGCATACAAAGTTCAAATTAAAATCTCCAAGCAGTCTGTGAGAGGAAGTCCACTGGACAGAACTCAGATCCCTTTGGGTGTTATCCTGAAAATTGCCCCCCCTAAACCTAAACTCATTGCTTGCCTCTGTTCCCCTCAAAAAAAAAAAATAGAGAAAGAAAGAAAAGAAAACTAGACACATTTGCTACCCTTCTGACTTTAACGAATATGTCAAGGTTGGACTTGTTTCTATCACAGGGACAGATTTAATGATGACTCACTAGCAGACATGTGGTAACCAATCACTGTCCTTCCCATTCATTCAGACTGGGCATTGCTCCACATGGTCTGTGCTCACATTCAAACACAGTAACTATTCTGACAGCCAGACTATTGATTCATCCCTTTTCTGGTTTGTGGGGATCCGGTCTGTTAGTTGGACAATTCACCTATTGCCCATAACAACCAAACATAGTAGCATCTGGTTGTGAGATAGGCTGACTCTAGTCTCCCTGCTTTCCATTTTGTGGGGACCTCTTGTTTTGGCCTTTTTGGGGATCCTCAGCTGACATAGAAAAATGGAATCAGTTTCAAGCAGTGTAGCTTATTCTTAGATTACTCCCCTGCTCTGGAACTAACAAGCGCTCCCCATTGCCTGAGAGATCAGAGATCGATATGGGGAGACCTTGTAAGCCTGGTTTCTCAATAGCTTACTCCTCTAACATACCCAAGGACTTTCATTTGATGGATGCTTAAAGGGATTCAGTGGCAGAATCTATGCTTTCCCATCAAGGAAGAAACCGGGCACCATTATATCCTCTTGTATAAATCATTAAGGTCATTAAGTCTGAAGGTCTAGATTTATTGTACAGGTTAGAGACAGGATTTAATTCACTAGCTAGTGAAAATAAAACAATGAAGAGGTTGGAAAAGGCAGACAACCAACACATCCCTTGAGGAGCCAAAAGACCTAAACCTAGGATTGGGTACGGGCACTTTCCCAGAATGCCTTGTACATCCTTGAGAGAGACACTTAACCTCAGGTACTTATTTATAACATGTATAAGTACTTTCTCTGCCTCATCAACAGGGATGCTGAGAGATAAATTAAATAAGATGATTATTTTCTCCATCCAAAAGACATGAAACAAGAGGAAAAACAAATCGATATTAAGTCAAATTAAAAACTGAAAGGACACAATCTGTATCAAAATTAATTTCAGCCTTCATCATTTCAAGACGCTTTGCAGTTTGGGCCTTTTAAAACCTAACAATGTTGTGCTAATGCAGCAACTTCCAACTCTGGCTCCCTCCATAACTAAGCAGACAGAAAGCCCAAAAGGGAGGTTGCATCATACTCCTGATTAGGCCTGCTAAGGAGAACAGAATAAATAAATGAACACAACAATTTGGCACCATTGACTATGGAGATGATATACCAGGCAAAGCTTGCCCCACTGGGAGCCTGATAATGAAATAAGCCTCTTAAAGCCCCACAGTGACAACACACCCATGACTGGGCAAATCTTTCAAGATGTCTCTGTGGGACTATACATTGAAGGCTATTTTTAAAAGCCTAAGACAACTATCATCAGCCTCACACATATGAATTTTGGTTCACAGTGGTAGGAAATACAACTCTTGCCTGTCTGGTAGAATGGTCTAGGGCCCAACCAGAGCTGCCACCATGCAAGTCTGATTATATTCAATAACCATTCATTGGCAATGTACTCTGCAGTGGTCAGATTATACCTGGAATTGTATTCAGTTCTGATACCAAATTTTAGAAGGAACATTATCAAGTTGGGTCACGTGCAAAGAAAGGCTATCAGGAAGCTTAATTTAAAAAGAACCAGGGATCTTTTTCTATAGTTGCTACTGAAACCACAGAGGCACCATAGTGACAACTATTTATTATTACCCCATGGCTATAGCCTCAAAATCGGCTCCAAAGTCACCAAGAATGTTTTGAAGCTTCAAAACTGCCAGTGGATGTGCTTGATGAAGCACAAAGTTTGTGGGGAAAAAATTATTTAGGATGTGTATGAGTTTGCCCCTAACAAGATTGTTAAGGGTCTTTAAGGATAAAAGAAGTCTCAAGTTTGTTTAAAAAAGAAAAAGGATGGGAATTCCAAGAGCTCAGCAACTTTGGACCTCAGCAACGTCTTGCCTACCATGAGAAAGGCTGTTGCAAAGGATTAACATTCCACCCTACCTCTCTTTCCTACCTACTCAACAAAGACTTGACAAAAAAATAAATTGAATAATTTTAAAAAAAATACAAGAATTGAAGATGTTTCGTCTAGTGGGGAGAGCCATTAGTCAAGGTATGAAGGGTATTGACACCATAGAATACTTCAAGAGTTCATTCCACAGTCCAAGAAACCAGCTGTGCTATAGTGAAGAATCCTGGCTTTGAAATCAAAGGATATAGGTTCAAATCCCAGCTCTGCTAGATGTGTTACTTGGCACAAGCCTTTTGCCCTCTGGACTTCAGTCTCCTCACCCGCAAAATGAAGGACATAGGTTCAACCGCCACTAAAATTTTTTTCAGCTCTAAACCTTATGATCTTTAACTATCAGAGACTTACAGAATTCCACCTTTGGGAGAAAACAGAGAGGTTTTAGTGTTCATTCAAGAGCTTGTTTGATGGATGAATCTACTCTATATATCAAGTCCTCAACCTTCTGAGATCCTTTCCAACTCTGAACAGCTATGATTCATTTTATGCTTGGCCCACCACGTACACACCAAAAAAAAGAATAGTCACTGTTAAAATTCACATTATCTTCAGCCCAATAAGCAGTTTATAATGAGGTACCAAAACTCTCACTACCTACTTGACAGACTATTATTTCCAATTTTCAGAGTTAAAAAGTGGTACAAATAAAAGGATCTCGAACTTGTAAGCCCTGGATCCATGAAATAAAGGTGAATTTGGTTCTGTGATGTGAGATTGGGACTCTTGGGAACCTCCACACACTCTTCTCCCTTTAGTGAGACCCTCTACAGGGGTCCTCAAACTATGGCCTGTGGGCCAGATGCGGCAGCTGAGGACATTTATCCCCCTCACCCAGGGCTATGAAGTTTCTTTATTTAAAGGAGCACAAAACAAAATTTTTGTTTTTACTATAGTCCAGCCCTCCAACAGTCTGAGGAACAGTGAACTGGCCCCCTATTTAAAAAGTTTGAGGACCCCTGCTCTAGGATGTCACTGAGCAATTATTCCTTATTTTGGACTATTCCAACCAGCACCCAACATAGAAGCAAGCACACAGTGGAGAGTGAAAAAGGCTACAACTTGGATTTATCAAGCTAAATAAGAGTTCAATGGGAAGGAAGTATTCAAAAGATGAATCACTCCAAAGATAGGATCTCTCAAAGCAGATATAATCTAAAGGAAAAGCTTCTGAGACTCTCTGGATACTTAGGAGAAGATTTTCATGTCATCTTTCCAGCCAGAACCACCATCTACCAAGGCAGGCAATCCTAACCATCCTTCTTTCCTTTAAAGCCTACACTACCTGATGTGATTTGTTTTCAGTGTACCCACTACATCTACTCTGCATTTTCTCCCCATGATGCAGTAGGGGCCAGAATCTATTTGACCAAAATCTGATAAACTAAAGAGTGCACAGCAGACTGCTGAGCTTGAGGAACATTAAATAATGTTTACAACAGAAAGATGTTGGGAAAATCATTGCTCATAGGTAGGAGAAATCAGTTGCAGGAGAGCCATTCTGTTGGCCAAGTGTTACGAAATTCACTTTAATAAGGCTTGGGAACAAGTCATCATTTGTCACAAGGCAGCTGAGTGGGTCAGAAAAACAGTTCTTCTGTTGATTGTGCTAAAAACATAAACAAGCCAGCTTTACAAATACATCCACAGGATGTTAGTTTGTGAATTTCTCTTTTCAAGGCATTATTTACTCACTAGTTTCACTCCTGTAATAATATAGGAGTAATACAAAAGGGAAAAAAGCAAATGCTCATAAGTTAAAGTATTATTTAGAAATGCAAGGCAGGGAATATAATTCTATTGGATATATTTCTAACTTGGCTCCTGATGTATGTGCTCTTTGCCATCCATAAAATGAGTTGGAATAATAGATCTTAGCTTTTTAAACTATTTTTTTAAGACCCCATATGAGATCTCGTAACTGAATGTGGGGGTCATGAAATAATGATTTGTTATCAGTAAATGTTTGATTTGTATACCTTTTTATATACTTATATACCTGAGGTTTTGAAGAAACTCTGGAATAGATCACCTGTAAGATTGCAGGCAGTTCTAAAAACTTCATGTCACTTATCTGTGCTCTGCCTCAGTTTTCCCATTGGTAATGAGAAGAAAAGGAAATTTTGGTTGCTATCTTGGGCCGGGTAGGGCCAGGAATAAGGGACTGTCTTTAAGTGCTGCAATAATAGAAATGCCAAACTAGACAATGATCTAGTCTGAAGCAATGACGTTACCTATGTAAAGACTCACACGAAACAATTTTATTCTCAAGGAAGAGATTTAATACATCCAACCTTCTTATATAGCAATCTCCAAGGAAACAAGTGGAACTAAAAGTTCTATCCAGTCAGGATTCTCATTCAAAAGCTGAAGCACCAGAATGTATGTTAAAGGAAATGGTAGTGGGGGCTTTTCTGTTGCACAACATGACAAGGTGAGCAGTTCAGGACAGTTTCCCTTTAAGTACAACGTTTTGCTTCCAGGTTACTGGCACAACCTTTGAGTTCCACTTTATGTGGATGTTTCAATTAATTAGAAAGAAGCAAGAGGAAGGGGAAGAGGCAAGAAAAAACAGCACTAAGGTCTAGGAAAGTTCAAACTGTTCAAAGGTCCCAACATGGGCCACAAAGCTCCCATAACATATGGAAACAATTATTGGGGGGAAGGGAAGTTTGCTTCTTTTTTGCTGTTGAATTACAGAAACACCAAAAACCATCATGAGAAGTCTTCCTTCACCAGGTAGTTCCAGCGAAGCTCATGAGTTCATGTGGCTTAAGTTCTTATTCCAGGAAGATCAGAAAAGGATATTTCCAAGGACTGCATCAGGAAATGCAGGTGGCCGTTTCAGGTCAATCCTCCCATGGTAACGGTCCCACCAGGCCCAGTGAAATGAGATAATCTGACCCCAGAACTAATGGAATGTAATATAAGTAGAGTGTAAAAACTACTCTAGACCTCAAACACTGCTGAATTGTCTTCCATACCTCACATACACCTGAGTTTACTTAAGAGACATCTCATTTCTGAACGTTAAACAACAAAATTAAAATTTAATAGGCCTAGTAATCTTCTCACCTGTCACTACTACCCCCCTTCTACCTGCCCCACTTTGAACAACTTCTAGAGAAAATAACAATATCAAATACTAACAAAAGTAGTGTTTGCAGTTTCTGATTTTTTAAGTTTATTAGTTTTTTAGTTTTAGATTTTTTAGTTTGTTTTCTTTTTAGAAAACAAATAAACACCTCAAAACAAATGACTCCAAGGAAAACCTGCCAGTTCAATTTCGTTGTTCCTTTAGAAAAAGTTAAGCTGTCGCTCAGGCAGCTTTGAAGATCTTACATAAGATTTAGTTTGGGTGAACGTCAATCAGGCAATAAAATACCAGACTTTGGCAGAGGTGGGAAGGGGCCACAGCAGAAACCCCAGGGACCCAGGTTATTAGACATGGGCACCTTATTCCAAACTTATGAAATGGAATCAAGAGACAACAGACCTTTGGCTCCCCCTCAGAGTTCAAAAGGACACCCAGCAGAAAGGAGCTTCAAATGCAAGATAACTGGTTTCTTGGGAAGAGGGTGATCATTTGCTTAGTCTCAGAGCTAGCCTGTCATTTCCAAGTTAACACCTTCTGGAAGTTCCACCACTACTGGGGCACAGTCATCTGGCTCAGTCTCAAAGTCCCATTTGAATTTCTTAGTCAGATGAGCCTTGAACTTCTCTGCCTTCCGCCTCAGTGTCTCATCAACAGTGGTGCTGCAGATGTAGGAAAAGAAAACCTGAAGGGAATAAAAGAAAAAAAAGTCATTCCTTAGAAATGAGATCAAGCAGAAATGGGGATGTGGAATTTTCCCTGCTGGGCTGATCTCTCTCTTAACTGGTGGATTAGCTGCTACTGGCTGTTGTCCAGAATACCTGCTGTGTTCTATCCAATGAGAAAGAAGAGGAGGAGAAAAAGGACCATAATTTGGATAGAAAATAAATGTCCAAGACAGAGCTGTCCCACACTAAAGTGAGAAAGTCTCACCTTTGTGCTTTTTAGTGGCATATCCAAATTATAGATACTTGCTACTAAAGGGACAATGTCTTTGAAGGAAAAGCATGTGGCAAAGGCCTGGAGACAGACAGACAGACAGACACACATACATATACCCCAAACCCAATCAGTAGTGCAGTTATAAAGAAGCAGATTTTAGATCAATATAAGGAAGAATTCCCTAACAACGGAACTGCCCTATGAAGTAAGTGAGTCAAGCAGAAGCTGGGACATCTCACTTAGGGATGTTACAGAGAGGATTCTTGTTTTCAGGATAAGACTTGAACTAGATAAACTAGGTACCTTGCAACTTGAAAATTATCAACTTCCTTTCCCAATTATTTATGCAACTAGTGATAATCTTTCTTTTCCCTCTTTATTTCAATATATACAGTTTTGTTTTGTTTTGTTTTTTGCTTGTTTGTTTCAGAAAATGAGAAAAAAATGTTTTATGAATTTTCCTAGCTCCTTAGCCTTCTTTCTATTAACTGTCCTATGTACCAGGTACCTATGTAGGCCTGAGTAAACATTCCCCCAACCATTACTCCTAATCAACAAATCCTCTTTACATCCCATTCCTGAGTCCCTTTCTCCTTTAGCAGCAGACATAACAATAGAATCAAAGTAAAGGTCGACTGGTCTTTGCTTTAAATGATTTCATTCTGAGGAAGCTAGGCCAAAGGTTACAGAGAGAGGGAGAATCATAGAGAATTAAAGGCAAGAGCATAAAGAACAGCCACAACAAATGCCAGATCGATAATGAATGGGGGTGTTGAGAGGGAAGGGGGAGTATGGTTCTCAGAGCCATAGGGCAATAGGGAGACTGAGCTGCTAATCTGAAGGCACCTAATGGAATTGAGTGCCATACTCGAGTCTCCTTTTACAAGCATCTCTGTTTACAGGGACTTGATCCACTTCTAGCTCACTTCGGGTTCCTCCTGAGCTCCCAGAGGGACAATAGCTCACTCTTACATAGCAAATGAAAATTCATTGGTAATGCTGGAGAGATTGAGACAATAATAGTTCTGAGGACAGCAATGTTGGGCAAAATGGGGAGTGGGGGGAGGGGCCTAAACTACCCTACAGAGTAAAATCATGAGCCTGAATCTGGTAGCAATTAGTAACAAGGGAGTGGAACAAACTGGATCCCTGTCCACAAGCCAACCACATCCTTCTGTTCTAATGCCATCAATCCTAAAATTAAAAATTAAAAATCATTTCATCTTCCCTCTTCTCATTTGATCCTCAAAACAAATCCTTAAGGCCAGGCAAGAGAAGAGTTACCATATTCATTTAACAGATGAGAAAACTGAAGCTCAGAGTAGTAGGTTAAGCAATTTAGGAAGGTCATACAACCAGTTAAGAAACAGTACTGAGACTAATGAGTTTTACTTAAGCTACTAAAGAAAACAATATATAATACTATTACAAATTTTTTGAAAATTTTGAAGATAATATGTTGAAAAACAATGTGCCCCCCACCTTTTGCCAGGAAAGTAATCGAAAATGGGAAACATAAATATATGCAACATTTTCAAATGTCTTTTGCAGATCTAAAATCACTTTTTAAATTTAGAAACATAAATATATATTCGATGTAATTTGATTTATTGTCAAAGTTTGGCATATTTAGGGATGTGAACAGAAAAGGAGGGGCCTCTGAGCAGAATACAGTGATTAGAACAGAGAGTTCCTTATTAGAACTTGATTTCCTTGGTATGGGAACTTCCTCTACCAATAGATCAAAGCATAATTTATAGCCTTTCGATAGTTACCTGAGGCCTATAAGAGGTAAAAGACTTGCAGGTTTGTTACAAAGCTTGAGTCAGAGATGGAACAGAAATTCAGTCAATCTTACTCCTAGCCCAGAACTCTTCACTATTATCATAATATTCTCTTTGGTCATTGACCCACACAAATCTCCATACTCATAGTTCCCTAACTTGGCAAATAAGGGGGTAAGGAAAATGGCTTCTCAAATTTCTTCTTAGGGGCCAAGCTTAGTTATAATTTCATGCCAGAGCATTCAGCTTCAACTATTTTGTTATTGTTTCTCTATTTACATAATTGTAGTACTGTACACACTGTTTTTCCTGCTTCTGTTTACTTTGCTTTGCTTTAATTCACATCTTTCCATGCTTCTCTGCATTAATTATATTCATTGTTTCTTAAGCACAGTGTAATATTACTGTGTATCATAATTTGTTTAGCCATTCCCCAAATGAGAGACATCAACTTTACGACTATAAAGAGTTTTGCTATGTGGGGCAGCTAGGTGGTGTAGTGGATAGAGCACCAGCCCTGAAGTCAGGTGGACCTGAGTTCAAATTTGACCTCAAACACTTGACACTTCCTAGCTGTGTGACCCTTGATAAATCACTTAACCCCAATTGCCTAAAAGGGCATAGCATAGCAAAAAGAGTTTTGCTCCAAATCGGTGTATATTTGTTTTGTTGTTGTGACTGACCTCCCAGGAGCATATGCTATCAGTAGCATTTTTGAGTCAAAGGATGTGGCCACTTTCTTATGTGGCATAATTTCAAGTTATTTTCCCAAAATGGTTTGAATATTGTACATAAACATGATGCATTAGTGTGGCAGTCTTTCTACAGCCTCTCTGACAATGACTACTTCAATCTTTTGTCATTATTATACCAATACAAACTTTAGGTTCAATGTCTGGTTATTAGGCACAAGCAAAACAAAGCTGTGGAATGAGATCAGGAAAGGCCTCTTGGAGGAGGCACCATTTGGATTTCGCTTTGAATATAATGATTATAAATCAAAGTTTAGTGGTTTAAGCCTGACTTGGTTGTGAAATTCTTAGTAAATGAATCTTTTTCTGCAAACAAGAACAATAATAACCTTCTGGAAAAATCATTTTTAATATTCCACCAACGATTTTTTCATCTATTTTGTAAGTATTTATATGTACACATATTGTACTGTCTGACAGAATAAAAGTTCCTTCAGGGTAGAATTTTTTTCCTATTTGTCTTTATATTCCTAATACCTATCACAGTGTTTGTACACAAGCAGGCTTTTAATAAATGCTTGCTGCTTGATTAAGCAATAGAAAAGCCAAGTGACTAAGGCAATACAAAGTAATTCTTCAGCTGACTTTTGACTAAGCTCCATTCTCCCTACTGCTAGATAACCCAGCTTTGATTGTTAAGAGTTCCTAGCTAAATTCCACTGGGAGCATTAAATGTGAATTTAGTGCTCCAGGAGGTAACAACTTACAGACAAGATTAAATTTGATAAGAATGTATGAGTTCAATTTAAATTCTGATTTTAATCCTAAATCACAAAGACTAAATTTATTAATGTTTTAATGTATTCTTAAGATATAACTCTGAAAGGCCCTTAGTATTTTTGTTTTTACTATTCAGATAAAGATGTGAATGTTTAAAACAATAATTTATCCTAAACTTTCTGCAGATTAAGTTTGTCACTATGTCTGAAAACTGAACGAATCCTGTATTTGAAGTGGATCTACAGAGGTCATTTAATCCAACCCTTACCTAAACAAGAATCCCCTCTACAACATCCCCTAGTGGTTATCCTTAAGAATGTAAAGAATATCCAGAAAGAATATAAAAAGTCTTGAAGACTGGAGCTGGCTCTTTTTTGTCTTCTATTCCCAATACCTAGGACGTTGCCTAGAACATCATAGACAATTAATAAATGCTTGTTGAATAGGTCATTTTCTAATGGAAAACCTTGAGTGATGGGGCACTCACACCCTCAGGAGGCAGTTCATTCTACTATTGGCCTGTACCAAGTGTTAAGAAAGTTTTCCCTTACTCGTGATGGGAAATGCTGACCACATCCAGAAAAAGAGGTTGAAGCAGATTGCAAATCAAAGCATACTATTTTCACTTTTTTTTTTTTTTGTTTGTTTGTTTCATGGGTTTTCCCCCTTTTCTTCTTCTTCTTTTGTCGAGTCACATAGCTAGGAAGTGTTAAGTGTCTGAGACCACGTTTGAACTCGGGTCCTCCTGACTTCAGAGCTGGCGCTCTATCCACTGTGCCACCTAGCTGCCCCTGAATCTTCTTTTATAACATAACTAATGTGAAATCATGTTTAACATGATTATACACATACAACATATATCAGATAGCTTGTTGTCTTAGAAAGGGAAAAGGGAGAAAAATTTGATCTCAAAATCATACAAAAATGAATGCTGAAAACTATTTTTACATGTAATTGGGGAAAAATACGTTTAAGTGAGAAGTTTTTGTTTTGTTTTGTTTTAAGTGTTATGGGCCAGAACTCTGAACTTGAAACAAAGGATTCTTACAAGGTACTAAGTGGAATTGATGAGACAATGGTTACCTAGTTTAGCATGACGCTTAATAGTTCTCTAGTTCAGTACATGTACTTAATACTTAATACAGTTCTACAAGATTCATACCTATGATAAGAGAGCATATAATCTCGGACAAACTCAGTCAGATTAGAGGCAGAGAAGACAAGAGAACTGGAGGCATGAGCTTAAGCTCTCAGAGGGAAGGGGAGAGAGCTACAGAAGACAAGCGGACTGGAGGCTGAAGCACAAGCCCTGGGATTCAGAGACAGATTCACTTCATCTCACACCACTGGCTGGACTCCTGTATTTCCTCCACTGAGACCAAGGCCCATCTGAAGGACCTCCAGAAAGCTAGCTGAGGCTCCCAGCTTATATGCTCTACATTGAGTATAAACCAATCATTATATCACTAGGAAACCATTATTTGTTGTAAGGTTAAATCAATCATACTGAATTTAGAGAACTATTAAGCACCAGGGCTAGTTAGTACTGTATAAGAATCTTTTGTTTCAAGTTCAGAGTTCTGGCCCATAACATTAAAGGAAGAAATTTCTCCCTTACTATTTTCTACAACTATTACTGTTACTAGTTCTGTCCTATGAGTCTAATGGACAACCTAACTTCTTTTGCCTGTTATCACTTCATATTTTGAAGATAAAGATGACATTTCTTGTCTCCTATCTAATCTTATCCAGTAAGCTTTTTTATTATCCTTATGAAGTTTCTTCTCTTTAGATTGAACACATTGTTCCACATTCAACCTATTTCAGCAAACAATTTGGTAAGTGAAGACCTTTCTGGATTCTAATTCTCTAGTCAGGCATATAAAAGATATGAATGGCATATATAAAAAGGTATAGAGGTATATAAACTGCCGAGTTTGGCAAACAGCAAGTTGATTGTTCTGGGTAGAATGCTAAGTGTGTAAAGGAAAATCATGTGAATTAAGTCTGGAAAAGTAGGTGAAAGCTAGGGTCCAAATGTCAAACTGAGGAATCTGTAGTTGTCACAAAGGCTATAAGGAGCCATATGAAGACTCCTGAAGAGGCAAATCAGAGGATAAGACTTGTTTTAGGAAATTTATTTTGGTAGTGAGGTGGAGTATGGAAAGAGTCTGAAAGCAGAGATATAAGAGATGCTATGGGAGTTGGAAGGATAAGATTTTCAAGTGACAACATGGGGTGAGGGAAAGGTTAAAAGTCAGGAATGCCCAGGTTATGCAACTGATCAATAAGGAAGATGGTAGGTGTTCTCAAAGGAAACAAGAGAAATTTAAGAGAGGGAAGTTATTAAGTTCCTCTTCAGAATATTGAACTAGAAATCTCTACAAGATTTCCAAGCAGAGATGTCCAACAAACAATTAGAGATGGGGGGATTAGAGCTCAGAAGAGACATTAGGGTTGGATATATAGACTTTTAGAAATCATCTGAAGAAAAAACATAACCAAACTCATGGAAACCTATCAGTTCAACAATGGAGAAGATTATATATAGAGAAAAAAGCCCTGAACAGATCCTTAGGAGACACCCACAATTAGGAATCTAGATGTGAATGCACAAGGGTGCAGTCATCTAGGTAGGATAAGAACCAGGAATGAGTAGTCACATAGAGGGAAGAGAAAGTATGCAGAGGGAAGGAAGAGTCAACAATATCATGACTACAAGAGGATGAAAGAAGAGTGGGTCATGAGGACACTGAGCAGTCAGTTTAACAGCAGAGAAAGTGAGATGGATGGGATGAGACTAAATGAACTAGAAGAGAAAAAGACCCAGAGCGAGATTATAAATCATCAGCTTGAAGTGAACAAAATTTGTAGACTCTCCTCTACTTTCTCTAAAAATCCCAAATGGAGATGACACAACTCCAAGAGATGGTAATATCTAAAACTTGACCATGCTGGGATGTGGCTGAAGTGGAAAAGAAGTTTTAAGATTAAAGAACTGTGTGTTCAGAGGAATCAATGACAACAATATTTAGGTTCCTGATGATGAGGGCAAGAGATAGAGTAGAGAGAATGAAGGGTGCTAAAGGTATTGACAAAAGTGGCAGAATGACCAAAGATTGACAGTTCTAGCCTAAATGTCTCAATTTATGAAGATGAGGTAATGTGCTTGTGTTAAAGGACTGTTCTAAGGTCACAACAGCAAGTCAGTGATAAAACCTAGTTCTGAATTTAGGCTCCAAATTAACAAGGTAGTATTCTATTTATAACATTATGCAAATAACACTGTTTTGTTGCTGTTTTCACATCAATACAACAGAAGTTTCTCTTTAAACTATTTCTTTCACATTCAGTCATCAACAAATTTTTACTAAGTATCTACTATATGCAAAGGGCAAGCAGGTAGTTCAGTGGATAGAGTTCTGTGCCCAGAGTCAGGAAGATCTGAGTTCAAATCCAGCCTCAGACACTTACTAGCTGAGAGATTCTGGTCAACTCACTTAACCCTGTTTACTACAGTTTCTTCATCTGTAAAATGAGCCAAAGAAGGGAATAACAGTATCTTTGCCAAGAAAACCTTCCAAGAACTCATGAAAAGTCAAGCATGACTGAACAACAACAAACCATATGCAAACCTCTGTGCTAGAACTACTGAATCATAAGGCCAATAAATGTCAGTTTTTTCTTAGATATAGTAATATCATTGAAAAATATAATTTTTCTATAAAGACTAAAAAATGGGGAGGGAAAGTAGGGGGAAGGAGTAATTTATTGTTTTCTAAGTAAATATACCAAGTTTCCTCAGTTAAAAGTCAAAGAAAGGAATTTTTCCAACCATCAGCTTTATACACCCCACCTGGGAATCTAGAAATCCAGCTGGGCTCTTTCTGCTTCATAAATCATTGCTGGCAAAAAAGATCCTACAATTAGAACTCAGCTGTCTGTTGTGCTGACAATGCCCTAGAGAGCCAATGACAGGCTGGCTTTAGCATGGTTAAACTAACTCTATAATGTTTTTCATTATAATTAGGGATGGGAAGAAGGTCTCAAAGAGACTGAAGCTAAAACTACCTCCATCCAGGATGTTCTGGTATCTATAAGGATGCTCAAAGTTCAAGGGGGCTTCCTCATGGAGACAAGTAACTTTAAAAGGAATCTTTTCTCAAATAGCTGCATATTCTTTTTCTTCCTGAGGACTTTCCCCCTTCATTTCAGTGAGATTTATTCAAGCAGCAATTTTAAGAACCTCTGTTTTTTTCTGGCTTAGCTTCTTAATTAGTTACCCCTCTTTTAGTCCCTCCCTCTCAAGTCACCTTTGCACATGCTGCTACAGTAACCTTCCTAATGCTACTCTTTGGTCATTTTATTTCCTTACTCAAAATATTTCAAAAGCTCCCCACTACTTATCAAATAAAATCCAAACTCTTAGCCAAGAATTCAAGGCCCTATAAAAATTGGCTCTGATCTACTTTTCCATGCTTAGTTTAAAACTTGTTTTCATAAATACTAAAATCTAGCCAAATAGGCCTACTTAAATGTTCCCCCGAACATAGCTTGAACACTTCAGTACTACTTTCACATACACTGCCCTCTACACCTAGAATGTCCCTTTTCTATCTCCTATTTTAATTTCTGTTAGCTTAAATCCTAGCCATCATTCCAGGTTTAAATGTAATTTCTGCCATAATAGCTTCCTTTATCCCCCAAAACACTCTTAGCACCTTCTATCTCTCTTGCTCCTCTATATTCTACTTATTATTATTCTCAGTCATTTATCTTTTTTCCCCTATCAGATTATGAGCTCTTTGAGGACAGGGACTATATGTTACCTATACGTTTATTAAACACCTACTACATGCTACTATTCAAGGCACTGGGGATACAACATAAAATCAAGATAGTTCTTTCCCCCTTAACTTGTGAGATACAACATGTTCACAGAGAAATAAAGGACAGAAGCAGAATACATATAAGGGGATGGGGGAAGGGAGCCACAATTGTAGAAACCAGCAAAAGTTTCATAAAGAAGTTGACAGTGAAATTAAAACTCCAAGGCAGATGAGTTTCCAAGAGATGGAAATGAGGATGGAGAACATTCTAAATATATGAGGAAGGGGGTGAAGAAACAGTGAAAAAGCATGGAGGCAAGAGATGGAATGTCATGAATGGAGAACAACAGTTATTAAACTATTTGACTAGAACATAGATTGTGTGAGGGGGAATCTTTGTACACACCAGGATTCGATACGTATTTGTTGAAGAGCAATGTTATACTGATTCTAAAAACTTCTCAAAGTGTTTAGTTAAACCTAGGTCAATTCATGAACAAATACCACTCATGTCACTTTCTAGTTATAGATAAAACAATTTTTTAAAAAAAGGGTATAGAATAAAATAGTATAAAAATAAAATATAGTATAAAAACAGGCTCTCTTTATAATAGTAAGTTTAGGCATAGGTTGAGAAGGCTGTCACTATCACTAATTAATATAAATTTACAAATCTTACCAGGTATTCAACATGCCAGGGATTATAGAGCAGAACTTTTAAAAACTTTTCCCATCCCAAACCCCTTTTCATCAGATAAATTTTTATGTGATCCTGGATATATAGGAAACAGGTATATAAAAACTATTTATTGATAATAAATCATAATTTTGTAATCCCCACATTCAGAACTACAATTTAAGAAGCAAAAAGGATAAAGCAATAGTATTAGTGATAAACACCAACCAAGTATAGGGATTTCTAAAGCACCTTTAAACACAGGAAGAAGTAGTTCACTAGGGAAAAGATAATGGAAACTAACAATTTGCAAGTCTGTGCAGTTTCTAGGCCTGAGAAAATAAGTGAACCACATAATGGCAGAAACTGGTTACAAGTACATTAAGAAGACTGATCTGTTTGAAAAAGGAAGAAGCAGCACAAGATGAAAACTATACATCACTTGAAGTATCTCTCCTAATTACAGTTCATAATGAAAATTTAATTGCTAAGTTAAAAGGAAATTTTCTTTCTTCTGGATGAGAACCACAAAAAGAAGCTGGCATTTTATTTGAAAAGGAAATCAAAGTTACTTTAATGTTCAAATGATACAGGCATTTCACTGAGAATAATCTCAAAACCCAAGCCTGAAGTATAAGGTTAAAGCAAAATTACTGTTTTGGGTTGAATACCTAAAATGTGTTGGGGGGGGGGGGGGTGGGAGGAGTAGAAGAGGAGAGTGGGTGGGCATGAGTCTGAGTTTTAGGATACTATCCCAGTCCTTGAGAAGTGGAAACACAAAAAATTTTTTGTCTTTAACAGAGTGTTTGAAAATAGAAAGCACTTAAATCATAGGATTACAACAACTATTTTGGAAGACTTTATTTGAGTCCCTTTATTCTCTCACCCAATTAGAGAAAGATGCCTATTAATTGCTGACCCACCTGGAAGGATAGTTTACCTGTAAGGTGCTGGTTAAGAAGTTGTCTTGAGAGATGATGTCCACAAAGAAGTCAGCAGGGATCTCTGCAAGCTGATGATACAAGATGGAAATAAGGCGGCTGTAGAGGGCGCTGTACTTTCCAATGGCTTCTTCTGCTCTGCACAGGAGGTTCAACAGCTGCTTCCAATGTTCAAAAGCATCATATACGTGCCCAATTAGGAAGCAGATAAAGGCAAACTGCAGCTCAGCTGATGAGTCCCAGAGAAAGGAAATACAAATCTCAGGAGAAAGTTTGATCACTAATACCTAATATAAAATTTCTATAATAATGAAATTATTCAAGATATAAAATCACTCAGTGCCAGAGCTGGAAAGAACTTTAATCCACTCCTCTTGTTTGATGGAGTAGGAAACCAAGGACTGTAGAGACAAAGTAACTTGTGCAAGATGTCCCAACCAGTCACTGACAGAGTCAGGGCTAAAACCTGGGTCTTCTGACTTTGCAAAACTCTACAATCTTCCTTCATTAAGACCAACAGTGATCTTAGAGAATGAAAAAGAGATAACATGAGCCATAGTAGAGGACACCCTGTTTACTCTCAAATAGTTCCAGCTAACCCCTTTAACCAGAGCCAGGAAAGCAATGCCTATAGTCCCTACAGCTTCATCCCAGTTTGTTAGTCCCCTAAAGTATCTTTCACACTGAATACATGACCTTAACTGACTTAGAACTATTAATTTTTAGATCCTCTATGTGGAAGAACTTGAGGGAGACATGAAATCACAAGTAAGCAAGGAAATACTAAGGAAGACAGCATTGCATGTTCCAAAAAAAATCACTAGACTGAAAGTGAGAGGACCTCGGTTCAAATCTTGGTTGTACCATTTATTTTCCACGAGAGCCACCATCCCTTATATCCTCTTCTGCTTCATTTTTAGCTCTCTTTTTTCTTTGTCTTCCCCCATTATAATGTAAGCTCCATGAAGGCAAGTACTTGAATCTGTATCCCCAGCTCTTAGCACAGTGTCTGACGTAATTAGCATTTAAATGTTTTATGCATACGATATTCCACTTGATAAATTCATAAGTTCTCATAAAACTGAGAACTAGTTCTTGGTTCACTGACTATACAACTATCCTAGCACTCAAGAGAGTGTTATAATCCTGTGATAAGGCTCAGAGTTTTTCATGCAAAATTTTTCTCTTCTAAGCAAGTTAAAGGAATAAAATTGTAAAAAGGAGTCCATAGTTCAAGAGGAATATCTCTTCATTAATCAACATCTCTCCACATCCTATGGTCATTTTAGGGCCAGTTCAAATGCTAGTTCCTCTGTGAAGCCTTTCCAAACTTGGAAAAGTACAAGTTCATTGACCAGTGACGTGGCGTGTCTCTAAGGGGCAAGAGATTACATACGCCAATCCTTTATTTAGGTTTTTATTTATTTAAAAATTTTTAATAAATAAAAAACAAAATAAATTTTTATTGACTTTTAGTTAGTCATTTTTAAAAATAAAAAATAAAATAAAAAATTTATTCAGAAACCTGGTCTCATAGTTCCTTGTACTCCTTTGTATTCCATTTGCAGTATAATTATCTGTATATATTTTAACTACAGTATTATATTGCCACCCTTAAGAGAAGAGATTGTCTTTACTATTTATTTCCTACCGTATTCCGTACCTAGGATATGTTTGTTAATGTTTGTTTAATACAGAATAAAACAGAATAATAGAATAAAATAATGTTTAATGTTTGTTAAATATAGAAGAGGAAAGTTGGATACGCTCTAGGGATGCAGGAGACTACGTTCAAAAATAACTTTAGGCAGATACCTTCCTCTCCCAGGCAGTCACCTGCAACACCCAGGAGAAGACACGGGATCTGTCTGGGGTCTGGCCCGGGTCGGCCTGACCGCCTACACTTCGCTCAGGGCTCGGGGAGGGCCGCCACGGAGACGCCGGACGGGCAGCGCCCGGCCTTGCGGCCCCGCTTGGCCCCCGGGACAAGGAGGAAGAGCCCGTACGTACCCAGGACGTGCTGCGGGTCGGCGGAGGGCTGGCTGCGCAGCACCGTCTCCAGGGCGTAGCTCAGGTCCAGGCTGTGCTTGGTGATCTCGGCCGGGCTGGCGCCGTCGGGGAAGGTCTGCTTGGGCAGCCTGGTGAAGCGGATCTCGGTGCCGGCCCTGGGCTCCATCTGCGGCAGCCGGGCCAAGCCCTCCCGGTAGCTGCTGCACTCGGCGGCGCAGGGCGGCGGCCCGCGCTCGGCGCGGTCCTTGGTGTGCCTCAGGGCCAGCACGGGCAGCACCTCGGCCAAGGCGCAGATCTGCCCGCTCTCGGGCTGCAGCCGCCGCACCGCCTCCTCGCTCAGGCAGCTGCTCAGGGACACCCACTTCTTCAGCAGGTCGTAGGGGTAGGGGCCCAGGAAGCGGTCCAGCTCCTGCAAGCGCGCTCGGGCCGCCGCCAGCTGCTCCTCGGGCGGCGGGCTCAGGTCCAGCTCCTCGCGGGCCGCGTCCCAGCGCAGCAGGCGCAGCGCCCGCGGCCGCAGGGTCACGAAGAAGCCGGTGCGCGGGCCCGTCTCGCGGGCGCCCGCGGGGCCGCGGCCCGCCGCGCTGTAGTGCACCAGGTGCACCCCCGGGGGGATCATCTTGACGCCGCGGAAGCGCGGGCCCACCTGCCACGAGCCGCAGTCGATGCCGAACTCGGTGCCCTCGGGCACGTCCAGCGCCACCACCGTGGCGCCCTCGAAGAAGAGGCTCCGGGCCAGCTCGGGGTCCATCGGAGACGCCAGCTCGCCCTCGGAGGCCGCCCCGGCCGCGGAGCCCCCCAGAGCTGAGAAGCGGTAGCCGCGGCGCTCCGGGAGACGGCTTCTTACTTCAGGCTGACAAATTCTCCTCAGCGGCCGTTATCGCGGCGCGCCGGAAGTGCGGTCGGTTCCTCCCGGGATGCGGGCGCGGGCGCAAGGAAAAGTGCTCCCCCCCGTCCAGGGGCTAGCGCGAGAGGGGTTCCTACGTTCTCAGGTTCCGCCCTCCGCCCGGCGAGGCTGTTCCATCCCCACTCCCCAACTCACTGGTGCGCTTGCCAGTAAAGCTCAGAGCGGATGCTGAGGGTCCTGGGCCGAGCACAGGGCCTGGCATACAGTGGTGCTTAATAAATATCTACCGGCTGACAACTGTTTATTGAAAGGAAAGGAAGAGATTGATTTAGCTGTTCTGCTCAAGTCCAGTGATCCAAGATCCTCCAGGAGGACGTGTGATGAAAAACACTGTCTTTTTCTCTCTGTCTCTCTCTGTCTCTCTCTCTGTCTCTGTCTCTCTCTCTCTCTTTCTCTGTCTCTCTTTTTCTCTCTGTCTCTCTCTGTCTCTCTGTCTCTCTTTTTCTCTCTGTCTCTCTCTTTTTCTCTCTGTCTCTCTGGCTCTCTCTCTCTCTCCCTCTCCCCTACATGACTAATATGGAAGTGTTTTGCATGATTTTACATATATAATTGGTATCGCGTGTCTTCTCGTTGGAGGAACTCAATTTTTAAATTTCAAAAAGGAACTTTAATTTTAAAATTAATAAAAAATCATTTTAAAAAATGAATGTTACAAATAAATAAAATATTTTTAAAAGAAGAGAAAGCCCTTCATTTAGGGATTTGCTCCAGCTTCTGCTCCAGAAAGATAGCCGGCTAGTCACCAAATCTCAGAATCACAAATCTCAGAGCTGGAAGGGGCCTGGAAAACTGTAAAGGGCTACCGGGATCTGATCAGCAATCCCCTTTACAATGGTGACAACCAGTGGCTCTCTGACTTCCACTTGAAAACTTTTATGGACAGGGAATGCCTGTGAGATGCCCTCACAAGGCATCTCAATATATTTTAGAAAAACTTTGATTTTTAGAAAGATTTTCCTTTGGGTAAATCCACAATTTACCTCTCCAAACTCCCACAAAATGCTCTTAATTTTGCTTTTCTCTAAGGTCAACAACAAGATTTCTATCCCTTCCAGGAGGACTCCCCTTGCTGTCATAAGTTTGGATCTTTCTCACTCCTGAGAGGTGCATGAGAGGAACCTCCACATGAGAGATCCCATCTAGGAGAGGTACCTTGTACTAACACCCTTAACTAGAAATTTGGACTGATTTAGGCTAATTAGTACTCACCCTTGTCCCATGGAGAGAATCTTTCTGTCATTTGCTCCTTTTCTTCCATACTTGATTGATCTCATTCATGTGGGAATTTCCAGGAATACAGATCATGACCCATATACACCCTATTATTCTCTATGATTCTTGTCCATATCCTTCCATAAATCCCTCACAGGGTCTCAATTGGATCACTCAATGTGCTTAGACAATGGTGGAATGGAATGGAATGAAATAAGCACTTTTAAAGTATCTCTTTTGTTCCAGGCACTGTGGTAAGCATTTTACAGCTATCTCATTTAATCCTCACAGCAGTTCTGTGAGGTGGATGGGGGAAGAGTTTTTCTCTAGTTCTCTTAACCTCACATTTGTGCCAGCAAAACCATTACCTTTTGATTATACCTCCTTCCATATGACCTGTCCATCTTCTTATTCAGTAGACCGTAATATATCTAATGACATTCTTTTTTTTTTTTCTTTGCTTACTTGGTTAGTTGTAAATCTTATAGATATGTAAAGCATCTTGCAAACCATCAAGTAGTCTATTAATGTCAGCAATTATTATTAGTGTGTCACAGCCTACTCATGCTGATCATATGCCTCTCTATTGCTTATCCTTTAATCCCAAAAAAGAATACAGCAACTAATTGCTAGAGTATGTTGCATTAAAATAATTAGCATTAGTGACTCCATCTTGCTTTTTCCCTCCCAACCCTCCCTTCCCCTTCCACTCAAGAGAAATCAGATGTCTCAATTCTAGAATCCTGTATTTTTCCTGCCTTTTTTTTTTACTCCCTCCAAATTACATATTAATTGTGAGAAATCGAGCTTCTGGGTCCTTAACTACTGAGAATTGCATTCAGTTTTGCAATCACAAATATTGTCAATACACTGTTGCCTGGATGTAATTATTCATTTCCTTAATTCTGGCTCTAATGGGTGGGAGTGAGAAATGGGGTGAGAAAAAGGGAAAGGTCCTCATCTCCATCCAACAGCCCTTCTCTAAGTCTTGCTATTGAGTTATTGTCTGGACCAGGGAGACTTGATAAAGCTTAAAAGTAATCTCATCATAGCTCCACTGAGATCCTTTGCAATTTTGCTAAATAGAACTGCAGAGATTCATAGGTACGATAAGAATGAAAGATAATTATCTGACCATAATTCAAATTAGAATTTACACAGAAAGTCTGAAGTATATCTAAAGAGTTAAGTTCAAAAGACAAATTTAAATATCCAAGCTCATCTGAAATCACAAAAGAGGTTTCCTGCCACTGGGAAAGAAGTTGCACAAAAGCTAAAGGCCAGCAGAGAGCAGCATTGCAGAGAAAACAAATCATAACTCAGCAAAGAATCAGGAGCACGATATTAGGGAACAAGCAGTAACATTAAAAGCAGGGCTTGCAATCTTTCTCTCTTTCCTAATTCCTCTCCTTATATTAGGGAATTTCAACATATGTGTTGATACCCTCTCCATACTCTAATTTCCCAGTTTATTTAATTCACATGATCCACTCCTCCTCCTGTGTGGCTACACAGACGTTTAACCTTGTCTGTAACCCATAAGTCTTTATTTCTATGTTCATGATCTCTAAAATTCCTTTTAAAAACTCTATTTTCCTTTCATCTTTCCCCATTTCTCATAACCCCTAAGCTTATCTTCATCTTCGTTATGGTCTCCATTCCCTCCACTCCTTAATTCTTTTCCAGGCCATCAATGGTTATACTTTCCTCCCTTTTCGTTTTTGAACTTTTGATGAAAACAAGTTCAGGGAGGACTAGCATCTTTGCCTTGAGTTTGCTGAGCTCTTTTCAGGACTGCTCATCCACTTTGGTGTATACCTCTCACCTGGGGCTCCAAGAAGCTGGAACATTGTGCAGTGGCCACAGCCCTGTGTGGCAGATGGACTAAATCAGGGTGAAGGTAACTTGGTGAGTTGGTGGGGGTGTATATATACCCCAACCATATAAAGACTTTTCCTGGCAGAATGAGCAGGTGAGAACAATTTGTTCCAAAAGCCCTAAAGGCGACTGAAGCAGAAGTTGTGGAGTGCTCCAGGCCATTCCCAATTACCTTGGATTTTGTCCTGCTACTGGACTTTGATGACTCTGGAAGACAGAGTACCACTGATAACTTTGTATAGTTTTTCTTTACTTAAATCCAATTCATGGCAGAGCCAAAATGTCTTTGAGAACAGAAGACAAAAAATAAATAATTCCCTTGCTTTCTTGTCCTACTCACAATTATGATTTGTCAAATCCAAATTTCCTTTGTTCCTACAGGAAATCACAAAACTGTGCTGACTATAATATAGATTTGGGTTATGTAAACTCAACTGGGCCCTCACTGCAGCAAGACATTCTATTCCTTCCTAATTGATTCACTGCCCACAATACCTATTTGAACATTTTCAATTTTCCTTAAATCTCCCATGACACCTTAATCCTGACCATCTCAGCTGAGTTCCTTTCATGTTTCACTGAGTAAAAATCAGGCTATTTGAGTGCTCCCTTCCTGCCAGCCCCTCATCTTCATCTATGATCTAATATCTTCCCTGCTTATCTCCTCCTCCTTCATGCTGGCCTTAGATAAAGAGATGGTCCTCTTTTCCAAAGGCAAACTTTCATATACGTTCTTGATACTGTTCATTCCCTCCCATCTTCTCTAGCAGACTACTTCTTTCACCTTTACTTTTTCTTTTATCTTGAATCTCTTCATATCTATTAGCTCTTTTACTGCTGCTTACAAACATATCCAAGTATCCATCCTAAAACAAAACAAAACCTTTTACTTATCCTACTATTCCCTCTAGTTACAGTCCTATATCTCTTCTCTGGTCTTCTCAAATTAAACTTCTTAAGGAAATATCTATACTCCACTTCCTGTCTTATTCTCTTTTAAACTTTCTATAATCTGGCTTCTGACTTCTAGTCATTCAATACCAGTATGCCTGTGAAACCTGGACAGTAAACCAGCATCATGCCAGGAAACTGAATTGCTTCCTTTTGAATTAAATTAGGAAGATTCTGAAGATCACCTGATGAGATAAGATCCCAGACACTTAGGTTCTTTCTGGAATTAAACTGTCAAGCATTCCAACTCTACTGTAGAGAATACAACTCTCTTGGGCTGGCCACATTGTTCAAATGCCAAATGTAAACTTGCCAAAAAAATATTTCATGGAGATCCACATAGAGAAGAGCACATAAGGTGGTTGTAAAAGCATCAGAAAAGGACATTCTCAAGATGTCTCAAGAACTTTAGAATCAATTGTATGACATAGAAGAGCCTGGCACAGGACTGCCCAGCATGTTGTGCCTTCATCAGAGAAGGTATTGTGCTCTATGAGCAAAGCAGAATTGAATAAGCTCAAAAGAAACATGGGATATGCAAAATTAAGAGAAGCTACCCCAAAAGTTCATATGGAGTATTTGTGTCCGACCTATGACAGAGCATTCCAAGATGATATTGGTTTGATCAGCCACAGTGGGACACACTGTAACTCAACTGTAATGTGATGTCATTTTGGTCCTCTTCAAGAACAAAGGACAGTAATCAACCAACCAACCAATCTCTAATAACAATCTAAACTCTAATCATTCAGCCATACTAATTATTCAATGGAAACAATTTTCTCTAGAGTTACCAATTATCTCAGTGGCCTTTAATTGCAAAAGCTGATGGCAATTTTTCTCAGTTTTGAAACTTTGTAACCCCTCTACAGGATTTAACACTGTTGATCTTCTCCTCTTCCTGGAAACTCTGCTCTATGGGTTTTGTGACACTGTTCTCTTTTAGTTTTCCTGCCTGACTGCTCCTTCTAATTAACCTTTACGAATTCTTCACTCATATCATGCCCACTCACCATGGGTGTCCTCTGGGACTCTGTCCTGGACTGTCTTCCCTTTTCACTCTATACTATTTCACTTGGTGATCTCATTTCCTTTAGGTTCAATTATTTCTATAATCCTAAATCTATATATATATATCCCTAGTCTTTCTTGGTCACAAGAACAAACATTTATTACTAGCTTAGTATGTAACAGTCCCTGAGTACAGGCACAGGTACAAAGAAAGGCAAAACAACAACAACAAAACCTTCCCCAAACCCCCTAAACTCCAGTCCCTTCCTTCAAGGAGCTCATATTCTAACTACTTTTTGGATATCTTTAACTGGATGTAATATAGGCATTTCAAACTTAACATATCCAAACTTATTATCTCCCCTCCCCACAACCCTTCCCTCAGCTATATTTCTGTCACCACTAAGGGCTCCTCTATCTTCCTAGTCAACCAAGCTCACAACCTTGGCCTCCTTCTCAATATTTTTTCACATTACACATCCAATCAGTTGCCAGATCTTGCCATCTTTACCTTTATAGTGTCACTCATAGACATCCCTTTCACTCACATAGTCACCACTAATTCAGTTGCTTATCACCTCTCACTTGGACATTCAGGTTGATCTCACCTTACATTCCCCTATAAGACTGCTTTTTCTAAAGTACGGGTCTAGCATATGTGCAAAAATGTTTGAGGCAGCCCTTTTTTTGTAGTGGCCAGAAACTGGAAATTGAATGGATGCCCATCAATTGGAGAATAGTCGAATAAGTTATGGTATATGAATGTTATGGACTATTACTGTTCTATAAGAAATGACCAGCAGGATATTTTCAGAGAGGGTTGGAGAGACTTACATGAACTGATGCTAAGTGAAATGAGCAAGACCAGGAGATCATTATATACTTCAGTAATAATTCTATATGATGATCAATTCTGATGGATGCAGCTCTCTTCACCAATGAGATAAAACAAATCAGTTCCAATAGAACAGTAATGAATTGAACCAGCTACACCCAGGGAAAGAACTCTAGGAGATGACTATGAACCACTACATAGAATTCCCAATCCCTCTATTTTTGCTCGCCTGCAATTTTTATTTCCTTCACAGGCTAATTGTACACTATTTCAAAGTCCGATTCTTCTTGTACAGCAAAATAACTGTATGGACATGTATACATATATTGTATTTAACTTATACTTTAACATATTTAACATGTATTGGTCCACCAGCCATCTAGGGGAGGGGGTGGGGAGAACAAAAGGTTTTGCCACTATCAATGCTGAAAAATTACCCATGCATATATCTTGTAAATAAAAAGCTATAATAAAAAAAATTAATGGCCTATCTGAAGGTCATGACCAAAAAAAGAGCCCCAATATTCTAGAAACAGAGAGGGAAATGCTGACTGAAAGAATCTATCGATCACTCTCAGAAAGAGATCCCACAAGGAAAACCCAAGGAACATTGTTGCAAAACTCCAAACTATAATCTCAAGGAAAAAAATATTGCAAACTGCCAGACCAAAACAATTCAAATATCAAGAAGCAACACTCAGGATCTGGCAAATTCTACAATAAAGAATTGGAGGGCCTGGAATGCCATATTCTGGAAGGCAAAGGACCTGGGGTTACAATTAAGAATTAACTACCCAGCAAAATTCAGAACATCTTTCAGGGGAAGTGATGGAGCTTCAGTGAAATAAGACTTTAAATCATTTCTATTAAAAAAACAAACAGAACTAAACAGAAAATTAAACTGGAACTACTCTCTGACTAGGCAAAAAATCCTCTCTGTCATTACCAAGTAACTCAGAGGCAGCATGATTAAATGAGAAAAGCAGTGGAGTTGGAGTCACAGGACCCAGGTTTAAACCTCATTTGTGACTTACATGAACTGATGCTAAGTGAAATGAGCAGAACCAGGGGATCATTATATACTTCAACAATGATACTGTATGAGGATGTATGCTGATGGAAGTGGATTTCATCAACAAAGAGAAGATCTAACTCAGTTTCAGTTAATCAATGATGGACAGAAGCAGCTATACCCAGAGAAAGAACACTGGGAAATGAATGTGAACTGTTTGCATTATTGTTTTTCTTCCCAGGTTACTTTTACCTTCTGAATCCAATTCTTCCTATGCAACAAGAGAACTGTTCGGTTCTACACACATATATTGTATCTAGGATATACTGTGACATATTTAACATGTATAGGACTGCTTGCCATCTGGGGGAGAGGGTAAAGGGAGGGAGGGGAAAAATTGGAACAGAAGTGAGTGCAAGGGATAATGTTGTAAAAAATTACCCAGGCATGGGCTCTGTCAATAAAAAGTTATTAAAAAAAAAAAAACTCATCTACCCACTTACTACTTGTGGCACTTTGGGTTTCATCACTCTGGCCCTCAGTTTCTTCACCTGCAAAATGAAACATCTATTAACAAAATCTTTATCCTATACCTATCTCTGGTATACTCCTTCCATTTTCTGAATCCTGACTTTTCCCAAAAGATATCAGCTCTGGCCAGCCTTCTGTAGGTCTGGCCAGCAATCTTCATGACCTTAGGAACTCTGGAATGGGATGAGTCGGCTTATTCCTCGTTCCTCCTTACTGCTTCTCGACTTGTATACTGCTGCTATCACTTGACAACCCTGGCCCCTTTGAGGTTACTAGAAGTATTGATGTAGCCCTTTCAAGAATAGACTGCTCACTTAAAGAACGCGGAGTCATGTGGGTAGCCTCTAGGTGGCATGGTAGTTACAGCACTGGATTTAGAGTCAGGAAGGCCTCAGTTCGAATTCTATCTCAGATATGATTTGTAGAGCACTAAGCAAATCATTAACCTTACTGTGCCTTGGTTTTCTCATCTGTTAAAAAAAGAGAGAGAGAGAGAGAGAGAGAGAGAGAGAGAATAGACTGTTCATAGTCTTCCTTTCCACTCTAGCCACTGCCTTCATATTCAGGATGTTAATATTCATACTTAAAGACCTATCACTATTGCCTTTCAGTTCATCAATCACTTTGATGCCTGTTATCTCTCTACTTCAGTCAACCATAGGAGTAGTTACATCTTAAATTTTTTATTCAACCCAATTTGTCCCATGCACCTTTAAGATTATGATCAGAGAAGAGAATTTAAGAATTTAAAATCTCTTTCCCCTCTGCCTATCGATCTCCTCCTAAATTTATTCTTTACCCTTGCCATGATTTCCTGTCCCAAGTCCCTCTACCCTTTGTTGGTCTCCCAGAATATTACTCTTGCTCTGGCTTCCTTTTCTTCCCCTCACTGACTTGACCCTGTAGTCCCCCAGTTTAATTAAGCACTGTCCTCTATGTTTGTTCCTTTGTCCAGTTGAGTTACCTACACCACTTCCCTTGTCCATATTTATCCCCCAGGTTATGTAGGACTTTAAAGGTCAAAACAGGATTTTATATTTGTTCTTGGAAGTAAGAGGGCTCTGGAATCAGAATTAAGAAGACCTGCCTTTAAATCTTGCCTCTGTTACTTATTAGCTGTGTGACTATCATAGACAAGTTATTTAATCATTCTTTCTATACCTTAATTTCTTTATCGTTAAAAGGAGAGTTTGACCTTGATTGACCTTTAAAGGCCTCCATTGCTTCAAATTTGTGATCCTATGACATTTTTATAAGTTTTCTCTCTTGCTCCACTCTCAGGATAAGTATATACTCTCATCTTCATCTCAGGATGTCCCTTCTCCTTGCCAAAGCCAACCTTTCTCTGTGTGTTATTGATTTCTGCAATTATCCCATGACCTATATATTCTAGGTATCCTTTTGTCTCTTGCTCCCCTTAGACCATGAGTCCATAAGCAGGTACAATGCTTTGTTTAAATTTTGCATCACTTTCTAATACTTAACACAATGTGCTATGCACAGTAGACGCTTAGTGAATGTTTGAAAATCAAGTGATTTACACTATTGATCAGAGAAATGCAAATTAAGACAATTCTGAGATACCACTACACACCTGTCAGATTGGCTAGAATGACAGGGAAAGATAATGACGAATGTTGGAGGGGATGTGGGAAAACTAGGACACTAATACAATTGGTAGAATTGTGAACTAATCCAACCATTCTGGAGAACAGTTTGGAACTATGCCCAAAAAGCTATCAATCTGTGTATACCCTTTGATCCAGCAGTGTTTCTACTGGGCTTATATCCCAAAGAGATTTTAAAGAAGGGAAAGGGACCCACATGTGAAAAAATGTTTGTGGAGGCCCTTTTCATAGGGTCTAGAAACTGGAAAATGAGCCCAACAATTGGAGAATGGTTGGGTAAATTGTGTTATCTGAATGTTATAGAATATTATTATTCTGTAACAAATGACCAGTAGGATGAATACAGAAAGGCTTGGAGAGACTTACATGAACTGATGCTGAATGAAATGAGCAGAACCAGGAGCTCATTATACACTTCAACAATGATACCGTATGAGGATGTATTCTGATAGTAGTGGATTTCTTCAACAAAGAGAAGATCTAACTCAGTTCCAACTGATCAATGATGGACAGAATCAGCTACATCCAGAGAAGGAACACTGGGGAATGAGTGTGAACTGTTTGCATTTTTGTTTTTCTTCCCGGGTTATTTTTACCTTCTGAATCCAATTCTCCCTGTGCAACAAGAGAACTGTTCGGTTCTGCACACATATATTGTATCTCGGATATACTGGGACATATTTAACATGTATAGGACTGCTTGCCATCTGGGGGAGGGGGTGGAGAGAGGGAGGGGAAAAGTCAGAGCAGAAGTGAGTGCAAGGGATAATGTTGTAAAAAATAACCCATGCATATGTTCTGTCAATAAAAAGTTATTTTTTAAAAAAGAATTTCTGAATTAGAAGGGGTCTCAGAGATAATCCAGTGCAATTCATATCTGATCAATAATTTATTCATTTTTAACATGTCAGGTCTTTACTCTTATTCCTAATAAATTTCATTTTAATAAAAAAAAAAGAAACTTAAGTGATTTACCTAGGGTCACTCAGGTAGTATGTGACTAAAGTAGGGTTTGAACCTAGGTCCTCCCGATTTCAAGTTGAGTACCTTATTCACTATACAATACTGCCATTCAGACATGTATTATCTCATATTACTCTCACAAGTTCATGAGATAGCCTTTATACATTGTAAGGTTCTCATTTTACAAATGAGGAAACTGAAGCTGAGAATAGTTAAGTGGAATGGGCTGCCTTAAGAGATCTTCACTGATTTTCACTGGAGGTCTTCATGCATTGGCAGATAGTCATTTGGTGATAAAAGGAGCTTCCTATTTGGGTACAGGTTGAGGACTCTTCCAATTCTGTAATTCTGTAAGGTTAAGTGATATGCCACAAGTTAAATGGCAATTATAAATAGAAGGATCCTTTCCCACTTTAGAATTTTAAAGACTAGGATTCAGAGGAGGTACCGGACAGGCCCACAAAGGTATAGGACAAGCCCTAAAAGTGATTTTCAGTCCCTTTTGACAATTCACAGGAGCATGTAGGTAGCAGAATAGACAGAGTGGTGAGCTGGGAGTCTAGAAAACTCATCTTCTTTGAATTCAAATCTGGCCTCAGATACTTAGTAGCTGTGTGACTATGAGCAAGTCACTTAACCTTGTTTGCCTTAATTTTTTCATCTTTCAAATGAGTTGGAGAATGAAATGGCAAATCACTCCAGGGCCTTTGCCAAGAAAACCCAGCAAAGAGCCAAGAAGAGTTGGACAGGACTAAAAAAACTGAACAATAATTTTTTTAAAAGGGCAACTCATGAAGACTGATTGCAGAAATAAGCAAAAGGTACTGAAGAGAAGTATGAAACCAAAATACCCCAGTCCAGAAAAGTGTGTCAAACTGGTTTTTACAAAAAATCCCAAAAGTAAGAGACATTTTGCTTCATTCTTCCAGGTAAAATCAAGATCAAATTTTCCTAAAATGAATCCATTGGAAGGTCCTTTTACTTCTACATACTTGCATCTTCTGGAATCAAAGAAAGACATTGATTTGAAATTGCCAGAACTGAAAAATTCCTTAGAGAAATTGAATCCAAAACTATCATTTTTGCAGATGGGGAAACTGAAGATCAGAAAAAGAAAGGGAGCTGTTAATAAAGAAAAACCTCCATATTCCTAAATCTATAAAATCCATCCTCTTTATCAAAATGCCTTGTAACTGTCCTGTCCTTCCTGAAAAGCCATTATAAAAAGAAATAATGAGGAGGGATGAAATGTTAAAGCTGACTAATCTCTGAAGCAGAAAGTAGTTGTCCAGTCAGTGGTGAAGCACAGAGGACCTTATATATTTCACTAATAGGAATATTCCTTTCCTGGCTCGTGCATTTTATCACTTACATTTCCTTTGGTATGGAAATATGTTTTTCCCCTTTTATAAATTTAGTATTAACTCCAATGAAGCCATTTAAAAAGGGATCTCATATTTAAAAGAAAATCTAAATGATCCTCTCTGAAATTCCTGCTAATGAACTTAGCTTATAAAAGGTTCCATCCTGGTGTAGCAAAGTCTTGGCCCAAAGCCACAGAACAGAAGATTACTGTCACTCTCCTGAACTTTAGCTAAATTCAACAAACTTTGGTCAAGTAGCAACCTACTTTGTTAATCTTTGGGATAATAAAAATGAAAAATGCAGTAATTCCTGCACTTAAGAAACTTACAGACATAAATAAGTATCAGACAGTGTAGCAGAGAGGTCATCTTTTAAGGGGACACAGAATACCTGATTCAACAAGGAACCATTTATTGCAGATGTCCTTTAGCAAAGGACCAGAGAAGAGGTGATTCATTAGAAGGGAGCTAGGAGCCAAACTCATCCTCATGCATGCTCCATAGAACGGCTTGCCCTTCCCACACTAATTCACACATAAACTTATTTAGAACATGATTAAGTGTGTACTCTAACAGAATGGCCTGAGGAATTCCAAGAGGGAAAGATGTTTCCGTGTTAAAAATACATTTATCAACAAAGCTCAAATTTCTATGGAGTTTTAAATACATCTCTTTTGATAATGCTATGAGAGAAAAGTAGTATATGTGTAATCCCTGTCCCAAATCCCTTTGATGTGGGACTCTTTTCCCTATTTGTGAAAAATAAAGACCCTGTCCTGAGTGACGTTGAGGGGAGAGACAGAAAAAGAGAGAAAGAGAAAAGAAGAATCTAGCTACATCTATATCTATGTCTGAATTCTTACCTATTCTTTGATCACTGAATGAGTGTTGCCTCAGACTAACTGAGATATTGAAAAGACTAACTTAAAAAAAATCAAGGTCTTCTACTGCTTCAGGGCCACTGCCATCCTGGAGGAGAAACTGAGATTGATGACTTTGCACAATCCTGCCTCACTTAAATCCGATTCACTTGCAACTCCAGACATCCCCCTCCTAATGTCATTGATCCTTTTCAAGAAATAAAGACAAAAAAAGGAAAGACAAATAATAACAATAGAGAGAGAAAAAGAAAGGGGGGAAATCTAGATCTGTCTAATCTATTAAGAGACAGAAAGACAGACAGAGATAGAAAAAGAGACAGAGATAGAAGGAGAGAGAGAAAGAGGGAGGGAGGGAGGGAAGGAAAGAGAGACAGACAGAGAATGGGAGAGAGGAAGGAAGGGAGGGAGAGAGGGAAGAAGGAAGGGAGAGGAAGGAAGGGATAGGAACAGGGAAAGAGAGAGGGAAGAAGGGAGAGGGAGAGAGACAGACAGACAGAGAGAGAGAGACAGAGAGACAGAGACAGAGAGAGAGACAGAGACACAGAGACAGAGAGACAGAGAGAGAGAGAGAAACAGGAGAGAGAGAGAGAAAGAGAGAGAGAGAGAGAGAGAGAGAGGGAGGGAGAGAGAGAGAGAGAGAGAGAGAGAGAGAGAGAGAGAGAGAGAGAGAGAATGTTTTGGTTCTTATGCAAGTCTTCTTTGAATTTTCTTCAAGCTTCTAATGACTTCGGATGCTTCTGGCTTCCAGCTTTAAGCGAAGAGAGGAAGAGGCTCACCTCACTTCAAGTTGCTGAAGAAAAAGACATAGGAAGACAAGAGAAGAGTTAACAGTCACTGTTACGTCTCTATGTCTTGCTTGCTACACTAGAGGCTTCAGGGAATTTCCCCTTGGGTGAGATCTCATTCTGAGAGCTCTATATTGTCTGGTATATATTCTCCTATGTTGTAGTGGTGGAAGGGGTTATTGCTTTCTCTGATTTCTGTTTTGCTATTCTTTGGGAGAAATGGGTCTCTGCTATTTGTATTGTACATTGTGGAATTGGCATTCAATGGGAAAGTGATCAAGTCTTAGATATAAAACTTGGCGTCCACCTTCTTCCAATAATGGCAGCAATCAGAAATTGGCTTGAACCCAAACATTTCCCCTAAACTAATGTGAGAAATAGATGGGCTTGGTTTGGTTTCCACAGTCAGGAAAATTAAATCGGAGAAGTGAAACCTAAATTAGAAAATTGAAACACAGTTTCAGTAGCACAAGGACATCAAGGAATAATCAAGGGTAGAGGTTAGCTATCTTCCCCCAAAAGAATGTAAGCTCCTTGGGAGCAGGGACTGACTTTTGTAATCAGGGGCCGTAGCCTGAGAGTTGTAAAGAATCTTTTGTTCTCTGCCTTTAGCACTCCTCTGTTATCGTCCTCCTTCAAGAGTATAAACTCCCTGGGAGCGGGGACTAGCTACGTAATGAGGGATGGAGATTCACTTCATGTAACTTCTGTAACATCCAATTAATGGGGAATCAGGGGAGGAACTTGCCCTTCAGGATAGGAATAAAATCCTGTCTTTGGAGTTTCAAAAGTACTTCTACTCATCCAGGCACCCATTCTGGCAAGAACGTAAAATCTTTCCTGCATTCATCAGTGAGTCAGTGGAGTTCTTGGTAAGATATTTTGTTTCTTAATAATATCTAAATGAACAGTTGGATATAATTCTGGTTTGATTTTTCCTCTCTATGAGGAGAGCAGAATGGCCTTCAGTCCCAACTTCCCCTTCTTTTTGATGACAAGAATGAAAGTCTCCCTTGGAGAAAGTGTATAGGGGAGTGTGGGGGGGACAGGGAGAAGAAGGTTAGATGGAGATGGCTATTCCGTGTCCCTTTGAACCACACAAGGACAGTCCCCTTGATGGGGTGCAGCTTCTAAGGAAAATGTAGCAATAGCCCTAAGGCCATCTGACTTTGGGAGTGATGTAGTTAAAAATTATGTATTTCTTCCCCTAGCTTTTAGGGTAGATGTAGTGATAACCTCGAGGTCCCCTGGCCTTGGGAGTCCTGTAGTTCCACAATTTTATTGGCTGTCAGATAACAATCTGTTGGTCAGTGATAACGAAGTTTCTGAGATAATAATGAGGTGCATACCAGCCCACTCCTCAAATCCAGCTGTACGCCATAAAATGAACATATCAGTGATATGAAACACCTGGTCTCTCTAACTTTTTTCCTAACGTTTATCTTCTTGTTCCTGGTTCTTTGCTAAATTCTTTTGGAACTTATCCCACTTTAATTGGCATTACAATTATAATAAACTTTGCTCCTTGACTTGGAGATGGGTCTGAGCCTGCAAATTCTTTTGAGACACCTCATGACATTGGAACTCAACCTTTTGGGGTTCTCCTTTGAACCCCATCACCCTGCTACTGGCAGAAGTGGTGGTGGACAGCCCCTTGCCACAGTGAGCATTTGGCTCCATGTGGGTTTGATCTACCTCTGAGACCTCCTTATTACATATATATTAAATTATATATATCCACATATATGTATATATTAAATTATATATATCCACATATATGTATGTGTATCTATTTGTATGAATATATATAAATGTGTGTGTGTTCAGCAAACAAAACACTGGATTTAGAGTGAGGAAGACCTGAGTTTAAATACTGCCTCAAGTGCTCATTAGTTGTATAAACCTGTTGTATAAACTCTCAGTTTCAGTTTTCTCCAATGGAAATTGGGGATAGTATGAGGAACAAATGAGAGAATACACTTTGTTGTTGTTTGTCCTTTGTTTTTGAAGAGGACCAATGCCATCATGATGTTGGGGCCAGGGTACAGTTTGGCTGTGGCTGTTCAGTCCAATATGTATTTGGAAGGCTAACCTATTAGAACACTTGGGATGGAAGTGTCTCTGCATCTGCACAACTCACATTTCCTTTGTGCTACTTCAAGTCTGCTTTGCTCATAGAGCACCTTGTTTAATGTAGACATGTCATGCTGGGTCATCCTGTGCCAATGTCTCCCATGTCTCCCATGAAATTTCTTCAGAGAGACCTCAAGAGTGTCCTTGTACTGCTTCTTCTGACCATCATGGGAGTACTTGCCTTGTTCGAACTCTCCACACACACACACAGAAAAGGCAAATGTACCTTTGTCATTCAGAGTATGTGGCTAGTCCTTTGGAGTTATACTCTTTGCAGTAAAGTTTGAATGCTTGACAGTTCAGCTCAAGAAAGGACCTTAGTGTCTCTTAAGTTGCTCAGGGATCTTTGGAATCTCCCCAAGACAATTTATATGGAAGCAATTCAGTTTCCTGGTATGGTGGTAGACTGTTCCGATTTCACAAGAATACAACAATGAGATCAGCACAATGGCCCTGTAGACCTTTAGTTTGGAAGTCACTCTAACATCTCCTCTTTCTACACTTTCCTTCAGAGTCTCAAACAGAGTTAGTTCTGGCAATGTTCGCATCAACCTCGTTATCAATTCGTCTGTATACTGCCAAGGTAAGTGAACTTATCCACAGCATTCAAAACTTCTCCATTTGCTGTAATTGAAGATACCATATATGGATGATGTCTTGCTAGCTGGTGAGGGACCTCTTAGTAAATTGCTTTGCAAACCTCAAAATGCTAGATGAATGTGGGCTCTCTTTTGTTTTCACATCACCTATATTTCCCCATTTATCTCTAAGAGAGCCATTCCTTATGACAAAAGATAAGAAAGGGGTGCTGATGAATAAAAAGTCCAGCCAAATGAATCAATCACATCCAGTGTTCCACCCCAGAATACCTCATCTATTCTAAGAAGTTGGGAAGGTATCTTCTTGTTGAGGTTCAAAGGAGACCCCAAAAGTTTAGGGTCACAGACCGGTATTATGAGGTATCTCAAAAGAATTTGCAGGCTTGAACCCATCTCCTAGTCCAGAGACAAAGTTTATTGTTATTATAATGCCAGTTGAAGCAGGCTAAATTCCAAAAGGATTTAGCAAAGAACCAGGAGAAAAAAAGATAACTTTATAAAGCAAAGTTAGAGAGACCAAAGCTTCATATTACTTATTTGCTAATTTTGTGGCTTATAGGAGCTTTGAGAGATGGTCTATTCAGTATTCTCAGGAATACTGAGCCATCACTGACCAACAGATTATTGATCTGACTATCAGCACTGTTTGTAGGGCTGTCCTAAGGCCAGAAGACTTTAGAATCATTGACAGATTGTTAGAACAATAGTCCTCTAAGATCAAGGAACCTCAGGATCCCTGCTGTATTTCCCCTAAAAGCTGTATCCCATCATTCTCATCCCATCTTTGAAGCCCTGCTTGGTCCCTATAACTTCACAATATTAATTTTGATTGTTTTGTTCATGTTGTTCTTTGCCTTCACATTGTTATCACTGTGTACTTTCTGCACTTTGTCTGTTTTCATATTTATCATGTTGCACAAAGCAATGGTAATATTCCATTATATTAATGAACCACAACTTTGCTTGGCTGCTCCCTAGTCTCTGAGTATTTGTTTCTAGTTCTTTGCTCTTATGAAAAGTGCTTCCATGAGTATTTTGGTGGATATAGAAATTTTCTTTTTTATAATTTACTCCTTGGAGCACTTGCCTAACTGTGGAATATTTGGGGCAAAGGAAATGGATGGTTAATCTCTTTCTAAGCATAATTCTGAATCTTTTTTTTTTCAGAGTAGGTGGAACACAGCTCCACTAATAATGTATAAGTGTATTTTTATACATTTTCCCAAACCTCTTCCAAAATTGATTATGATTTTATCCACATTTTACATATGAGGAAACCGAGGTTCAGAGGGGTGAAGTAATTTGCTAATGGTTATATACAGGTGATGAGTGTTAAAGATAGGGGGGTGGACCCAGGTCTTCTGATTCCAAGTCCTATATTCTTTCCATTAGAACATGTTACCCCCTTCTGCCCCACCCCTCTCCAACTTCTTTTTTCTTACATTTATAGTTTATGGATTCTCTCAGTTACTTAGATTTAAAACTTCCAAGTGATTTTTGACTCCAGTCTCCTTCATCCTTTTGATGTGAACTATCTTTCATAGTAAGTTGAGTGAGTGTTATCAGATATAACCAATTCCCAAATTATCTTGTTCCTATAGAATAATGTGAAGTTAAGAGTCTATTGTTCAATCCATTCTGTCTCTAATCTAGTTAGCATCTTTAGTCAGTCATAACAACCTTTGAGACAACCTACATGGGAATTTAGCTTTCTCAGACTGTTTTATTACCATAAGTTTAGACAGTCATAATGTAAACTAGATCAACCATGATTGCATACAAAAAAGTGAGCTTTCCCAGATTATCTTGATTGGCATATTTTAGACAGGTCTGGGACCTGGTCTGCCAAGTGAATTCCATCTGGCTCTTTGACCCTCCTAGTTGAGATCTTGCCTTTATATCTGAGAAACCCCAAAGCTTATATTTCCCTGATAAAATATCTGAATATGATAATGAAGATCTTTGCCGAGTTCTTTTCAGGACTAAACCCACTAAGAGGTTTCTCTCTCCCCCTCCTCATAATGTCTTCCTTTTAATGGCATCTTTCTTCTTACTCTGCTAACTCTGGTTAGTCTGTTAAGGCAAAAAACACCCCAACAAGATTAGGATCCCCTGGTCAGTGTCGCAGGTTTGGTGAAAGAATCACATACTCAGTCTCCAAGTTAAGATGGTTAGAGGTACAGTTGAAGAGTGGTAGGGCGTGGGGTAGTTCCCATCATTGGATTCTATGGCTTACTGACCAACAGATTGTTCTCTTTCAGCCAGTATTGTGTCATAAACAATGACACTCCCAAGGCCCCCTAGCCTTAGCGTTTCTCAGGAATTACTAACATTCTTATACCTCATCATAACTATATGCTCTCCAAATTCTATTTCATATTTGCCACTGCTGGTGTCTATTGTATTCCTTCATTTTGTCTATAACTATTCTCCTAAATAAAGTTGTCTTTTGCCAAAGAGAATGGCCATTGTGAATTTGTCATATGTTTATTTAGAACTAGGAATTGCTCTAATATCTAGTCAGGGGTAAAGTCTCATGGACTCTTCATCTATAAGTGCCAAAAACATTGGAGTCATGTACTCTTTATTCCTATTCCCACTTCTTCTATCATTTCTCTCTTTTTTCAATTTCATTAAAAAAATCTGAACTGAACACACATCAAAGTGAACACACAAGAACAGAAAAACAGGATCATATCTGAAACCCACAGATCTGTATTGTATACAGTTTGCTTTTCCTTCATGGAAGCATATTAAAAGCATTTTTGGTTTCTCTAAAAAGATTTCTCTAATCTAAAAACCCTTTTCAGATTTCAGATCTCTATTGGAAAATATGTAGAAGAACAAAAGCCTTTTTTAGGGATATGAATTAACTGTGGCAAGACAGGCTTTGAACAAAGTACTTCTAGTCTTCTTAAAATCATTCCTTTTCCCACCCACCATCCACCCCAAAGGAAACTCTATTTTTTCTCATTCAGAATGAATATTACTATATTGATTGCAAGGAAAGAGATCCTTTCAATATTTGAGGGGAATTCAGTCAAGAAAGGAACTTAGTGATTATTAAGTTAGTCCTTTTTGAGGCTTGAAATAGAATGTTAACACAAATTGTATTTTAACATATTATGACATTTTCTTTGATCAAGAGTCTTATAAATGCTACCTCAAATTGTCTTGGGGCATAGAGATATCTGAAGGCATAATGGGACTATGCCATTTTGAACATTTCTCTCTCTGAGATGGAACATGCTTAGATTTAGAATAATGTTAAATTCTTTAAAAAATTGTTTCTGAAGCCTGGGAAAATTTACATAAACTGATGCCGAGTGAAGTGAGTAGAACCAGGAGAATATTGTACACAGTAACAAGAAGATTATGTGATGATCAACTATAATAGCATTAGCTTTTCTCAGGAATACAGTATTCTAAAACAATTCCAATAGATGAGTTAGAAAATGGCATTTGCGTCCAGAAAGGGAACTATGGAGACTGAATGCAGATTGAAACATATTATTTTTACCTTTTTTTTTTTTTTTTTGCCTTTTTTTTATGGTTTTTCCCTTTTGTTCTGATATTTCTTTAACTACATGACTAATATGGAAATAGGTTTTAAATGTATAACCTGTAATAATCAGATTGCTTGCTGTCTTGGGGAAGGGGGAAGCAAAGGAGGGAGGGGAAAAATTTGTATGAGAAATGGATGGGTATTTGATGAGGTCTTCAACATTCAGTGTAATTAGCAGAGGAACTGATAAAAATTAATCCCTGAGGCAAGCAGGATGAAGGAATTGAGAATTTAGCTCCATGGACCTACCTTCTGGGGATATGGTCCAGAATGAAATCCAAGTTATGTCAAACCCCTGAGACTTTCCTCTGTAGGGATCTCAAGACCTTTCACCTTGCCATGCCTTGTCAGAAAGCCAAGCTATATCCCTGAGGTTAAATTTTCCCTATAAAATCTACTTATGGGCCATCTCATGGCTGCTGTTTTCCTTGGGCTGTTTGCCATGGCATTCTGTCTTGTGGTGTCTCTCCACTTAACCTTCCCCCATACCATATAGTATCTCTCCTAACTTCACTATGCTTCCCAACCCCACTTCTCCTCTTTATAGTTAACTCTTTTAGGTGCTAAGTCCCTTTTAGGATTTAGCCTGCTAGCTAAGGACATGCCCCAACCTCATGGGGTGTTTCCTTTCTCTTGGGTAATTGTGAGTTCCACTGAGGAACTTGTCTTTCACATGCTCTCCCACTCTATTTCATATTTACCATTCCTGGTATCTATTGTATCCCTTCATTTTGTCTATAACTCTTCCCTAAATACATGTGCCTTTTGCCAAAAAGAATGACCACTGCGAATTCCTCATATGACCGAACCCCAACTTTTGGGGCTTACCATCATCTGATGTCTACATCACCCACATCACTATTTATGTGGTTTCCAGTTATGAAAATTAAATTGGAGAAATGAAACAAATTAGAAAATTGAAAATTATAAGGATATCAAAGAATAACCTGGGATGGAGGTTTAGATTTGAATGGGAGTCCCTTGGATTTTGCCCTTAACCTCCTCAGGTAATTTCCTCTAAAAGAATGAAGAATGTGAGCTTCTTGGGAGCAGGGACTAGGTAGGTGATAAGGAGGGGGAATTTCCCTCTTGGACCAGGAAGGATTGGGAGAGTGTAGACATGAACAACAGTACAAACTCAAAGTGCTATTATCAAAGGACTACATGAAGCTCAGCAGGATTGGGAAATAAACTCGACGAGCTGCCACTGTCCTCTGCTTCCCCAGTTGCAAGCTGGTCCAGGAATAGTGTTACAACCAGTGCTCTTTAGAGTGAAAGAAAAATCCTTTATTCACTTATTTTCTTAAATAAGAAAATGGGCGGGGGAGAGTGAAGGGAGGGTGTACCCATAGATGAGACACATAGTATTTAGAGGGAGCAAACTTTATACTAGTAGCTCGGTTCTTTACCCCTCCCTTTAAGGTTTATATTGGTCAGACTTAAAAGCCAGTTGGATACAATTGATCGGATTTATTATCCAAATAGTAGTTAGATTGTATACAATCAAAGTTGCAATTGGTCGGATTTACCACCTGAATAACAATTAGGTTGGATTACAATCCCCTCAAAAAGTCTTATGTTTTGGCACTGATCATAATTGGTTTGGGTCAGTTTAACTGTAAATCCCCTTTGTTAGGAATTTAGTTATCTAACCAGTTCCTCAACTCACAGGTGATTGGAGATATCCCAACAAGATATTTCACCCTTCTCTCCCCTTATCCGGTTCTAACAATATTTGCGGAAACCCAACTTCTTATCCTTTTTTCAGTGCCAAAGAAAGAACTGCTCTGGTCACATTTTGCTCAAAATTGAGTATATTATATACTATATAAGTGAGAATGGTAACTTGGAAAGACCAATCAGGAGAAGTAGGGCTAACTAAACCCCATAACCAAAGCTTGACCTGGCTTCTGTAGGTGTGTTCTCATTCTTTGGAACTGGGGTATATCCATTCTTGCAAGAATGTAAAATAAATCTTTCCCAAATTCATCGGTGAGTCAATAGAGTTCTTGTTAAGATCTTTTGTTTCTTACATTTGGAACGCAAAATCTTACAAAAATGAATATTAAAACAGTGAAGCTGGATTATACCCACTAAGAACTGCCACAGCATAAGATTTCAGGGACCCAGGATCCTCTCTTTGCCAGGAAGAAGCATAATAATATCTTAGATTTAGTTAGAAGGACCTTCAAGGTCATTTAGTCCAATTCCCTCACTTAACGGATGAGAGATTATATGATTTGCTGACTCATATGAGTAGCATATGATAGCCATAATTTAAATAAGATCTTTTGCTTCTAAATTCAGCACTCTTCCCCCTGTGCTATACTACTTTGAAAGACCTATTTGGACACCAAAATATTGTCTTGTTTTTGCCATTTTTGATGGAAATCTTTTAAAAATGCATCACATGACCTGCCATCTAGGGTAGGGGTTGGGGGGAAGGAGGGAAAAATTTGAAACAGAAAGTTTTGCAAGGGTCAAAATTGAAAAATTACCCATGCATATGTTTTGTAAATAAAAAGCTTTAATTAAAAAAAGAGAGACAATCTTGACAGGCAACTGACAGTTAAAATAAAGTATATAAGATATAGAAAGGACTAAGAGAACTTCTTAGTTGAGATTGAATAGTTTCATCTTTAAAAGGAAAAAAATAAAATGAATCACATGCCTTTCTGTACAGAAGACCACAATCACAATTTAGGCTTTCACTTTTTGATTCAGATTCATCATGATCTATGACTGAAGCTGTTTGCACCCATATTTATTGGCTTCAAATGTGGGGCTCAGAATGGGGTTTATGGTTCCCTTCCAGAGTTTTTGCTTATCTCTTGGCAGCAGCTCACCTATTACTTATGGCAGTGCCTGTAAAAAATTAGGCTTTATAGAATCATGTGAAAATAAGAATAAATAGGGATCAAGGGAGGTGGATGTGTCTTGTTTATCCCCTCCCTTCTCTTAACTCAAATGCCTCCAGTGAGAATAAGCCTTACTTAGTTCATGGATTTTAGGACATAGAGCTGGAAAGTTTAGGGGCCTTTCCCCTCCTGCTCCAGTGTTCTGAATGGGGAAGGGTGCCTCCAGAGAAGTGAGCCTGTCCTTTAAATCCTGCTGATAATCTCACACTGTCTGCCAATGTTTGGGGAGTTAGTTATACCTCACCACAAAGGGTTTCTGATCTCTTGCCAGGCTGCTAGAAATACGACTGCTTACTAGTTTAGATGCCTGCTCTGCTCACATCCTTGGAGTCACAGACAGAGGCGGTGGGGCCACATCTGGTTCAGAATCAAACACATTTATTTCACTTTTATTGAGTACAAGAACAGAGAGCACACACGCATACAGCACGGAGCACTGGGGGAAGGGGGTAGAGAGGAGCACAAGGGAGTGGGGGTTAGTGAGGGAACAAGGAGGCTGTCGCAGTTGGTTGGTCAAAGGTGCTTCTGAAAAAAATAATTTATTTATAGTGTCGTTGTTCATGCAATTGCAGGCCAGTCTTGGAATGTGCTTGCAGGATTCGGTATTTTTAACAGGCACTGACACTTCCCGCACCCTCAACCTGAAGGGATCCAGAGAAATAAAAGAGAAGGCTTCACAGAATCTTAGAACTGGAGGAGTGTTGGGGGTTACCAGATCTACCCCCCCACCCTGGCCAATTTTCATGGCTCAAAGAGGAAGAAGTCGTTTGCCCAATGTGACAGAGTGAGTTGGTGATGGACAAGACTGGGATCCTATTCTCTTCCCCTGCCTCTGAGAGGAGCAAAAAAAAAAAAAAAAATGTGGATGGAGGAGGGAGGAAATAGAGGCAAAGTCTGTGTCTAACATTTCCATGGGGGGCATGTGGGGCTAAGAGCCGATGGCTTTATTTTGCAGCTTCACTGCCTCAAAAAGTCCTGATCCCTTGGTTCCCATCTGTTTGGGGAAGAAAAAGATGGGACTGTCTGGATTTCGCCAATGAATGGACTCAGCCAGTGATCACATGCACCCCGAGTCCCTCCAGAAAGAGTAATCACAGAACACAGGGGGCATAGAGCCTACAGCAATCATTAGCACATGAGATAGGTAGCTTGGGCAGGGGTAGTTTCTTGGGCAGGAAACCCAGACAAAGGGCTCTTTTACACCTCCTCTCTGTGGGACCCAAAGGATCCCTGTAGTACTCTGACCTCTTGCCATATCTAGAGTATTGGGGATAGGGCACTGAAGTAAAGACCTGATTATCTAAAGTGAGCTAAGAAAGGAAGCATGTCTATCACCTCCTGGCTAGCATTGGGATTGGAGGGAATCTACTCACACTTGGATAATCCCACAAGGAAGTTGCCATGGAACTGCCCTATGTATCACACTACCCCTGTTTGTCAGGGATGATGAAGAAGGGATTCCTGTTCAGATTAGGATTACAACTGGATCGCCTGAGATCTTGTCCAGCTTGGAGATTCTGTGAAGGTGGATCAGTAGAACTTAAATATGTTTGGGGAGTGGAGTGAGAGGAGATGTTTAAAGTGCAGTGGGGGCATTTCTCCCCTAATGCCCTACCCTGTGGCAGCCCACTTGGAGGGGGTCCCATAACCCTAACCCTGACTCCACTGAGCCCTAGCCAGCAGCCAATGGAAAACCTAGACACCAGATGTGATGGCTACAGCCCAGGAAGAGCCTCCATTGTTCTTGGGCTTGGGAGTTCAGATGCAGAGAGAAGAGGGTAGGGGAACCAGAATATTTTGCAGGAAGCCAATGATCAAGGACTCTTGATTTTCAGCTTGGATTTAGAGGTTGGAGGGTAGTTAAAGATTTAGTCCAACTGCCTCATTTTACAGATCAGAAAACCCAGAGAAAGGTTAAATAAATTGTCCAAGGTCACTGGGTCATACTTGGGCTTTGGGAACAAGAATATGAGATTGAGCTTTAAAGTCCTCTGTGATCCATGACAATTCTTGTCCTGGGTCTGGGCCCCCCCAGACCTTGCTGCCACTCTGGCTCATCCTTTGGCACATGAAGAGAAGGGAGATTGTGAATTTTAGGAAGACTTGGAGGTAGGGCCAGAGCAAGCCCTACTGAGCTCTCAGAATCAGGACTAATGGCCTGCCACAAATATGGCCAGGGAGGAAAAGGCAGGTGGCCATAAAAAGAGGATCCAGATCCCAAACTATACCCTAGGGAAGGAGTCTGAGGTCCCAGGGTAGGTGAGTTAGCCCCAAGTCCACTTCTTTCATTCCCAAAGCAAAAAAACAGGCCTCTCTAGAATTCAGCTACACCAATAGTGAGGGTGGGGTGGGGATGGGGACACAGAATAGTGAGGCCCCTTTAACTGGCACATTCTAGACAATGGCTCTGCTGCCTTCTTGCCAAACCCCTGCCCTCCACCCCAGGATCTGTCCCTCACTACCCCCCAACTCACCAAAGACAAACACCATACATTGTTTCACGACACTGATCCCTTCAGCCACCAAGACAGAACCTGCACACAGACTCTAGGCCTCTTGGGGAGGGGGATTTCAGTGTGATCTAAGAACCTCAGAATACATCAACCAAAGAATTATAATTTAAAAACTTCGGCATCATACTTACCAGCACTGTTTATTTTAATATTTTTCCCTGTTATATATAATATACATAACTTAAAAGCACATCCGTATGAATCCCCCCCGATGGGCTGCACCATTGTAGTGAGAAGCCACAGACACGCAGCATCCACTTTTCCTCTCTTCGGGTTCGTCTCTCCAGTATTCTTTTATTTCCAATGACGAGTCGCCCACAATTCCCTGGGCAGCCCTGGGTGGAACACAGGAGGTGAGGGGGCGACAAGGAGAGGAGAGAGGAACTTGTGGAGCAATGGTAGTGAGAGAGTACGTCAAGACTAGCATGAGTTTGGGGGAGAGCGGAGAGAGGGGTCTGGATACTAGCCACGGAGCCCAGGGTCAGGCTCAGAAAGAAAGAACTCCTTCCTTTGGTCAGTGGGGAACTTCTTTCCTTCTTTCAGATATTTTTCTTGCGGGAGCTTCTTAGCTGCAAAGCATTTCCCCTCATACATATGGGTGACAAATGTTGGAAAAGAAGGAGTGGATCACACATGAATCTTCGCGAGACAGGATATGCAGAGCCTGTGGCTTGCTGTGCAGCTGCGATGTCACGAGGGGCCTGGCTTTTATTTCTGTTAATCGTGGTAGTATTTTTTTCTTCTTTTTATTTTTTTTCTTAAAAATCCCATCAATTTTTTTTTTGTCTGCAAAGGCGAACGTAGGAGGTTGGTTGGTTTGCTTTAGCCGTTGGTTTGATT